>NC_051308.1:61316307-61623807 GCF_015220235.1 Choloepus didactylus | reverse complement strand
CATTGATCTATATGTCTATCTTTGTGCCAGTACCATGCTGTTTTGGCAACTGTGGCTTTATAATAAGCTTCAAAGTCAGGGAGTGTAAGTCCTCCCACTTCGTTTTTCTTTTTTAGAGTGTCTTTAGCAATTCGAGGCATCTTCCCTTTCCAAATAAATTTGATAACTAGCTTTTCCAAGTCTGCAAAGTAGGTTGATGGAATTTTGATTGGGATTGCATTCAATCTGTAGATGAGTTTGGGTAGAATTGACATCTTAATGACATTTAGCCTTCCTATCCATGAACATGGAATATTTTTCCATCTTTTAAGGTCCCCTTCTATTTCTTTTAGTAGAGTTACGTAGTTTTCTTTGTACAGGTCTTTTACATCTTTGGTTAAGTTTATTGCTAGGTACTTGATTTTTTAGTTGCTATTGCAAATGGTATATTTTTCTTGAGTGTCTCTTCAGTTTGTTCATTTCTAGCATATAGAAACATTACTGACTTATGTGCATTAATCTTGTATCCCGCTACTTTGCTAAATTTGTTTATTAGCTCTAGTAGGTGTATCGTCGATTTCTCAGGGTTTTCTAGATATAAGATCATATCATCCGCAAACAATGACAGTTTTACTTCTTCTTTTCCAATTTGGATGCCTTTTATTTCTTTGTCTTGCCGGATTGCCCTGGCTAGCACTTCCAGCACAATGTTGAATAACAGTGGTGACAGCAGGCATCCTTGTCTTGTTCCTGATCTTAGAGGGAAGGCTTTCAGTCTCTCACCATTGAGTACTATGCTGGCTGTGGGTTTTTCATATATGCTCTTTATCATATTGAGGAAGTTTCCTTCAATTCCTACCTTTTGAAGTGTTTTTATCAAAAACAGATGTTGGATTTTGTCAAATGCTTTTTCAGCATCTATTGAGATGATCAATTGATTTTTCCCTTTTGACTTGTTACTGTGTTGTAATACATTGATTGATTTTCTTATGTTAAGCCATCCTTGCATGCCTGGAATGAACCCCACTTGGTCACGGTGTATGATTTTTTTAATGTGTCTTTGGATTCGATTTGCAAGTATCTTGTTGAGGATTTTTGCATCTATATTCATTAGGGAGATTGGCCGGTAGTTTTCCTTTTTTGTAGCATCTTTGCCTGGTTTTGGTATTAGATTGATGTTAGCTTCATAGAATGAGTTAGGTAGTGTTCCATTTTCTTCAATGTTTTGAAAGAGTTTGAGTAAGATTGGTGTCAGTTCTTTCTGGAAAGTTTGGTAGAATTCCCCTGTGAAGCCATCTGGCCCTGGGCATTTATTTGTGGGAAGATTTTTGATGACTGATTGGATCTCTTCGCTTGTGATGGGTTGATTGAGGTCTTCTATTTCTTCTCTGGTCAGTCTAAGGTGTTCATATGTTTCCAGGAAATTGTCCATTTCCTCTACATTATCCAGTTTGTTGCCATACAGTTGTTCATAGTATCCTCTTATAATTTTTTTAATTTCTTCAGGATCTGCAGTTTTGTCACCTTTTTCATTCATTAGTTTGTTTATATGGGTCTTCTCTCTTTTTGATTTTGTCAGTCTAGCTAGGGGCTTGTCAATCTTGTTGATCTTCTCAAAGAACCAACTTTTGGTGATATTTATCCTCTCTATTGTTTTCTTGTTCTCTATGTCATTTATTTCTGCTTTAATCCTTGTTATTTCTTTTCTTGTACTTGGTTTAGGATTGGTTTGCTGTTCATTTTCTAGCTTCTTCAGTTGATCCATTAGTTCTTTGACTTTGGCTCTTTCTTCCTTTTTAATACATGCATTTCGTGCTATAAATTTCCCCCTTAGTACTGCTTTTGCTGCATCCGATAGGTTTTGGTATGTTGTGCTCTCATTTTCACTCGTCTCTATATATTTAGCAATTTCTCTTGCTATTTCTTCGTTAACCCACTGATTGTTTAGGAGTGTGCTGTTTAACCTCCAGGTATTTGTGAATTTTCTGTCTCTGATGGTTATTGACTTCTAATTGTATTCCATTGTGGTCAAAGAATGTGCTTTGAATAATTTCAATCTTTTTAAATTTATTGAGGCTTGTTTTATGTCCCAGCATATGATCTATTCTGGAGAAAGTTCCATGAGCACTAGAAAAGTATGTGTATCCTGGTGATTTGGGATGTAGTGTTCTATATATGTCTGTTAAATCTAATTCAATTATCAGATTGTTTAGGTTTTCAATTTCCTTATTGGTCTTCTGTCTGGTTGATCTATCTATAGGAGAGAGTGATGTGTTGAAGTCTCCCACAATTATTGTGGAAACATCAATTGCTTCCTTTAGTTTTGCCAGTGTTTCTCTCATGTATTTTGTGGCACCTTGATTGGGTGCATAGACATTTACGATTGTTATTTCTTCTTGTTGAATTGCCCCTTTTATTAGTATGTAGTGGCCTTCTTTGTCTCTCAAAACATCCCTGCATTTGAAGTCTATTTTATCTGAGATTAATATTGCTACACCTGCTTTCTTTTGGCTGTAGCTTGCATGAAATATTTTTTCCATCCTTTCACTTTCAGTTTCTTTGTGTCCCTGTGTCTAAGATGAGTCTCTTGTATGCAACATATTGATGGTTCATTTTTTTTGATCCATTCTGCGAATCTATATCTTTTAATTGGGGAGTTTAATCCATTTACATTCAACGTTATAACCATGAAGGCATTTCTTGAATCAGCCATCTTATCCTTTGGTTTATGTTTGTCATATTTTTCCCCTCTCTCTATTAATATCCTTTATTGTACCCATACCAAATCTCTTTAGTACTGAACCTTTCTCCAAGTCTCTCTGTCCTTTCTTTGTTTCTCTGTCTGTAGGGCTCCTTTCAGTATCTCCAGTAGGGCAGGTCTCTTGTTAGCAAATTCTCTCAGCATTTGTTTGTCTGTGAAAAATTTAAGCTCTCCCTCAAATTTGAAGGAGAGCTTTGCTGGATAAAGTATTCTTGGCTGGAAATTTTTCTCACTCAGAATTTTAAATATATCGTGCCACTGCCTTCTTGCCTCCATGGTGGCTGCTGAGTAGCCACTACTTAGTCTTATGCTGTTTCCTTTGTATGTGGTGAATTGCTTTTCTCTTGCTGCTTTCAGAACTTGCTCCTTCTCTTCTGTGTTTGACAGTGTGATCAGTATATGTCTCGGAGTGGGTTTATTTGGATTTATTCTATTTGGAGTTCGCTGAGCATTTATGATTTGTGTATTTATGTTGTTTAGAAGATTTGGGAAGTTTTCCCCAACAATTTCTTTGAATACTCTTCCTAGACCTTTACCCTTTTCTTCCCTTTCTGGAACACCAGTGAGTCTTATATTTGGACGTTTCATATTATCTATCATATCCCTGAGGTCCATTTCGATTTTTTCAATTTTTTTCCCCATTCTTTCTTTTATGCTTTCATTTTCCATTCTGTCATCTTCCAGATCACTGATTCGTTGTTCAGCTTCCTCTAGTCTTGTACTATGAGTGTCCAGAATCTTTTTAATTTGGCCAACAGTTTCTTTAATTTCCATAAGATCATCCATTTTTTTATTTAGTTTTGCAATGTCTTCTTTATGCTCTTCTAGGGTCTTCTTGATATCCTTTGTATCCCGTACTATGGTCTCATTGTTCATCTTTAGTTCTTTGAGTAGCTGCTCTAGGTGCTGTGTCTCTTCTGAACTTTTGATTTGGGTGCTTGGGCTTGGATTATCCATATCGTCTGGTTTTTTCATATGCTTTATAATTTTCTGTTGTTTTTGGCCTCTTGGCATTTGCTGAACTTGATAGGGTTCTTTTAGGATTTGTAGACCAATTGAAGTCCTTATCTCCAATTTATCAGATCTACAGCTTCGTGGAGTACACTTTCTCTAACTAACCAGCAGGTGGCGTCCATGAGCCACCTGTTCTCCACAAGCCAGTTCTCCCCTGCTTAGCCTTTTTGGTGAGTGGGGGAGTGAGTCTTGTGGGGTACAATTGGTGTACCAAGCTTGCGTGTGTAGTTGGTGTTGCCTGCCCTGTATATGGGGCGTGTTTCTGGGCAGTCAGGGAGGGGGGGTGGCTCTAACAATCAAAATCTCCCTGGTGATCCTAGAGTTTTAAAGCTGCTGCAATAGTCCAATCCTTCAGTTCAGTCCTGCCACAGTTTGTCTCTGCCACTGACCCACAAGTCCTTGGTATTGGCGTATGGCTCCTGAGACTTGCAAGTGGGCCCCTCTTCCAGGCTGTGCACCCCGGGTCTTCTGTTGAGGGATGACTGTGCTATGTCACAGGTGAGTGCCGTCCCCCCAGGGCAGTTCTGGGCTGCTGGGCTATGTAGGGAGGCTCCCAGTCTGCTGAAATGATGGCTGAATGGGGCTTTGTTAATTCACACTGCTCCACCTTCCCAACTCTGGGACAATCAGCTGAGGTTGCAGGGAAGGCTAAAGTCCACGCCCAGTTTTGTGGTGTGTGCCTGTTATTTGAAGTGCTTCCGTAACACTGGGTTGTCTGGGGCAGCTCTGGGCTATGGGGCTGGCGATGGGCAGGAGTGTTTCCTGTCCACCAGGATGATGGCTGTGAGCGGACACCCCCCTTTTCTTGGGAAGTTCTGGTGTTTAGTGAATTTTCTCAGCCACGGGATTATTGCCTTTTGTCTCAGAGCTCTCTTAGTTCTGCTCTTGTCTTGACCTGCCGAAATTGCAAGTCTTTGAAGTTTTCTGTATTGGGCTTCTTAGAGTAATTGTTTTAGAAAAAGAAAAAAGGATTAAAAAAAAAAAAAGGGGGGGGGCCCTCCTCAGAGATCTAATGGGTTATTGAAATGCTAAGAGACAAATCAATTAGGGCCATTAAGGAAAGGTCCACAGAGCAGAGAGATCAGCTTTTCTTCGGGATTTGCATATGAGCCTCAGGGCCTGAGCTCTGCCCTTCCCCTTTCTATGTTCACCAGAACTCCAAAAATCCTCCGCTTTTATTTTGAAGTTTTTCATGTTGTTTTTTTCTATGCCTGTCTCCTCTCTGCTGGGCTGGCTGCTCTCAGATTCTCTGGTGTCTGGTCTCAGTCTATCTATGGTTGGAGTTTGGATCAGTAGAATGAATTTCTGATAAGGGCTGCCACTGCAGTTCTCCCTTCTCCTTCCCGGAGCTGACAGCCCCTCCTCCCACAGTATTGAGCCTGGCAGGGAGGGGTGCGGGTCCCCTGGCCACAAAAACTTACAGATTTCGCTGATCTCGGCAGTTCCACGTTTTCATGAGTGTCGTATGAAGTATGCCCAAAGTCAGATTGCTCTGTGGTGTCCAGTCCACGCAGTTCCTGGCTTTCTACCTACTTTCCTGGAGGAGTAACTAAAACATACAGCTCACCAGTCCGCCATCTTGCCCCACCTCTCCTTATGTGTTTTCTTAAATATTGAATCAACTCTCAGAAGTCAATGCAAGAGCCTATTAAATGGGCATTTGGCCATTTTCCCAGGTTCATCACATTAGTTCACACTTAGATGAAAAATGAAAAAAGACAGTAGTTTACTGTGGCTGTTGGTTGATTTATGTTTTCATATCTGCCCCTGCTCCTTAATTCCTTAATAGTTGTAATACAAATATCAGTGGTCTATATGCTTTGATTTATGAGTGGTACGTGGATAATGCAGATTGAAAAGGAACAATTTCTTTCAGCACTTCTCATGCCTGCTACACCGTGCTGGGCACTGCAGAGTTTAAACACACACGAACACACACACACACACACACACACACACAGGAGGCATGTGAAAGCTAAAAGGACTTTGAAGAAAGTTTTAGAGAAAGTTTAATGGGCCTTGAGGAGACTGTTGATAAAAGCTTGAGGATCCTCAAGGAAGCTGCTAGTGGAGGCTCTCACATGCCTGTAGGTCCTAAAGCCACATGTTTTATATTTTGTTATGGCAGCATTTTCCCTCTGCCTTGTACAAAAATCTGTTCCAGTTATTATGATTATAGAACACATAGCCACAAAAATTAGTAGCATAAAACAACCCTATATTATTTTCCTAGTTTCTGTGGGTCAGGATGTCAGACAAGGCACAGTGGGAAAGGCTCAGCTCTGCTCCACTTAACCTCAGCTGGGGCTATCAAAGACTAGATGCTGGGATCCCCTGAAGGCTTGCTCCCATATCTGGCAGGTGGTCCTGGGAAGACTCAAACAGCTGAAGGCTAGAATAACTGGGTTTCTCAGGCATCTCTCTTTCCTTCTATGGGGCCTCTCCAAGTGAGAGCTCTAATACAGCAGTTTCTGGGTAGCAGGACTTTACATATTGGCTTAAGGTTTGCAAAACTTGTGGAGAGAGTGTGTGTGTGAGAGAGAGAGAGAGAGAGAGCACGAGAGCCAGGCAAAACTGTATCCTGTTTTCAGACCTAAACTCGGAGGTCACACAGCATCACTTCTGCCACATTCTATGTATTAGAAGTGAGTAAGTTGACTATGGAGTGAGTTCTGCCACAATGCATCGTGGGAACACAGGTTCACGGCATGACAGGAATTTTCAGCAGATGATCTCTTTATTACTTGCTTAGTATAAGGAGTACAGAAGAGCAAATAATCTCTTTTTTGCTTACATTACACAAAGAGCCCAAAAGAGCTCTTTTGGGTGTCTGGGTTTAAGATCTGCCTGGGCATCTATCTTCATTAGACTTGACATCTCCCCCAGGTTGTGGAACAGCACACAATATAAAAGGAGGTAGAGATAGCGGATGGCCACTTAGTGCGTGCATGACTTCCCCAGTAAAGGGGACGGGGCTGGTGAGGCTTGGGCAATAGCTGTTTCACAGAATCTGTGACATCCCTAACACTGGCCCATAGTCACAGGCAGGGGATTAGACTCCACCTCTTGTGGCAGAAATGTCAAAGAATTTGGAGATATGTTTTAAAAACAGCACGTGGGTTTTTTGCAGAAGTGAGGAAAGAGAATTTAAGAAGGAGAGAGCAGAATTACAGGACACAGAATTGGAAATCACGGTCCATGTGCAGATCCCTAACTGTACAATTTGGCTGCAAATAGATGCCTTTGAGGAGTAATGTCAGAAATGCTGGTGGTGGTAGGTGATGCCTCTTTTACCAAACTCTCATTGCTTGTTGGCCTACTGTTCCCTCCACCTACAGGCTGACCCTTACGTCTGTTCCCAGATCAGGTGTGACTAATGGCAGGAAGTACTTAAACTCTGTGGACTTAGCATCTAACCCTCCTCCTTGTTTCACTCCTGGACTGTAAGTTGTTGAATCTGAGTGCCTGAACCTCATCTTTTATCTCAGTTCATACACATGGACTTTTTTTCCTAATAATTTTTAAGCAGTTTTATTGAGATATATTCATATAAACAATATATGGACTTTTGCTTTTATTTTTATTGAATCCTTTTTTGGAAAAAAATTTTATTGTTTTATCTTACCAGTAAGGCATGCTGGACTCCCAAAGCAAATTGCCAATGGAGAGCATAAGAGGAAAGACAGTTAATGCTTACTGAATTTTCTCTGCAGAAGACACTGCATTAGACATTATACATGTATATAATTTAGGCTGAGAAAGAAGTCCATCCCCTGGGTGTGGCTGCACAGGGTTGGGAATCCAAGAGGCAGTCTGGATTAATAGACAATGCTGTGGTCCCTGAAAAGATCATGACATAAAGTGTGCTAGGAGAGACCTTTATTAACAAAGATTGGATAAAGTGGGTGAGGTGGATTAGAAGTGTATATGCATGTGGATGAATTTGTGTAAACTCTGCAAACATTGCTGTCTTCATCCTCACATCCCCATTGCCTAGTCCTGGCTTTTAATAAATATTAATGGAACTGAAAACGAACTTATTGGACCCATGAGTGTTGGGTGGGAGAAAATGAGAAAGAGTAGGATCGACATAGGGTAGACAGACACAAGACTTAATGTTACACTCTAAACTGTTGGGAGGGAGAATTGGACACTTTCTACATCATTGGGTTTGTTCCTCTCCACCTCCGAAAGTCAGTGGGACTGTGGTTGTAGTTTTCAAGACTGCAGCTCCTTCAACTAAGCAGGCAGGGGACCAATTCATAAGCGTTCCAGAGGCATTGCTTGTTTCTTGTCATCCCAGAAACTGGGATCCTGCTTCTTATGAATGGAGTCTAACCTTTAAAGGAGAACTCTGGGACATTATTCTGACCTTTTGTTGTCATTATGTGCCCAGAAGTTAAGACTCTGTTAGCTGGGTTCCTCGCTTCCTCAGTTCCTATCCTGAGATGAGAAATTGCAATAATTCTTATGCTCATAGAGAGGCCAGAACTCTTTCCTCAGCTCCAAAAAGGGAAAACCCAAATTAAGTTTTCAAAAAAAGGTGAGACTGAAGACAAGGGAAACAGTCACACTATGTGAAAATGTAGCCAGATGAGCTCATAGATCAGTTTCCCTTCTACAGAGCACAGGGTTAAGTTCCATTTCTTGGCCTCCATTGCATTAGGTGCCTATGTAAGTCTAGCCAACAGATGTGAACAGCGATTTAGAGTAAAAACCCATCCAGCTTTCTTTCTTTCTTTTTTCCCTGACACAGTGATCTTGGAAGGTGTATGTTGACAATGGCAGAATCACAAACGGGAGGTGAGTGGGTCCCTAGACTGTCACTTGGAGGAGAGCTGTTTTGATATTTGTTAGTGAGAATAAACATGTATTATGTGAAGCCTCTGAGAGTTGGGGGTATACCTTTTATATCAACTCCAATTTCCTTAACTAATAAAAAAGGTAATGTGTTCTAGGGTGTGGAAAGCTAATTATGTAACTACTGCCCTCAGTGAGCTTTTAATATATTTTGGGCAGATAAACATGATTTTGTGGCAAGCTAACTAACTAACAGACATGATCATATAAAAACTGAACTGAATACTTGTTCTTTGGAGAAATATTGCTGTATGTTTGGCAGTTTCTTGAGGAGACAGGATATTCATTGGGCTTTGAAAAATTAGTAGGGGTGGCATATTAAGACAGGAGTAAAGGAGGGCATTTTAGGATTTGGTGCTGAGCAAGGCACCTATGGCAATAGTGTGTGGAGTCAGAAGGCCAGAAATAGAGCAGGTCACTTGAGCTCAAAGTGTGTGCAAGCTATTAGAGATTAATACGTATGGAAAGGTAAACTGAGAGCAGACTCCAAAGATCCCTCAATACAAAATCTGAAATTTGAAATTTATCCTACATGAAATAAACAACCCTTTTGAGATAGGAGTGAAATGATGAAGGCAAAGTTTTAGGAAGACGGATGTCTAGAATAACAGTGAGAAAAATACTGAAATATTTATAATATTGGGAATTCAGGATGGTGACAATGCGAGTAAAAGGGCAGGACACTTCTTTAGGCTTTGATGGAGTGATTCATACAGGACTAGCCTTCCCATGATTATCAACTGGGAAAACAAAAAAGGAAGCATTTGTTTCATGCATTAGACAGCAGGCAGAATAAGACAGAGATCTCTGTGGGAAGGGAAGCTCATGTCCCAGGAATGCCATGGCTCTGACTGGGGCTAGTTTTTCAGCTATGGCAGAGCAAGCTGTAGTTCAAGCAGAGTAAGTGGTACAACCCAGAGATCAGGGGCAGAATTCAGTGACTGAGGCTGCTGAAATGGATGGAATCTATGGAGCCAGGCATCAAAGATGAGGGAGATAAACAGAGCAAAGACCCAAGAAGTCAGAGTTTACCAGCATCAACTCAAAAGCAAATAAAAATGTGAGTAACTGAATATCTATTAAAAATGTGAATAACTCTGTATCTGTAAAGAAATAGAGTTCATTATTAAACCCTTCCCACAAGAATAACTCCAGGCCTAAATGGACTTCTATCAACATTTAAGAAAGAAATAACACATGACTTACATAAATTCTTTCATGAAATAGAGAGGGTAGAAAAGCTTCCCAATGAATTTAGGAAGGCAGCATAATCCTGATAATAAAACATGAGAAAAGCATTATGAGGAAAGAAAATTGGAGACTAGTACCCATCAAAAACAAAGATTTTGCCAAAATCCTCAACAAAATATTAGCAAAATAAATCCAGTAACATAAAAAAGGATAATACATAAAAACCAAGTAGGTTTTATCCAGAAATAGCAGATTGGTTCAACATTTGAAAGCCAATATAATTCACCATATTTGCAAAATAAAGGAAGAAATCAAATAGATCAATGAGAAAAGTATTGATCAATAGACTTTCACATATATTGTCAATTGATTTTTGACAAAAGTTCCAGTGTATTTGATGCTAAAAGCACAGTTTGTTTGTTTTTCACTAAATGGTTTTGGAGCAACTGAATATTTATGTGGGGAAAAAAAGAACATTGACCCTATTATTTTAAAAAATGGATAATAGACCTAACTTTAAAAAGTAAAAACTGTAAGTCTTCTGAAAGCAATCATAGGAGAAGATTTTTGATTTGGAAGCAGACAAAAATTTCTTAGATATACCAAAAAAAAAGAAAAAAGAAAAAAGCACTATCTTTCAGTGGCTATGAAAAATGAGATTGGAGTGATCTATCTTGAATGCAAGGAATAAGCAGGTGCATTATTTGTACAGAACTTAAAAACAATTTATAAACTGACTAAATTTACTCTGCCTTTTGTCAACCCCATTTGCTCACCATTCTAATTAACATTTGTGAGGAAATACTCCCCCTCCCCCCCAAAAAAAAACAAAACCAAAAACCCTTTTTATCTTTCTAAGTTCTAAACCATCACTATGATTACTTTAAATTTTAACAATACACGTGGAAGCTTCGGATTATCAATTTTAATTGTATATCCTTTAGTAAACATTGTATTCTACAGGGGAATTAATTTATACAACCCCCAGTTATCCAATCAGCCCCCAACATGCAGAATCAGCTGCATGTGTCCATTTCAGGAGTAAACTCATTTGGTTTCAGAATTAGTTCAAGTTTGTGCTGGGCTCAGATCATGCCACCAGCCCCTTTTATACAACATATCCCTCTGCCTAAATAGTATATTTGAAATGAAAAACTGCTAGTAAACTGACTTTAAGACCAAAGAAACAACTTGAGCTAATTCAATTCTGCTATTCTATGTGATATCTGAGTTTTATTTGTAATTAAAATTTTAAAACAGTGAATCAGATTGTCAATTGTGAGATGCAATATTTTTGCTGTTAAATGAAAATGTTAATTCATAAATGAGATATTTTCTGAATTTGAATAATATCTATAAAATTAAAATTTCTTTTTTAAGTTATTTGTATTAAAAGAAAAGGATGAAACAAAACTAAGAATGTAATAGCTGTGTTTTGTTTGATTTTGTTTTTAGATGATTTGCTGTACTTTGAAAGCCTTAATTCTGGTAGTAGTAATAGTAGATGTTCTTCTATCAATGACAATGAATAAATTATTGTGCTCTATATAATGAACAATTACTGACCACTCACAGTCAATGTTTGTCTCACAGTGTGTTTATAGATCATTTTTACTTACTTTTAAATGTAGAATTAAGATGCACTCTATGATCTGGTAATTTTTTTTTCACTTACTAATGAAAATTATTACACATTTTCTTGGTATTAAAAAATCTGTATGACATTTACAAAATGATTGTTAACGATTCAATAGATATCCTGCATAATTTCTTCAACTTCTTTTGAATCTTTTAATCATAGGACTAATCACTTTTTTCCCAGGACTTATCAACAGGTTCAAAATCTTAAAATGAAGAATGTGGATATTGAATCTATGTTTTTCAGACAGACTGTCTATTGTTTAACCCACCCCCTATCTTGATCCTTCTACCATTGTATATATTTAGACAATTTCATGACCAAAGGATAAAGGAGATAAGCTGATTCCAGTTTTATAAACCTGCCACTCCTTTTAATTCTGTTTCCAAAATGATGATCCATTCATTAAATGACAACTGCAAAGTATCAAGACCCGCATCAACCAGCATTTTTCTGAGGGATGCATTTTTCTAAGCATTATAATACACTTACTTGATAACCACGATTTTAGAAATGATCTTGGTGCAGATGTTGAAACACAAAAAGATTAGAATTTATGCAGTAATTTTCAGCTTGCAGTCACCAATTTGTTTTCAATTGGTTTCACAGTCTTTGCTTGTAGGAGATAGAAGACAGCCCCTTTACACTAAACAGAATAGCTGCTTTTTCACCCTGCCCAAGCAGATCCATCTGAACTTCTTTAAATACTGCCATTATTGTGGTGCACATATGAACATACCGTTTATTCTTAACCTTTTCCTCTTTTCAATGGAGTCCATGTTCAGAAATTAGCTATTATGCCAATGATCAATGAAATCTCAACAAAAGGCACAAAAAGCTGACCTGGACATGGAGACTAATATTAGAACATACAGAACAATCATGTTAAATGGAAAATGCTTTAGAAATGCTTTTTTTCTGAAATAATTCAGTCTGTAAACTTAGTGTATCAGGCAGCTATCTGTCCCCTTACATCTTCTTGGCACAGCTTTTTTACTTCAGCAGATGCTGTGGCAACCAGCTACATACATGGTCTACCTGACAATACCTCAGTCCTTCTAACTAAAGAGTAATTCTGGAACTGAGGAGGAGTTAATATCCCAGGGGGCAACACTGTTCCAAGGACAGGATCTGATAACACGCCTCTCTTCCATTCCTTTGGATGGGCAATTTGTAGGCATCTTCCACTCTGCTGCTCAGAGTTCTCCAGTGGGATTAGAGTCCTGTTGTCTACAGCGGTGAACACATTCTTGAATTGATCTCATCCCCTCCCTGTTCCGTCTGTTCACTTCCTAAAATAAATTATCTACATGCAAACTCTTGCCTCGGGCTCTACTTGTTTGGTGGAACCCAAGATAAAACATTTAGAAAAGGATTTTTTTTTTTAACTATTTTCTCATTGCAGAGACTCTGAAACAAACTGCTCTCCACATTTATGCAAGATACTTTTGTTTTATTTTAGATAGGCCATTTTGTTTATGTTACCTACCCACCAAACACAGACATACATGTATTGGTATGTATGTGTATGTATTCACACGTTAGACAAAATAATGCACTTGTTATCCTGGCATTGAAGACCCTCTATATTACAATCCCATTTATCTAGTCAACTCTAATGCCCATTTCCCTCTTATATGTATAGTTAATAAAATTAAGCTTTTTCCTTACTCTCCTCTCCAAATCCAAAATACTATATGATTCTCAATATTCCCATCCCTATATCTTCACTATATCCTGTCCTACTTGGTTTTCTCAACACTTAATTGTACATGAATGTTGAATGTTTATTGTTTATTGCATTTTATTATTTCTCAAATAAGTAAAAGCCTTAACAAATAAGTAAGAACCTGCCTGAAAGGCAAAGAAAGAGGTGGAGAGAAGGCAAAGCCATTTTAGGCAGAAGAAACTGC
The DNA here is from genome assembly GCF_015220235.1 of Choloepus didactylus. Classification (NCBI taxonomy): domain Eukaryota; kingdom Metazoa; phylum Chordata; class Mammalia; order Pilosa; family Megalonychidae; genus Choloepus; species Choloepus didactylus. Next base: position 61,610,450 of record NC_051308.1, on the reverse strand, counting down.
TTATTCAAGGGCTTGGAAGGAAAGAAACAGAAAACCATGTTCAGAGAATTTGTATTGTTTAAATACGTTTAAAGAATAAAAATACAAAAGAGACTTGGGGAGTAACTTTCAACATTCTATACTATGACCCACACTAAGAAATATATTATACTTTTCAATCCATTACTAGAGAAAACATACTTTATCATCCAACCTGGCACATCATTGAGAATGTAAGGAGACACTAGAGATAATTAGACTGGGAAAACAGATATAAATGAGGCTTGTCCTGGGCAAATCAAAATGCACCTATACCCTACCTAGTGTGCACAAAAAAGTACCAGCTTTACAGAGATTGATAAATACTGATATTGTGTCTTCACTTCTATTTCATAGTTTCAAAAATGCTATTTGAAGGAAGTCACTTAAAGCTAAGAGCTAACTACTCATCAGGCACCATAGAGAAATGAGAAGAGAGTGGTAAATATATTTAAGATACTAAAAGAGAAAAATTACCAGCCAAGAATTCTTTATCCAGCAAAGCTGTCCTTCAAAAGTGAGAGTTTAAAATATTCACAAATAAACTAAAGCTGAGAAAATTTGTTAGCAAGAGACCTGCCCTGCAAGACGTACTAAAGGGAGTTCTGTTGGCTGAAAATAAATAAATAAATAGACAGGAGAGAGAGGCTTGGAGGAGAGTATGGAAAAGATGATTATTGATAAGGTAACTAAAAGGACAAAAATAGAGAAAAATAATAGATCTGACAAATGAAAGCCAAAGTGTAAAATGGTCACAGTAAGGATGGCTTTTACACTAATAATATTGAATGTTAATGGATTAAACTCCCCAGTCAAAAGATACAGATTGGCACAATGGGTAAAAAAAAAAAAAAAAAAAAAAAAAAAAAGAATATGATCCATCCATATGCTGCTTACAAGAGATTCATTTTAGGTCAAAAGATACAAGTAAGTGGAAAGTGAATGTGTGGAAAAAGATATTCCATGCAAGCAATAATGCCCCCCCCCCAAAAAAAAAAGCTGAGGTAGCTATATTAACATCAGGCAAAATAGAATGTAAATGAAAAAAATGAGACAAAGACACTATGTATTCATAAAAGGGGAAATTCACCAAGAAGAAATAACAATCATAAATATTTATGCACCTAATGAAGGTACCCAAAGTACATGAGGCGAACACTGGAAAACTAAAGGAAGTAATGGACATCTCTATAATTATGCTGGAAGACTTCAACACACCACTCTCTTCAATAGAAAGAACATATAGATCAATAAGGAAATATAGAACCCAAATAATATGATAAATGAAATAGAACTAACAGGCATATATGGATCATTGCACCCCAAAACAGCAAGATAAACATACTTCTCAGTACTTCTCAAGTGCTTGTGGAACATTCTGCAGCATAGACCATATGCTGGGGCACAACATGGGACTAAACAAATTTTAAAAGATTGAAATTACACAAAGCACTTTCTCTTATCATAATGGAATAAATCTAGAAATCAACAACAACTGGAGATATGAAAATTTCACAAATATATTATGGTTAAACAACACAATATTAAACAGTCAGTGGATTAAAGAAAAACTGCAAGAGAAATCAGTAAATATTGAGATGAATGAAAATGAGAATATAATATATCAAAACCTATGGGATGCAGCAAAGGTGGTGCTGAGAGGAAAATCTGTAACCCTAAACACCTACATTTAAAATGAAGAAAGAGATAAAACAAAAGACTTAACTGAACTGGAGAAACCAGAGAAAGAACAGCAAACTAATCCCAGAGCAAACAGAAGGAAAGAAATAACAAAGATTAGAGAAGAAACAAATGGAGTGAAGAACAGAAAAAGATAGAGAGAGAAAACCATAAACTCTTTCTTGGAGAAGATCAATAAAATTGACAAATACTTAGCTGGTCTGACAAACTAAAAAAAAAAAAAAAAAAGAATATGCAAATAAATAAAATCAGAAATAAGAGAGAACATTACCACAGACCCCAAAGAAATAAAAAAAGATCGTAAGAGAACACTATGAACAACTGTATGCTAACAAACTAAACAACTTAGATGAAATGGATAATTTCTCTTTTTTTAATGCAATTTACTGACATACAATCCTCTGAAGTGTATAATCAATTGTTCATACTATCATCATATAGTTGTGCATTCATCACCACAATCTTTGACATTTTCATTACTCCAAAAGATAAAACAAAGATTAAAATAAAAAAGATCATCCAAAGCATTCCATTCCCCTCTTCCCCCCATTGTTCATTTACTTATTTACTTTTTTTAACTCATTCATTGTTTTTTTAACTCATTCATTGTTTTTTTAACTTTATCAAAAAATTAAAAAAACAATAAAAAAAATTTCAAACAAAACCAAAGCAAAGGAATAAGAAAAAACAAATAACCTAAAATACTACATTGCTTCCAACATGTATCTACCATACCCTAAGAAAATTAAAAAACCATAACCGAACAAAGGAAAAAGAAAAACAAATAACCTGAAATAACTACATTACTTCTAACATGTTCTACCCTACCGCAAGAAAATAAACAAACTATAACCAAAGAAATAAGAAAAGTAATTAACCTAAAATAGCTACATTGCTGCCGACTTGTTCCTACCATACTCCCCCCTGCAAAAAAAATTAACAAACCATAGTTGTTCCTGAGCATTCCCATAACAGTAAATTTACCCTACATAACTTATCTGTTCTTATTATATTATCGTTCCCCCTTCACTATTTGCAGTCTATCACTAGGTCCCCTATATTCTACAATATAAACCATTTATTTTACACTTTTCACAGTGTTCACATTAGTGGTAACATACAATATCTCTCTTTTTGTGTCTGACTTATTTCACTCAGTGTTATGTCTTCAAGTTTCATCCATGTTGCCATATGTTTCATGACCTCATTCTTTGTTACTGCCACATAGTATTCCATCGTGTGTATATACCGCATTTTGTTTATCCACTCATCTGTTGAAGGGCACTTGGATTGTTTCCATCTCTTGGCAATTGCGAATAATGCTGCTGTGAACACTGATGTGCAGATATCAGATCTTCCAGGTATATACAAAGAAATGAAATTGCTGGATCAAATGGTAACTCTATAGGTAGTTTTCTGAGGAACTGCCAGACCGTCTTCCAGAGTGGCTGTACCTTTATACAGTTCCACCAGCAATGAATAAAAGTTCCAATTTCTCCACATCCCCTCCAGCATTTGTAGTTTCCTGTTTGTTTAATGCCACCCATTCTAATTGGTGTGAGATGGTACCTTGCTGTGGTCTTAATTTGCATCTCTCTAATAGCTAGTGAAGCTGAACATTTTTTCATGTGTTTTTGGCCATTTGTATTTCCTCTTCAGGGAACTGTCTTTTCATATCTTTTGCCCATTTTATAATTGGGCTGTTGTACTACTGTTGTTGAGTTGTAGGATTTCTTTATATATGCAAGATATCAGTCTTTTGTCAGACACATGGTTCCCAAATATTTTTTCCCATTGAGTTAGCTGCCTCTTCACCTTTTTGACAAATTCTTTTGAGGTACAGAAGCTTTTAAGTTCGAGGAGTTCCCATTTATCTATTTTTTCTTTTGTTGCTTGTGCTTTGGGTGTAAGGTCTAAGAAGTGGCCTCCTAACATAAGGTCTTGAAGATGTTCCACTACATTATCTTCTAGGAGTTTTATGGCGCTGTCTCTTACATTGAGATCTTTAATCCATTTTGAGCTAATTTTTGTGTAGGGTATGAGGTAGGGGTCCTCTTTCATTCTTTTGGATATGGATATCCAGCTCTCCCAGCCCCATTTGTTGAAGAGACTGTTATGTCCCAGTTCAGTGGTTTTGAGGGCCATATCAAAGATCAGTTGACTGTAGATCTGGGGGTCTATCTCTGAATTCTCAATTCAATTCCATTGTTCAATATGTCTATCTTTGTGCCAGTACCATGCTGCTTTGACTACTGTGGTTTTATAATAAGCTTTAAAGTCAGGAAGTATAAGTCCTCCTACATCATTTTTTTTTTTAGAATGTTTTTAGCTATTTGAGGCATCTTTCTCTTCCAAATAAATTTGATAACTAGCTTTTCCAAGTCTGCAAAGTAGGTTGTTGGAATTTTGATTGGAATTGCATTGAATCTGTAGGTGAGTTTTGGTAGAATTGACATCTTAACTACATTTAGCCTTCCTATCCATGAACACAGAATATTTTTCCATCTTTTTAGGTCCACTTCTATTTCTTTTAGTAAAGTTATGTAGTTTTCTATGTATAGGTCTTTTACATCCTTGGTTAAGTTTATTCCTAGGTACTTGATTTTTTTAATTGCTATTGAGAATGGAATCTTTTTCTTGAGTGTCTCTTCAGTTAGGTCATTCCCGGTGTATAGAAACATTACTGACTTATGTGCATTCATCTTGTATCCCGCTACTTTTCTAAATTTGCTTATTAGCTCAAGTAGTTGTGTCATTGATTTCTCAGGGTTTTCCAGATGTACGATCATATCATCTGCAAATAATGACAGTTTTACTTCTTCCTTTCCAATTTGGATGACTTTTATTTCTTTGCCTTGCTGGATTGCTCTGGCTAGCACTTCTAGCACAATGTTGAATACAGCGGTGACAGCAGGCATCCTTGTCTTATTCCTGATTTAGAGGGAAGGCTTTCAGTCTCTCACCATTGAGTACTATGCTGGCTGTGGGTTTTCATATATGCCCTTTATCATATTGAGGGAGTTTCCTTCAATTCCTACCTTTTGAAGTTTTTATCAAAAAGGGTGCTGGATTTTACCAAGTGCTTTTTCAGCACCTATTGAGATGGTCATTTGATTTTTCCCTTTTGATTTGTTAATGTGTTGTATTACATTGATTGATTTTCTTATGTTGAACCATCCTTGCATGCCTGGAATGAACCCCACTTGGTCAAGATGCATGATTTTTTTAATGTGTCTTTGGATTCGATTTGCAAGTATTTTGTTGAGAATTTTGTCATCTATATTCATGAGGGAGATTGGCCTGTAGTTTTCCTTTCTTATAGCATCTTTACCTAGTTTTGGTATTAGAGTGATGTTAACTTCATAAAATGAGTTAGGTAGTGTTCTATTTTCTTCAATGTTTTGAAAGAGTTTAAGTAAGATTGGTGTCAGTTCTTTTTGGAAAGTTTGGTAGAATTCCCCTGTGAAGCCATTTGGCTCTGGGCATTTATTTGTAGGAAGCTTTTTGATGACTGATTGGATCTCTTTACTTGTAATTGGTTTGTTGAGGTCTTCTATTTCTTCTCTGGTCAGTCTAGGTTTTACATGTATTTCTATGAAATTGTCCATTTCTTCTAAGTTGTCTAGTTTGTTGACACACAGTTGTTCATATTATTTACTTATAATTTTTTTTTAATTTCTCTGAGATCCACAATAATGTCACCTCTCTCATTTCTTATTTTGTTTATTTGTGTCTTCTCTCTCTTTGATTTTGTCAGTCTAGCTAGGGGCTTGTCAATCTTGTTGATCTTCTCAAAGAACCAACTTTTGGTTTTATTTATTCTCTGTTATTTTGTTCTCTATGACATTTATTTCTTCTTTAATCCTTGTTATTTCTTTTCCTTTACTTGTTTAGGATTATTTTGCTGTTCATTTTTCTAGCTTCTTCAGTTGTTCCATTAGTTCTTAGATTTTAGCTCTTTCTTTCTTTTTAATGTACGTATTTAGAGCTATAAATTCCCCCCTCAATACCACATTCACTGCATCCCATAAGATTTTATGCTGTGCTCTTGTTTTCTTTTGCTTCTAGCTATTTAGCAATTTCTCTTGCTATTTCTTCTTTAACCCACTGATTGTTTAGGAGTGTGTTGTTTAACCTCCAGATATTTGTGAATGTTCGAAATCTTTGATGGTTATTGATCGCTAATTGTATTCCATTGTGATCAGAGAATGTGCTTTGAATAATTTCAGTCTTTTTAAATTTATTGAGTTGTGTTTTATGGCCCAGCACATGATCTATTCTGGAGAAATTTCCATATGCACCAGAGAAGAATTTGTATTCTGGTGATTTGGAGTGTAATGCTCTATATGTGTCTGCTAAGTCAAATTCATTTATCACATTGTTTAGGTTTTCAATGTCCTCTGTCTGGTTGATCTATATATAGAAGAGAGTGATGTATTGAAAGCTCCCATAATTATTGTGGCAACATCCATTGCTTCCTTCAGTTTTGTCAACGTTTGTCTCATGTATTTTGGTACAACTTGATTGGGTGCATAGATATTTATGTTTGTTATTTCTTCTTGTTGAATTTTCCCTTTTATTAGTATACAGTGACATTCTTTGTCTCTTATAACATTCTTGCATTTAAAATCTATTTTATCTGAGATTAATGTTGCTGCTCCTGCTTTCTTTTGGCTGTAGCTTGCATGGAATATTTTTTTCCATCCTTTCACTTTCAATTTCTTTGTGTCCCTGTGTCTAAGATGAGTCTCTTACAAGCAACATTTTGAGGGTTCATTTTTTTTGATACATTCTGTCAATCTGTATCTTTTGATTGGGGAGTTTAATCCATTTACATTCAACGTTATTATTGTGAAGGCATTTCTTGAATCAGCCATCTTATCCTTTGGTTTATGTTTGTCAGAAATATTTTTTCCCTCTCTCTCTTAATGTCCTTTAGTGTACCAATACTGAATCTCTTTAATTCTGAGCCTTCTCCACACCTCTCTCTCCTTTCTTTGTTTCTCTGCTGGTAGGGCTCTCTTTAGTATCTCTTCTAGGGCAGGTCTCTTGTTAGCAAATTCTTCAGCATTCATTTGTCTGTGAAGATTTTAAGCTCTTCTTCAAATTTGAAGGAGAGCTTTGGTGGAAAAATAATTCTTTGTTGGCAAATTTTTCCCTTTCAGCATTTTAAATATATCATACCACTGCCTTTTCACCTCCATGGTGGCTGTTGAGTAGTCACTACTTAGTCTTATGTTGTTTCCCTTGTATTTGGTGAATTGCTTCTCTCTTGTTGCTTTCTGAACTTGCTCCTTGTCTTCAGTATTTAACAATCTGATCACAATATGTCTCAGATTGGGTTTGTTTGGATTTATTCTGTTTGCAGTTCATTGGGAATCTATGATTTGCATATTTATGTTGTTTAGAAGGGTTGGGACATTTTCCCCAACAATGTTTTTGAATACTCTTCCTAGACCTTTACCCTTCTCTTCCTCTTCTTATATTTGTGAGCTTCATGTTGTCCATCATATCCCTGAGATCCATTTCAAATTTTCTGATTTTCTTCTTCATTCATTCTTTTGTACTTTCACTCACCAAAACATTTTTACATTTTGCTTACTCATTCTTTGAGTTCATCTGATCTGCTGCTATGTGTTTCTAGGATCTTTTTAATTTGATCAACAGTTTCTTTTATTTCCATAAGCTCATTTATTTTTTTTTTTATTTACTCTTGCAAATTCTTCTTTATGCTTTTCTAAGGTCTTCTTCATGTCCTTTATACACTGAGCCATGATCTTGTTGTTTGTGACTACTTCTTTGATTAATTGCTCGCAGTTCTGTTTCTCCTCTGGTTTTTTGATTTGGGCATTTGGATTATCCATATCTTCTGGTATCTTCATGTGCTTTAAAATTTTCTGTTTTTGGCCTCTTGGCATTTGCTTATCTTGATGGGGTTCTTTTAGTATATGCAGACTTATTTGAACAATTGTCTATAATTTGACAGCGCTACAACTTGGTGGAGTGCGCTTTTCCTGACCTACCAGCAGATGGTGCCCCCTGGCCACCTATTACCCTCAAGCCAGTTCTCCCCAACTTTGTGCAGCTAGTGGGGGCCCAAACCTTGTGGAGGTCCAATCAGTGCACCAATTTTCTGTGTGCAGTTTGGACCATCAGCCCTGAGTGTGGGGATGTGCCCTGTGCAGTTAGGCAGGGAAGGCAGCTTTAAGACCCAGAATTCCCAGCCATTCCCAGGGCTGAAACTCTAATACCCTAGGGCTGTTGCATGAGTCCAGCCCTTCAGCTCATTCCCCACAGTTCCTCTCTATTGTGGGCCCACAGTTCCTGCGATTGGTGTAGGGCTCTCTGCACTATACCAGTTGTGCACTCCATGGCCCTCCATGGTGGAAGACTGTGCAATGTCACAGGCTAGTGGAATCCCCAAGGAGAGATCTTGGCCATGGTGCTGCAAAAGGGTGTCTCCCAGCCTGCTGAAAAGATGGCTATACTGGATGTGGTAGCTTCTACTTCCCTGGTCCTCTGCCTGCTGCAGCATCCTGTTCTTGGCTCTGGAACAATTAGCTGTTGGTGTGTGAAAGGCTATCATCCACACCAGATACTGAGGCAGGTGCCTGGGGCATGGAAGGCTCTCCTCACCATACTCGACTGCACAGCTCTCACTACTGGATCTGCAGAAGCTTTCTGAGTTTTTAAACCAACCTGCCTCCAAATGCCAACCCCAGGTTTTTCCCTACCATGGCTGCTGAGTGCCATTTCCCCAGCAGCTCAAACACTCGCTCAACTCTGAATGCAGTTTCTTGGTTTCACCAACCACACTGTCACTGTGGATGTAGTAGACCTTGTCCAGCCAGTAGAATCCTGGAAATGCTATTCTGGAACACTTCCTGTTGTTTATCTAGCATTTTTCACAAAGGAGGGTTTTGCTCTGTCTCTCCTAATCTGTCTTCTTGTATCCTTCTCTGACAATTTCTTAGAGACACATGAACAGCTTATACTGATTCAAGAAGAAACAGAAGCCCTCAACAAACCATTCACAAATAAAGAGATTAAATCAGTTATCAAAAACTTCCCCAAAAAGAAAGGCCCAGGACCAGGTGGCTTCACAGGGGAATTTTACCAAAGATTCCAAGAATTAATACCATTCCTGCTCAAAATTCTTCTGAAAAAATTGAAGAGAGAATGCTCCCTAACTCATCATATGAAGTTAGCATCACCCTAATTCTAATGCCTGATAAAGATACTACCAGAAATGAAAACTCCTTAATGAATATAGATTCAAAAATCCTCAACAAAATTCTTGCAAATAGAGACCACCTGCACATTAAAAGAATTATATACCATGACCAAGTGGGCTTTATCCCAGGTATGCAAGAGTGGTTCAACATGAGAAAATCAAGTAATGCAATACACATTAATAAATCAAAATGGAAAACCATATGATCATCTTGATTGACATAGAAAAGGCATTTAATAAAAATCACCATCTTTTTTTTGATAAAAACACTTTAAAAGTAGGAATAGAAGGAAACTTCCTCAACATGATAAAGGGCATATTTGAAAACTCCACAGCTGACATCTATATTATAAATTGAGGATCAATGGTGAGAGACTGGAAACTTTCCCTCTAAGATCTCGAACAAGACAAGGATGCCCAGTGTCATCATTGTTACTCAATAATGTTCTAGAAGTTCTGGACAGAGTAATTAGGCAAGAAAAAGAAAATCATCCAAATTGTAAAGGAAGAAGTAGAACTCTCACTATTTGCAGATGATATGATCCTATATTTATAAACCCCCCCCCCCAAAAAAAAATTACAACAAAGTTATTTGAAATAATAAATGAGTTCATCAAAGTGGCAGGGTACAAGATCAACACACAAAAGTCAGTAGTGTTTCTATACACCAGTAATGAGCTATCCATGGAGGTAATTAAGGAAAAAAGAAATCCATCTACAATAGCAACTAAAAGAAATATCTAGGAATGAATTTAACCAAGGCTGTAAAGGACCTATAACAGAAAACTATAAAACATTGCTAAATGAAACAAAGAAGACCAACTAAGTGGAAATCATTCCATGTTCATGTATTGGAAAGCTAAATGTCATTAAGATGTCAATTCTTCCCAAATTGATCTACAGATTCAATACAATACCAATCAAAATTCCAACAACCTACTTTGCAGAATTAGAAAAGTTAGTTATCAAATTTATTTGGAAGAGAAAGGTGCCTTGAATAGTCAAAAACACTTGAAAAAAAAGAAGAATGAAGTGGGAGGACTCAGACTTGTTGACTTTAAAGCATATTAGAAAGCCAGTGTTCAAAACAGCATGGTACAGGCATAAAAATAGAAGCTGATAAATGGAATGGAATTGAGAGTTCAGAAGTAGATCCTCAGATCTATGTCATTTGATTTTTGACAAGACTCCCAAAGCCACTCAACTGGGATGGAATAGTCTCTTTAATAAATGGTGTCAGGAGAACTGGATATCCAAAAAAATGAAAGAGGCCCCCTTCCTCACATCCTATATAAAAATGAACTCAAAATGGATTGAAGACCTAAAGATAAAAGACAGTACCATAAAATTCCTAGAAGAAAATATAGGGAAACATCTTAAGACCTAGGGATAGGAGGTAGCTTCTTAGATGTTACACCCAAAGCACAAGCAATGAAAGAAAAAATAGATAAAAAGGAAGTCCTCAAAATGAATACTCTGTGCTTCAAAGAACTTTATCAAAAGGGTGAAAAGGCAGCTAACTCAATGAGAGAAAATATTTGGAAACCACATATCTGATAAGGGTTGATATCCAGAATAAATAAATAAATCCCATAACTCAACAATAAAAGATGAAAACAACCCAATTTTTAAAATGGGCAAAAGACATGAATAGACATTTGTCCAAAGAGGAAATATGAATGGCTAAAAAGCACATGAAGAAATGTTCATCTTCACTAGCTATTAGGGAAATGCAAATCAAAACCACAATGAGATATCACCTCACATCCATTAGAATGGCCACTATTAAACAAACAGGAAACTACAGGTTTTGGAGAGGATGTGGAGAAATAAGAACACTTATTCACTGCTGGTGGGAATGTAAAATGGTATAGCCATTGTGGAAGATGTTTTGGTGGCTCCTCAGAAAACTAAATAGAGTTGTCTTACCACCCAGCAATCCCACTACTCGATAGGTACCCAGAAGACCTGAAGGCAGGGGTGCGAACAGACACTTGCACACCAATGTTCATAGCAGCATTATTCACAATCGCAAAAAAGATGGAAACCACCCAAGAGTCCCTCAGTCAATGAATGGATAAACAAAATGTGGTATAAACATACCACAGCAGTAAGAAGGAATGAAATCAGCAGTAAGAAGGAATGAAGTCCTGATGCATGCAACAACATGGATGAACCTTGAGGACATTATGCTGAGTGAAATGTCAGACGCAAAAGGACAAAATTGTACAACCTCACTAAAAGGAACTAATTATAATACATAAATTCATAGTCATAAAATCTAGGATATAGGTTACCAAGAGATAGAATGAAGCTAGAGAACGGGAAGCAATTCTTAATACGTACAGAATTTTTAACTGCATTGAACTTAAACGTTTGGAAATGGATAGAGGTGATGGTAGCATGTTATTGGGAGCATAAGTAAAAGTGCTGAACTGTCTGTGAATGTGGTTGAAAGGGGTTGTTTAGAGTCATGTATGTCATCAGAAGGAAAGCTCGAGGTTAAACTATGGGTCTGCATAACACAGTGAACCTTGTGGTGGATGAGGTCTGTGATTAACACTAAAAATATAAATAAGTTATTTCATGAATGCAGAACAAACGTACAACCCTGTTACAAAGAGTTAATAATGGAGTGGTATATGGGGAAAAATATACCTATTGACTATAGTTCCAAGTAATATCTTATTATTCTGTCATCAACAGTAACAAATGTACCACAACAATATGAGGGGCCAACAATAGGGTATGGGGTGTTTCAGGTTTTCTTTTTTCATGTCTATTTCTCTTTTTGGATTAATGAAAATATTCTAAATTGATTGTGATGATGAAGGCACAACTATGAGATGATACCGTGTGCCATTGTTTGTACATTTGGATGGATTATAGGTTGCGTGAATATATCATAATAAAATTTGCATTGAAAATGCTTTTGTGATCCGTTTTGTCAATGTCACACTCATTGAAGGTTAAAAAATACTGGCACAGAGGGAGACAGTGATGTACTTGCAGGCCCCTACCTTTATTCCATAAGAAGAATTTTAGATATTTTCATGTAAGTGATAGGCAACCCTTTGCAAAAGTATGAGCACTGGACAGCATTTATCTGTTATCAAGGCTGTCCTTCCAGGACTGTGGAGAGGGGATTTGAAGTAGGATAAAACTAGAGGTTATTATTGAGCACCATCTTTCCCTTAATTCTGACTCTATTAGGTAATTAAGCAGATCATTTAGGAAAACTGTGAGGGCACAACAATTTTGGAAAGAATATATACTTTGTCATGAACAGAATGTTGGTAGAAATATGGATATTAAAGGTATATCTGTCAAGGCCATAGAAGGAAATGATAAAATGTCATTGGAAACTGGAAGAAAGGCGATCCTTGTTATGAAGGGGCAAAGAACTTGACAAAATTCAATTCTGATGTTGGGTGACAGGTAGATCTTGAAAGTGATAAACTTGAATAATTTAGGATATAAGATTTCCAAGTTTGTGTGGAAGGCACAGCCTCATTTCTCCTTGCAGCTTATTATAGTAAATGTAAGTGGAAAGCACAAAGAAATGAGAATTAATAATTAGGAAAAGTTTGGCCTGTTCAAATAGCGTGCTCTGAGACTAGCGCCAGCAGTGGCTCTATTACGGATGTCCTGAATAGAGTTTCTGGGAAGTTGAGCTCCAATGAACAGAGTTCCTTGTGAGAGTTCAGCTGAACAACTCTTTATGAAAGAGGGTGCACCTGACATGGATCCCATCAGACATCTCAGAGGAAGTCAGGATTGGAAATTCAGCTTTGAAGGAAGGATCTGCAGAAAACTTTATTGTCTGCTGGTTTGGACTTCCTGGAAGTGCACACCAGGTCTACACGTTTTTGTGAAATTTTTATGAACAGAAGCAGTGCCTGAAAGGGACAGAGAAGGGACAAAATGAAGAAGAATGAATTCAAGGGCAGAACCATGGAAGCTGAGGTCTGGATAGAAGAGCTCTCAGGCCCACAGAGTATGTGTGGAAAGGGCAGGTCCATTGTAGGGCCTGTAGGGGCAGGCCTTGTGTCCCTATGTTCAGGGAGAGTGCTGCCACCCCAGTGCTCAAAGATGCCCCAGTGCCTGTGCCCCAGCATTCATAAAGCACCTGAGCTCCATCCTGATGCTAGGAGAGGGTGGAGCCCACATCCCAATGTTAGGGGAGAGCACAGTCACAGAGCATTAGAGAGGGTGGGCTTGTCATTCCCTCAGGCCCAGAGAACAAAACATCAATCCCCAGATGACTCCCAGACCCTGACATCTAATGGAGTTTACCCTGCTGGTTTTTGCACTTGTTTGGAACACATGACCCCTGTTTTCCTTCCATTTTTTCCTTTCATAATTGGAATGTTTATTCTATGAGTGCCCTACCATTGCATATTGGAAGTAGATAACTTTTTTCTAGGTTTTACAGGTCCATAGACAAAAGAGTTTTGCCCCAAGATGGACCACAGCCATAAGTGATTTTGATGATACTGTACTTAACATTGTTACTGAAATGACATCAGGCTTTTAGGATATTGTGATGGAATGAACATATTTTACATGTGGGAGGAACATCTCTTTTGGGGGTCCAGAGGGCAGAACTGTTGGAGATTGAATCAGGTCCCCCACAAAAGTCATGTTTGTTCCCAACCTCTGGTCCTGTGGGTGTGAACGCATTTGTAAACAGGATCTGTGAAGATGTTATTAGTTACGGTGTAAAGGGAATTCTTTATATGCAAAGGAAATTGGATATAGAAAGAGAAGTCACAGAGAGCCACAAGAAGCTGGAAGCCAATGGAACCAGGAAGAAAAAGGAGAATATGCCGCCATGTGCATTGCGATGTCAAGGAAAACGTAAGAAACTCCAAAGATTGCCAGGAAGCCAGGAGATACCAACCCAGAAGGACCCAAGCCTTGAAGCCTCAGAAACCATGAGCCAACAGATTCCTGTTATTAAGACAACCCATTGTATGGTATTTGATTTAGAAGCTGAGTAAGTAAAGCAATAGATAATGATAAATTAACATATCAAAAGTAATAAAGCATATTATTTGTAACTATGGAAGTGATAGTGGGAATAAAGATCCAGAAGAATGTGGTGGTGTCTGGGGATTGGAATGATTGGGGTTCAGAGGATTAGGGGCAATTGCTTTTCTCACTAGACTTCAAGCATGGCTTGCCTCTTTTAAATTAAATGCATGAATTACTTTGATTAAACTAAAACAATTTAGAGATTATGTAGATTTAATCTGGAAATCAGAATAAAGTTATAGTAGTGATATGAAAACATTACTCAGAACTCTATATATTATCATGTAATGCAGTTGTTAAAAAATCAGATATGGCACATTTATTTCACTCTATATCATTCTATTGTACAACCTTTTTTTACCGTCTTTTGTAAGTCAGAGACGTTTGTTATCAGAATGAAGGATAACATTGTTGGTCTGGGGTATAGAATTCTCTCACAATTCAGAGCAAAACAAACTTTAGCTTTATTAACAAATTTAAAAGTAATGTTTAATTTAAGCTTAATATTGTATATATTTCACTTTTTGAATAATAAATGACTGGGAAATTGATTTTTATTTACTTTAAAACTTAAATATGAATTTTCACAAATCAAATACTTTACCATGGTTTTATTATATAGTGGTGGTGAACTTTCTGACTAAAAAAACTTCAGTCTTAGGTTAAAATTTATACATATGAAGCTAAATAACCTAGAAAACATTCTGCTTTATTAGCCTTTTACAAAATCAATATCCATGAACTATTGTTAAACAAAAACTTTCTTAGATGCAAAGGAAACCATTTTATTTCAAGATACTGGAGAATAATTCAAAATTGAAAATGTTAATTTAAGATGAACTCGGTTTGCATTTACACATCTTATTTGCCAGACTGGAGGTGACATAAATTCCTAATTCTATTAAAATCATAGAAGTTCATGGACACTGAAAGGAAGACATTTGAAAAATACAAAAGTAGGAGAGGAAATAGATCTTTTCTGACATCATGTAGCACCTACCTTAGAATAACGGATAATGCCTAGACCCTTTTTAGAGAAAAAAGGCTCTGCCTTAGAATATTCATTAGCAGTAGTAACAAAGCTTACTTTCTAAAACAAGTAAATCCAAGTCTATTTTTGTTTGTTTGCTTGCTTTACTTTGGCAGTTTTCTCATTAAAAGAGAGTCCTACCTATTAATTCAATAGAACAAATAATCCATGACTATGAGGGTAAAAGGTGCTAGATTTTTAGGCCCTCAAATTGAGCACCATTATTGTGGTTAGTTTCTGTCTTGACTTACATCGGATTTTATTTTTCCCTGCAGAAATTAAGTTACAAAACTTTACTTAGTTTAGGTCAGGTTAACTGAGTCTAGGTGTATCTAGTTCATCCAACTAAATATTACCTAAGGACCCACTAGATAGTGGTAAATCAGTTTTGTAATACCTGGCAATTTCTTTTTTATATGCTCCATCTAAAAAACAATTAATTTAAAAGTATTTTCTCTATTTCTAGCTATATCTGCTCTTTGCAGAAGATGTGCAGATGGAACTTTGCAAATGAAGGGGACCCAAAAAGGCAAAAATTAAGAGGTAATTCTTTGATGTTTACTGGGAGACTGAAAGTTAATTTCTCTCTATCTTGGCACCACAATTGTTTTAAGGTCATGAATCATTTTGTGATCATCCCTCACATATTTTCCTCTCAGATGTATACGCTTTCTATTTTATATGCCTGGCTCAGATTAGCTCTTTTCTTTGAATTTTATTATAATAGACACATTGGGGTTGGCCAGTTCTTGCTCTATCCTTTCTTGTTAAGAAACCCTGTCATCCTGGTACAACAGCTTCGTATATGATTCAACTGTTGCCTTTCACAGAAGCAACTTTTAACCTGAAATGCAAACATCCTCATTATGGGAGGGATGAGAATAAAAGACAGCATGAGATGGCTGTCTTCTGAACTGTGCTCTTATTGCCCTATTTACCAATTATAGCTTCCTCATTTTAACATTGAGCACTGTGGGCATCCATAAAGGATAGTAGATAACTCTCATGAAAGTGGAGTCCATAATAGTATGAAAGGGATATTAGACTGTTTCCCGTGGAATAAACCAAAACATGAGAATGAAGAACACAGGTATAGATAAAAGAGATTGAAAGTCTGAATTAATCCATAACCATTTTAATGGTGCTGTGGCATGATTGAGGGACTAAATAACAGTTCAGCATGCATTCAATATCCATCAATAAGGTAAATAATATTAAATAGCTAGGTTGTTGTTATAAAATGAGGGAGGCTTTACTTTTCTTTTTTTCCTCAAGGGTTACTGACTAGGACTCTAAAATTATTGTAAATATTTCAAAGTAATGTTTTAACTTATTTAGCCCTGGCAGGTTCCAATTTAGCAGCATTAGTGGTAAGGAAACCATGTCAATCCACAGTATCACATCCTTGCCATTTTAATTAAGTGTAAATAATTGTGTGTGTGTGTGTGTGTGTGCAATATAAGGAAAAATATATTAAATGCCTTTTTATATGAATAAGTTCAGTGAAGACAGCAGATGATATAAAAAAGGATTAGAAGTCATATCCTGTAATTCTCAGAATTTAAAACTATATTCTTTGTACCCAATTTTATTTTAATTATCTTTCCTTAGAAAATCCCAGGAACACTTTAAATTAGGTCAAGATTTCTTTACACTTTGGAGATATTTTGATTTATATATTTGCACCTATTTTTATGCTTTTCAGATATCTAGATTGGATGGAAATAACTTACTATCAAATGTATATTAGATGGGATACCTTATGTAGTGAACTGAGACTGTGTCTCGATATAGGGCTATGTGGACAGTTCATTATTTCATTATGAGCATACAAAAATAATTCCAGAAATAAAAGTTGGCTTTATAAATCTTTCCATTAAATTATTAATAGCCATAGGCAAAGGAAGCATCCACCATCAAGAAAAGAAAAAAAAACAACTTTGATTTTTGCCTAGAAAGGTTAATAGTCATTGAAAAAGTAGGTCAATGAAATAACTGGGTTACTGAAAATAATTAGAACTGACAGGTAGACTACTAGAAGTCTATAGGCTATAGACATTTGGTTTGAATATTTTTGTAAAGACGCCATTTCTTGGTAGAGAGATGAAAATTAAATGAATCATGCAAACTTACAGCAAAAAATAAAATTTTTAAATGAATAATATCAATGAAGAACTTTTATTGGGCACTGTTAAAAAGTTACATAACATTTAACCATTCTGATTGTATATGCATTTTATATTTTTCAAAATCAGAAACCTTCCAAAATTCAGTTATATTAATGGAATTATTTGGAGATGGAAATAAACTGTACTATGATATTTTAGAACCCTTAATTTCAATATGATGGTGAAATTTCAAATGCTACATTATATTTTAAAAATTCACGCAACAAGAATAATCTAAATAAAGTTTAAAAATGGGCTAAGCAAGTATAAACAAAATGTTTTTTTTAAAAAAATAAGTCCATATAGATTTAATACTTGTGCATCATTGTACTTTAAAAATTCACTACATTTGAAAATGTAAAGAAGTCTAGAATTTTAGAGCAGAGTGACAACGGATTTACTTATGCAGGGCAAGTTTTTGAGTCTTGTATTATTCTGAACTGGCTTCTTAGACTACTTGATGTGTCAACAGATTAAACAGTTTCTGGCTTTCAAATTGATGGTAAATGTCTTTGGCCCCAATTGAAGATTCCATCTCTAATATGCTGTCTGCAGAGAAATGCATCACTTTAAAAGTGTATTTTAAATCTATTAGTAAAGGCACTTTCTACCCCGATGATTTGCATAGAACACGGTGAAGCAAAGAAAGTAACGCCTTCCAGCAAGATGCTAATAAGGCCAAAGGGGGTAAAATTATTTCAAATATAGTCTGCATAATACCCACTGTCTTTTTCTAAAATAGGCTGAAGATTCTTCCTCTATTGTTTATACTGCAAAACTTTAGAACATTTTCAAATAAAGTATGTCTCTACCTGCTTTCTCAAGGAAATCATTACATGTTGCTCTTAACTGATCTATTTTTAGGAACCAAAAGCAGCAGGGTATGTCAGAAAGGGCTTCTTCATGAATTATGTATTTGTCCTTTTCCCACTCAGCTACATTCCTTTTATTTTATGAATCCTTGAAATCCTGAGAACAGTGAGTTTAAGGTTGAAATTTTCAAAATGTCCTAGCCACATGCTTAGTTATCCAGCTCCATCTTTCTACTGGTCACCTGCTTCTGAGACGGATCATTTCCAGAAGAGGCTTTTTCTTCATGAGATATGTTAAACAGATTCTGAGAAATACATCACAGAGTTATTAGTTCCTACTGTAGTAATTTTCATTTACCTAATGTTAATGGTTTGTTCAAAGTGTATCAGGTTCTCAAGTATTAAATTATTTAGTTCATATTTTATTATTGGCTTACTGCTTTAGAGAAAAATGACAACAGATTATTGAAATAAGGTAAAATAGAAAGAAACCTGGTTGTACAAATCCTACAAGACCCATTAGTAAAATTTCACAGCTACAAAATTATACCATAAATGCACAAAATTCCTCTGGAAGGTTTTGTTGTAGTAACAAACATAATTCTAACATCTGTGACTAATACTCCAGAAATAAGAAGCTTTTTCTGACCCTGAGCTGAATATTGAACATAAAAATATTGATTTTTTTCCTCATTCTCACAGGAACATTTACTTCAGACATGAATGGGAGGGACCGTCTTAGTGAAAGAAGCTCTCCCCGCTCTGAGCCCCCCACCCCCGCATCCTTTTGTCTTTATCTAATTCCATCATCTCACATACCAAAGACTCCCTTTCACAGTGGGTTGCAGTTGCTTGTCATGCATGACCCTCTGTATTTTGCCTGTCCCTTTCTTTGGCCCTGGAAAAGCTGCAGAGAAAAAAAAAGTAATAGTTTACTGCCTTTCTCAAAGCCTGTTCATGCTCAATGCTCTCACTCAAGCAGGTCAAAGAAGGTGAAACTCCTTCTTGATAGACTGTTTTTCTAACCTCAGAAGTCCACATTGTACTTTAATAATACAGCAAATGCAATTTTAGACTTTTAATCATGAATCCCCTGCCAATAAAAAAACTTTGAAGAAGTTAATTTTTATTTATTATGAGATTTTTTAATGATAATATTATAATCTTAATGTGGTGGTGAGATATTGTGCAATCACACTTTTAAAGATCAGGGATATTTTCTTTGCCATTTATTTAAAGCCCAACTCAAGTTTGAGAATATTAGAAATCATATTACCTTAAGAAGTAAATAAAAGTGTTTTTTTTCCCTTGCAGAATATATCAGAATAATTCTGTCAAAAGTCAATTTGGAACAATTAATTTTAAAATTTCGATTAAAATCATTTTCTGGAGATACTTTCATATAAAAGTAAAATTAGTTCTCAATGTTATTCTCCATTCAAAATGTTACAAACTTTTGTAATTTTTGGTCATGTTAAAATAAAAGAAAAAATATGGCAAAATTAGAGTTAAATGTTAATAGAAGAGACCTGTGTAAATGATGAGATCAGAGTAAGAAAAGGGAATTTACAAACTTGTGCCCTTGTAATTTTAAAATTATCATTGAAGAAACGGAAATTATGACTTCTGCACATTTCTTCTGCTAACTTTTGTTTATTATTTTTGGAATTAATTCAAAGATTTCTCTATTTTAAACCCTCACACAGCTCTTTGTGAACTTATTGTATATTTCTCATCTTGAAAGTTAAAAGAGGTTTCCTAATTAGGATGGTCTATTTTTCATAGGTGAGTAATTTATAATAAGCACTTATGGTTTTAGAAATTTCATACCTGCTTTCCTTTGTCGCAAAACAATGTTTGTAGCCAAAACAAGAGAGAAGAAGTATCCTCTTGGCCCTAATATCTTCTCCTTGAGTGGTTACAATTAATGTATTTGATAAAGTTATGAAATGTTTACATATAATCTATGAGCCCAGAACCAGTTACTAAACTGATGTCTATTTACTTAACACACCATGCATATTCCAACAGCTTTTCCAGAAAAAGAACATTGACGTTTTTCAAATCAGCATGACAATGTAAGTATTCAGATCTATTCATAAATACACTCTTCAAATTATGAAATTGAGATGACTTTCAATCTGATTTATAAAATATACATTATTAATTGATTAAAGGAATTCTATTCTTAAAATAATAAAACATGGTTTATTAAATTACTAAGAATGAATTATGGACTTGGTGGTATGTGCCTCCTCCATCCTACCTTTTACTAAATTAAAATGTATCAGAAAAAGAAAGCAGGTGGGTAGTTGTATAAATGTGTCACACTGAAAAAGAAAGCCTAATAACCCAGAGAGAACATTATATCCTCTGATTAGAAAATTTAAGATGCTCTAATGCGCAGACTGCTTCTTAGACTGAGACAATGGAGGATGTCACTGTGACAGAAACAGGTCAACATAATGAACCTAATTTTTCCTTGCTTCTAATCATAATGAAACTATATTATTAATGATCAATTGTGAAGCAAGACTTTTTTTTTTAATATGCTATTTTCAAGTTGTAGTTTCTCTCCATTTGCTTACACAATCCATTTTCAATTCTGGATATTGTATAATTTACTATTAGAAAATTATAAAAACAAAGCTGTTCATTGTGCCAAAACAATCTATGTTTCAGAGATTACTTGGATTGTTATTTAAAGCCATTCATTGAATTCATAAGGACAGGGAAACATTTCTCAGATATTAAAAGCTACCTGATTTGCATTTATTACTTTTATTTTTTAATAAAAACAATTTATGTGTGTGTATAATTAAAAATACTGTAAACAAAATAAGCCAGGAGCCAGTTACAAAAGTGAAGCATAAATGGAGAATTCATCATGTTGAGTGAAATAAACCAGAGACCAAAGGACAAACATGTGCAATGAGAAGAATATGTAAACTCATAAATTCAGAAACTAGAATGCAGTTTACAGGGTTGGTGTGTGGAAGGGGAACAGAGTTAATGTCCAGTTGGTATGGAGTCTCTGTTTGGGATGATGGAAAAGTTTTTGCAAAGGATGATGTTGATGGAGCCAAAACTTTGCAAATGTAATTAACACCACTGTATTTTATATTTGTAAAGGGTAAAAAAGGGAAATTTTAGGTTGTACAAAGTTGCCACAAATAAAAAATCTAGAACTGTACAATGCAAAGAGGGAACCCTGATGTAAACAACAGACTAATGTTATTAGCTCCATTATAATAATATTGTTGCATTAATTGTAACAAAACTATCACACTAATGCAAAATGTTAATGGTAGGGAGAACTGCATGTTTGGGGGGTGGTATATGGGAAATCTGTACATTCTGCATGATTTTTCTCTAAACCTGCATCTACTCTAATAAAAAATATTAAAGACCAACATGATTACTGAAAAAAAATGTTGAATTCAGTTCTCACTAAATTATTGGAGAAACAGAACAAACAGGTGAAGGGGAAAGATGAAACCAGCAGTTAGGGGGTCAAGCTCTGTTTTTTAATCAGCTGTGTGATTAAGCCTTCACCTTCTCCCTCGGTTGGCTTCTCTCGTCATAAAATAGTAGCAATGATCATGATGATAACTACCCAAACATAAGTAACCAAAATCTTGAGGCAGAACACGTTCTCTAGTATGATATTTAGGACCACTGAGGACCTTCCACGTTGTGGTCTCAACCTGTGTTTCATTTCCAGGATGAGGCAACGACCCCGCCTTCACTCCACCCCAGGCGTGGGGACATTCCAAAGAGTTCCGCACCACAGGCCCCTGCTCCTGGTGTGTCCTCACCTGCCCACTGCTCGAGGTCTTCTCTAATTCCACTCACAATAAGGACAATTCAGATCGTGTTTTCTCTGTGATCCTTTCCCACATTCCAATGGAATCATTCATTCTGCTCATTATACTTAGCCTTTTGTTTATGCAAATAGTTGTGCCTGTCCCCGGCATTAATTTGCTAGCTTCCAAAGGAAAGGGCCAGATACCAGTCTTCTGTATTCTTTTTAGCACCTAGCATAGTACAGTGCAGATCCCATAAATGGCTATGAAATAGAATCGAAAGTATATCATTTTTAATCATTCAGTCGGGTGCAGGGAAATTTACAACTCTTGAATCTTGTCTAGAAATCCGTTTTAAAATGCTTTCTTTCCATTCTTTACTGAAGCAAAATTAAATATTATCTTCAGAGGAGAAACAGGGACTTCGGCAAAAGTAATTTAGTTCTTGCCAACTTCTTTGGTCATGAAACAGCTACTTTGCAAATTGGATTTACAGACTATAAGGAGGTTTGATTAGTTTACTTCATGATACCATTTTATGTAAGTACAACTTACTTAATGGACACATTGAGAAAAAAATCCACATAAAAGTCATGAAATCACCCCTTTTCACCTCTGTGCCAGTGTGCTAGAGGAAGGAAATGGTTATCCTTAATTACGCCTTGTTCAGTTGTGTCATTTAAAGCATGATCCTGTTTTTAGCAAAGCTGTTTTTAGATAGTCCATCTTTACTAAGCAAATGTTTCTCTTTCAAAGCAAATTGTTGGTCTGTTCCCTATAGTTCAGAGACTGCAAATAATTAATACTAGGGATAATTAAAATACAATACATATTAGCCTCAGTTTTCAAGCATTAGAAGAAAAATGTTTGAGACGATAAATTATGGCTAGATTTAGTAGGCCTGGTTCTTTTAGAGCAGTGTATACAGAAAGGTGCATCTTAGATCTCAAATGGTATTGCACATATATATTTGGAAAATATTGCACAGTATAGCCTGCTCTTAAAGCCAATAGCATATCAATGGCTCTGAGAAGACCCATACTTAGAAAATCTGTTTGATTTTATTTTATCCAGGATTTCTCAATCTGGGAACTATTGACATTTGGCATCCAATCATTCTTTGATGTAGGGGGCTGTCACATGCATTGGAGGTTATTTAGCAGCATCCTTGGCCTCTACCCACTAGATGTCAGTAGAACCAACCCCCACAACACCACCACCAATACCCCAGAGTTGTGACAAAAATGTCTCTCGACATTGCCAAATGTCCCAGTGTCCTGTGATGGGCAAAATCATCCTGGTTAAGAACCAAACGACTGATTCACTCCCCAAGCCTTTCTCAAAGTTACTTAATTATCATGAAATTCATATTAACACCAAAATAGTACCTGAAAGTACCTTGACTCTTTTTGTAATAATAGTGACTACTTCTTAGTATGTTTTCTGTAATTAGTATATACTAATATATATTAGTAATAATGTCTAATATATACCATTAATTATGAGGCAGGCACTGTTCCAACACTTTTCACTTACGTAATTGAAAAAGGCAGTATTTCAAATAGTTTTGTTTCTATGGCTTTTGAATAGTTGTCTTAAACATGAGGGTGAGCACAGAATTTTTTTTTTTTTTTTTTTTTTTTAGTTTGTCATAGAAATACAAAGTAGGGGTGGGGTGTAATTTTAAGCATGAAATCTTGAGGGGAAATTATTGTGCATCACTATAAATTAGCCCTTCTGGGCAACGCTGTACCAAGTCAGCCTTCCATTTATAGGGGTGCAACAGGAGTAGGTGGCAACTTCAGTGTGTGCCCTGATGACCAAACACATGAGAACAAGAAAGCCTCATACTTCTCAGCCAGAGAAGTCTAGAATGAATTACAGTAAAAAGAAAGATAGAGACAGAACTAAATCTGTTTCCCAGGAACTATCTGGCTCCTCCCAAATATCTCTTCAAAATATCACTTCTTTTCTTCATTTTTTTTTTTGGCCTCACTTATCTTTCTCAAATAATTGAAAGGAGAAGGGATGAATATAGACCCTGTAAAGTGCAAAGGGGAAGAAATTCATGGCTGGTTAAAATAACGATAGGTGTAGTTGAAATCTGGAGTGCTGTTAAATTTTTAACTCTATCTCCTAATTATAGCCCTCCTGACACTTTCTGTTTCTGAACTCCATCAATGTATGGTGGAAATGACCTCAATGCATTTCGTTAACTAGAGCTCAGATTTTTTTCTTCTTTAGTCTTATGCAAAGCATCTCTCAAGTGTGTCTGTCTTGTGAAAGGTGAGGGTTCCTTCCTGAATCTCAATGACTCCCTTGGGGCGTGAGGGTCATTTATCTTTGGTTAGTACAGCAGATGGAAAGTGGCATTCTTGGCCCAGGGTTCCTGGCTCAGTGCCCTGGGCTGTGAGGTCAGTTACTTAACTCAGAGGGTGGCTTCTGATTGAACTCTGTGCTATCTCCTCAGAGTCCCAGCTACTTGAGAAAGGATATATGGATTATTGTTATTAAAATAAAGGTACAGAAATTGAGATGAGGTATAGATTCAAATAGTGATTTCAATAAGAAATCATTGTTGTTTCAGTTGGTCCATAGTTTAGAAATGTTGGGCCAACTTCTTACCAAAATGAGAGAAAGAAGAGTCACTTGTTCGTTTATTTCTTCTGCTTTAAATTTCATTTACATCAGAACATTGGTACTAAACCCCATATGTTTATTGAATAGCCTAGTATTTCATAGAGAACATGTAGTGTACTTTGCAAGTTATCAAAATTAGATGAGATGGACAAGATAACTACATTTATTATTAGGTGCTTGTTTTGTGCCATGGCTTCTGCTAGGCTGTTTGCAATGTGTTATCATTTTTATCTCTCACAGCCACCCTATTTTATTGTTATCCCCTCCTGGTCAAGTGAGAAATCAGAGACTTAGAAACAAGAAGACTTTGTCCAGCACAGCTTGCCAACCAGCTAGTAAATGACATTATTAGGATAAGAGCTTGTTTGCTGTTTCTCATTATCACACTATGTACAGGTAAATGAAAATGATAGAAATTGAATTGGATTCCTAGTTTCCTGACCATGGGCATATGTTCTTTTGACTAGGAATCAGACTTTGTTACATATGACTGAGATCTCTCTTGTAGACTTAGGACAAAGAGGTCAGTGAGCAAAAAAGTGCACTGAAAAATTCATGGGTTTTTGAGTAAGACTTGCCAGGGTCTAAATCTCAAAACAGTAATTTAAAAGGAGTGTGATTGGAGCAAAGTATTTCATCTCTCTGTGCCTCGATTTCTGCCTTTGTAAACCAATAGCATCCACTTCATGGGATGAAAATGTTACATAAAATTCATAACATAGTATTTGCCATTCAATTAGTGAATACTCATGTGTGGAAAATAATTGTCAAAATATTATTCCAATATTGGTGTAATATGGAAATATTTTGAAAAAAAGAATGGTTTGTGTTTCTGAGTTTATTAATCCAAACAGGAGCCTAGCAGCCTACAGGGGAGGCGGTGACATGAAAGCAGAGATAAATTAAAGAGAAAAAAAAAAAACAAAAACAGCAGTAGTTTCTCAAATGCAAAATAGGAAGTACAACACTGCAAGATTGGCTAATGTCTTGAAAGAGGTTTGTCCAAATCTCTTCATCCTTCCTACCCACTCCCTCTTGAACTAATAAAACTAAACCGCCTGAAATGTGGATGGAGAATTTGCCTCCATGCCCATGACATCTAAGCACCGTCCACAGTAAGAAGCATGAGAACCCAGAGAGATGCTCTATCACATCAGTGAGGGGACAGCAAGGGCAGAGGGGACCCGCTTCTCCCTCTTCTTCTAGCCCAAACCTAGAGGAAGACACTGGGATCCGAAAGTCAAACACCTGTACTCTCTTGATTCTCCTTCCACTATCTCTAGGACCCAAGAATGCTGTTCATTTATTTCTCTTGTTTGCTTGGTTTTTTTATCTGCCCCAGGTTGGTGTTCCCTCCCCTGCCCCCAAAACCCAGCAACAGAAAGATTTGATTCATCATAGATAAAATAAATTATGTTTTTTCCGTATGAGAAAACTTGCATACTAAAAAAAACTCTCTCCCCACTTTTCCCTGTTCCTTATTTCCATCTTTTACATGCCTTTAAAATCATTATATATTTTAGTAGAAGTAGTAATAGTTAGTAAGTAGCATTTTGAATGGTATTAGATGACTATAACTAGTCTGGCTGCATTTTTAAATATTTTAATTATTTTTTTTCCTCCCTGATTTTTTTTCTTTCCTTTCCTTTCCTCCCATTTAAGCATGTTGTTAGCTCTGGGCTCAAGACCTCAGGGAAGAAATGCGGCAGAAGACAGAAAGCAAAAATAACCAGCCATGGCTTCATTCATTTTTTAATTAGTTCACTCATTTGCTAATTTCAGTATCTGAAAGTACTGAGAGAATTCTAAAATGTAGCACACTTCCCACCCAGACAAGCAAGAAGAGTTGTGTCAGCTCACAGCTAACCCTATCCCTGATAATCATTTATTCAAACAACCAATTTTTCAATCGTCCCACTACGTGTCAGGACCTTCTGGCTACCGGGTGTTAAGGATAAAACAGGAAAGAGACAAAGCCCGACTTCATTGGAAGTGGGGATGGGGGAAGCAGACATTTTTTAAAAAGAAAATAAATACATAATAAATGTAAATATCAGGTGGGATATTACCTTGATTAATCTTCTATACTAAAACCTAAACCCTGATGAGGGAAATAAAAGTAAGGACATTAACAAACACACACACAAAGACAGAAAGACCTTTAAAAGAAAAGGGTATTCCTCAGAGGAGAATTATCTCCCCTTAGATTAAGAAATGGGAAGTGATGAGAGTTGTGTTCTGTGTGATGGCAGAAGACTCCTGTTCTCCACTTCCTAGGAAGAGAAAAATGGCTTCTTCTTGTTTCTAGACAGAAGGAAACATAGTCCATCTTGCCAAAGTTTTGCCAATGAACCATACTTGGCACTCAACTAACAGGGAGAACTGAGAGATCTGTAGGAGTCAGATAGAGCAGAATGACAGATGTCACAGCAGTTACCTGTGTGGATTGATGACTAACAATCCGATGGGTGATCCCAACTCTGTAACAACAAGGAAGACCTCAATGCTACAGCACAATCCTGGGTAGGAGGACTCCCATAAGGATTGAAGTTGAGGCATTTGTTGCTGTTGTTGTTTCTTTTTCCAATAGCCTAGTTAACTTGGAATGAAGTCAGAAATTGGTTTATAAAAATAAAGTTATATATTTGTGCACTGAATTTCTTAGACTGAGATTCATTTCTATTACTCCATTATCATGCCTGGGTAATCTGCCTTTACATCTTTCAATGCCATAGTAAAGTAGTTGTCAAGTCCTGTTTATTTATCTGAGTATTTCTAACAACTATAGCTTCTCTACCTTAAATGCCATTTCCTTGGTTCATCCCTCTGAATTGCTTCACAAACTTCCTAAACAGCCTCCCTACTGCCAGTCTTATTGTTCTTTAACAAACACAATACCCAGAGCATTCCATGGAAAGTCCACATCTCACAAAGTCACTTCCTAGTCAAGTCTTTCAGTGCTTTCTATTTACTACAGAATCAAGAACACAACTCAAATGCCCCCAAGGACTGGTTCCTCAATTCTTCTCCTGCCTTATCCAGTCTTACCTCCCTCTACTTCTTTCACTGAAGTGTCTGCTCCAACAGCATGGAGGTTATAGCCGTGTATTTTTCCTACTTTCAGTTTCTTTGCTCATGCCTCTGCTTGGAGTTACTCACAGCCCTAGCCCATCTACCCACTTTGCCTGTATAATTCCTACTTATTTATTTATTTTTTTTTGCATTCAATTCAGTCATTCCCTTCCATCAGGAAAGTCTCTGAGCCTAGCTTTAACCCGCCTTCTTCAGTATGACTATAATTTATGTAATAATTGCACATAATCACATATTATACTCTGTGGACAATTAATTATGTATCTGACTCTGCCCAGGAAGTATGGCTTCTCTGAAGTCAGGAACCATGCTTACCTATTGTAGAGTCTCCATTGCCTTGAAGAGTGTCTGGCCAAAACAGGCATTCAATGCATGTCTGTTGAACTGAATAAAATATCAACATAGTAATCTGGCAACACTTCAGGGATCTTTCATCAGGAATCTAATTTTAGAGAATCCAGATGTTTCCAGGCAAGAAAATTAATGTGCCAGTAATTCTTCAGGGACCATCAATGTATACTTTGTCTGATGAGTTTAAGGACTTATCAGATGCTGGGTCACAGATGGGAATGTCTAAAGCCATTCCTGAGGCAAGACACTTTAATTACGTGGATGTGCCCTTCAGATCTGTGTTTTAGTTGTGCTATCATGATTACCAGAATAATCACAGTCATACTAATAGTGAGAGTCTCTTGCATTTATGTAATACCATATAGCTTGCAAAGCATTTTTTTACACATAAAATAATAGTAGTCCTAAGAGATAGACAGGTGTGGATTATCATCTCCACTTTATAGATGAGATAATTGAGACTCAGAGAAGTTAACTGTGTTCCAAGAACTCAAGCTTATTAAGTTGCACAGCCAGGATCCAAATGATTTTTTAATCTTTGATCCATGCTGACGAAATTTGAGTCAACAATCATGTTTTCCAGAGGAACCAGGTATTTTCAGTGCAACTGATTTTTTCTGTTTTCAAAGTTATATGCAAGATGAGCCTATACAAAAATGGAAAAAATAGGCAAAGTTTCCAAAGATTCCTGATACATAGCATTGTGCTGGAGGTCTCCAAATAAGTCAGATAAACTCAAGTCAACTTCTAGTAAATTAATGAGTCATATATAATAATTGCTACTAAACTTCTTTAGTTGGAGTAATGGATTCTTAGCTGTTTTCAAATTTGTATGTAGAACAGGCACAACAAAATTGGGAGGAAAAAAGAAAAAGCTTTAGGGGGGCTTCTTTGTCTCTTTTTTTCTGAGTTTTTTCTCTAACTCACTGCCACATGATAAAACACTCCCTAGTTAGAGCAACTAAGCTCCCAGTAAATCTGTTCTATGTTCATGTCTTATTTCTTGTTCTAGCTGTCAGCCACCATAAGGGTAGCACTAATATCTCATTCAGTCTTAATTCATTCAATAAACATGAATTGAATGTCAATTATGTGCCAAGAATCTGAAGAAATCTGGTGTTACATGGATGAGTATGAACTAGTTAGACCTGGCTCTTGTTTGGAATGTACAATCCAGTGGGGGAGACAGGGAATAATAAAAGCAACATCCCTATGTGTCACACAAGTTTGAGATAATCAACTCAATCACTCAAAGAAGAGAATAATTAATTCAGCTTGGAAAGTTCCAGTAATACACCAGAGAAGATTCATGTGACACTTGAGCTTCAATTTCACCATATCTCATCAAACACATAGCACACAGTAGGTGGTCAATAAGTATCTGATGTTGATTAATAGTATAATCTGATCCAAGTTATTTAAACCTTGTTAAATTCAAACATTGCATTCTCTCTCATGGGAACCCTTTTAGCCTCATCTGAGTTTGTGGAATTAAAATTTTTCTTCCTCTGTTACAAAAACTTCAACTATCTTCAAACAGGTGGGGAGTGATGCTGTGAGCAGGATGTCCTCCTGGCTACATTTGTCGATCACCTACCATGTCTGTGAGAAAATAAGTCTGTCTCACAACTTCTTAACTCTGAATGCTTTGTCTTATTCAGGGGACTGAGAGTCTCCTACGCAAGAAAGGGATGTCACCCCTCTGATTTAGGTCTTTTCCCTACTCTATGTTCTAAGATTAAAAGCATAGCAAAAATGGGCCCTTCCCACCTACCCATTTCTAAGTCAGATGAATCATTATGAAACGCGATTGATGAGTGCTTAAAAGTTTCTGTGCCCTCTTAAGGTTGACCACAAAATTATATATGGCTTCTTTAGGTGAAGGTCAGTAAACCAAATTCACTGTCACCTATTATATTTTTTCTCTTTTGCTGACACTGTCTGAACACCTACTATAAAGCAAATCTTGGTAATTTTTCAAAAGATTATATGAGAACAGAAGCAATTCTTATTTTTGAAAGATTTTTTTTTCAAAAAAAGTTAAAATCTTTTTGACAATGTACACTTGTGGTTCCAGGAAATTCAAATAAAAGTATTAGTGTTTGAAGACTTCAATAAATCCCCAGTGGAGCTATGGTTTTCTGGGGCAGATGTGAAATACTTTCTATCCTTTGCATATATTTATTTTGCACAATTCCTAGTTTAAGAATTTCCTAGAAGCTCTAACTCTGGTCCTATGCATTAGCTTCCTCATAGAAATAAATCTGCAAACTGAACTTACATATGAACTGTACTGGATGATTAAACGCTAGTATTAAATAAACTCCTTTTCATCATTTTTCTTCCTCCTCCCTCTCTCCTCTCATCCCACTTGTCCCCCAATTTCAACAGCCTGAACAGCAGAGATCAAAAAGAGTAAAATATTAGAGATATATTGAAGAGAAGAATAAATGGAATCCAGATGTATGGAAATCTTTATCAGATTCTTGTGAACATGACCACATTTAACTACTGCAATAATTTCTGTCAATGGTTTTTATGTTCTTTTAGTTTGATAGCTCATATCAAAATATCCATCCAAAAATGGAAAAAGAGTAGAAAGTAAAATTTCTTGTAAATTAATTAATATACCAATTATGTAGGAAGATCTTCATAAAACACTTTTCTTTGCCTAAAAAGTCTTTCCTATCTGGAAATCTAAAATATTAATTTATTGACTATTACCCTAAGCTGGTGGGGTGAACAGCAGGTAAAATAGTAATATTTTCAATTTTTATCTCAATCAGGTGAAAATTGAAATAATTTGCTTAAAATCAAAATACAAGTCAGTGACATGATAGCTATGATGAACTTATTTTCTTCCTTTGTTTGAACTTCATTTGATATCATTATTCTTGATAACTGCATTCAAACACAATCCAATTGTGCTTTCACCATTTACCTAAAGATATTTAGCTATAATATTAATTTTCAATAAATACTTTAGAATAAATGTAATAATTTAACTTTGGTGATTTAGAGTATCAGTCCTCAAAAGTAGCACATAATATAGTGGAAAGAGTAATGAATGACAAAACAAATACACCAAGGATTTAGTCCTAGATTTTCTAATTTGTATCTTCATAGGCTAAGTAATTTAGCAAATCTCCACTTGAAAGTAAAGAAGCAAACAAGTCAATAAATATGGTGATAAATTTCCTGAAAACCTCATGAGGTTTTCATGAGATGCTAGTATGACAATATATGTAAAAGAGTTGTGTACACTTTATAGATGGATGGTAAATCTAAGTTTATTTACAACCCTTAAGACTGATAGGATTTAAATGTGTACATATCATCTAACAGTAGTTAAGTATAAAGTAAGCTGTACCACTTTACATCTGTTAATTTAGTAATCTTCAGGACAATTCTATGAGGTAGTCACTGTTTTAGTTTTCTAGGCTGCGTATAGCAAATACAAGGAAATGGGTTCAGTTTAAAAAAAAAAAAAAGGGAATTTATTCACTCACAGTTGAGGCTGGAAAATGTCCAAATCAAAGCAATGCTTTCTTCTTGACGCCCAGCTGCCAGTGATCCTTGGCTCCTCCGCCACATGGCAAGGCACATGGCGGCATCTCCTGGTCTGTCTCTTCTCTCCCAGATTTCATTGCTTTCAGCTTCTTACTTCCATGGCCTTCTCTCTCTCTCTCTCTCTCTCTCTCTCTCTCTCTCTCTCTCTCTCTCTATCTCCTATCTCTTTCTTCATTCCATTTATAAAGGACTCCAGTAATAGGGTTAAGCCACATCCTGAATGAGGTGGGTGACACCTTAATTGAAGTAGCCTCAACAAAAGATCCTACTTACAATGGGTCCACTCCCATAGGAATGGTTTAACTTTAAGAACATGTCTTTCTGGGGTCTTCAAATCACCACAGGTATCGAATGATTTTCATTAACAGGTGAAGAAACCGGGGAATACAGAAGTTCATTAACTCACCCAAGGAAATGATGTTAAGCAAGGGCAAGTCCAAGATTTGGACCCAGGCAGTTATTTTTCTCCAGAGTATGAGCTCTCAATGATACCACACAAATACTTATGGAAATAGAATATTTATTTTATTTATCTCAAGAATTTTCTTTTATTCTTTCTACTCTCTCTTCTGTTTTCAGAATTTCTACATTTCGTTGTGAGTGACAGATTTTCAGTCATTCACATGTTAAACCCAGAAATTCCTGAATGGAATTAAAGGCTTCAGGTAGCAAAATGGTAATTGTTACTTGTTGGCTTTATTGGAATAAAACAAACAATACCAGGCTACTTCTATAACCAACTGAGCTAACCATTCTTGAAAAAACAAATAATGAATCAGTGAATCTACATGCATAGAGGTATTAGGTAAGTTACTTTCAATTTCTTTCAGGCTAAAAGTTAATTCAAATATTTAATGGATTGTTGTGACATCTAAGAATGCTTTCTCTTTAGCTAATAATTTAGGAAACACAAAATATAATAATTTTTCACCAAGAATCCATTGTGATTTGATAGTTTATACAATCAGTTACATTTTCCTTGCTGAAAACATACAAATTATTTATAGTGAAAGCAAGAAATTCCCTTGGCTTTAGTTAAAGCATTATTATTCTTGGCATCAAAATTCTGAACTAAAAATATTCCTCTGTACTTATTTTAAGGCCTCTAGCTTCATAATGTTTTAATAAAAGCCAACAATTCAAGATTTGGCAATGAATATATCATGATCTTAAATGTATATTCTTTGAGTAGTATAAGGACAACTGAGGAAACCATCTAATACTTTTTTAATGGATAATTTTATCTTGAAAACAGTAAAGTAGTCCAATTTCCACTCAGATGTGTAAGTTCCATGGAGACCAAGCTTAAAGTGAACATGTATGATTGGATAAATAAATTTCACATACTATTTACAGTTTTAATTGTCTACATAGTCTAAATTAAAAAAAATTATCCAAGATAGTAACATCAACTTTCTGAGAATCTTACACAAAATGTTCAATCAACTAACCTACCTGAATTCAATAAAAATTTTAATGGGTCCACTATTGCACTAAGTATTGTGAGGACTGTAAAAGAAGTACATAAAAGACTCCACCCTTATGAATTTGTAATTGAATGGAGAAATAATATCTATGAACATGAAGTCATTTGTAACTACAGTAAATTGTACACAATTTAGTGTTAGCCCTAAAGATATTGACCATAAATGGAGCACAGAGACAAGAATCTGGCCTGGAATAATTTTTCAGAGAGATAATAGTTATGTCATCAAATACTGTAGAGTCTCTAACAGAAATATGTTATAAATTCTAATATTTTCCAATCTTAATTCACACATTCAATAAGCATTTTAAAAAATATATGATATGCTAGTTTTGTATAATGCACTGTGGGGGATACAAAATAAATTAAGCCAACAAACCATTTGGGAAAAAAAAAAAAATCTGTGCAGGAGTATGTATCACTCAAGTCATAGTGCATCCATTGCAATGAAAGGACCATGGAATTCAAGGAAGGGAGAAACCACTTCTAATCAAAGTAGAAGAAGAAAAGCTCCAAGAACACTTGGCTGAAAACTAGAAGTGATGGAAAGGATATTTTTAAGAACAATTGGGGAAGGATAGTCCAAAAAAAAAAAGGAACCATAAGAGCATAAATGTAAAGGGAGGAATCATAAACTTGCTTGGGGAAATGAAAGGGTTAAGATTAGTATGCCTTTTAATCAGGTAACCCAGGAGCACAGCATTTTGTCCTTCACTAGCCCACTCCCAGTTCTCAAAAGGTCACCAGAAGAAAATGCATGCATGGAAGCAATGACCAACCAAACAATAATCTTTATTTCTCAGAGGTTTCAAACACTAATGCAGTACCTTAGTGATCCAGGCTGAACTAGTTAGAGAACTTCTCCTAGACTAGAGGCAGCCTCAAACCTAAAGCCAATAAGGTATTTTTACCCTTTCCCCAATAAGATTATGTTCAAGACTTGAGTCTTGTACTGACAGAGCAAAACAAAAAAACTGTACAGAATACATCTGCAGAGTAAAGAATTAGGAGAGAGTAAAACCATCAGAGAGAAAGGGTGAGCCAGTGCTTCCAGCCATCTGTCTCAGATCTTCTCAGACCAGACAGCTCTGAAGAGAAAGCACTGCCCTGGCCCTTCTCATTGTTCCAGGCATGTAAGAGAGTCCAGAAAGTAATGAGGCAGCCAAAGAGAAAGAGAGGACTTGGCTCTCTGGCAAAGAATATTGGCCTCAGAACAGGCTTATATAAACACCTTACTAAGTGTCCATTCCTAGAAAATAAAGTTCAGTGGGTATCCTTTACCTTGACCAATTCATTCCTTCCACAAATATTTATTAAACATTTACCATTCAGCAGGCACCCTGACAAGCCCTTGGGATACCAAAGTGGACAAAACAAAGATCCCCCAAACAGAGTAGTCAGTCTAAAATTTGCTTTTCCAAGGTCAGCATGCATATGTAATTTTCTTTATTTCCTATGCCTTAACCCTATAACCCAAGATAATTTCATCAATTCCACAGCCTCAGTGGGACTACTTGGAAAGATTATCCTGCAGTTAGGCAGAAACAGTGGGCTTAGTCTGATTCTGACCTGGGAAAACAGAATTGACCAGAAAAGATAGGCCAGCCAGCTGCCCCAACAAAAAAGTAAAGAGAAGTCACTGCTGCTGCGTGGGTTTGGCCCGCACTCCAGGAGATTGTCAGGGCAAAGGATGCATGAGTGTTTCCCAAGGACAAAATGTGGACCTTTCCAGCAGAGGGCTGGCCTGGAGCCATTTCAGTTTCTGCCTATTGGACTGCATGCAGGGGTAACAAGATCCCAGAAAAGAAAGTCTGTTTGAGTTGATCACTGAAAAAAATCAAAGGTTAATGTAGAAAAATGCAATACTTGTTATCATGGAAAGTACATGTGAGAGTGCCAAGTTAAAAGGAGGTCTCTAAAAACTCATAAAGCCACCCATGAGAGAAAAGGTCAGTTTTAAACACCTGCTGAGACAGAGGGAGAGAAACCACCCTACCACAGCACTGGATGG
Organism: Choloepus didactylus; assembly: GCF_015220235.1. Lineage (NCBI taxonomy): Eukaryota > Metazoa > Chordata > Mammalia > Pilosa > Megalonychidae > Choloepus > Choloepus didactylus. The sequence continues at coordinate 61,575,493 of NC_051308.1, read as the reverse complement.
AAAGAACTTGCTTGCCTGTCTACCTCTTCTCCCTCCCTGCCTTTGACCCCAATGAGAGTCAGAAACCAAGGGTAGCAGATGCTTCCTTCCTGAAAATGTCTCCACCTGGCATAGCAGAGAAGTTTTAACTTTAAATAAGGTTTGAAAAGTTGAAGATTAAATGGAACTGGGCACTATTAATAACTGAATTGAGATTGTGCTCTTTGCTTTAAATTGACCATAAGACTTCCATCACTGAGGTGTGATCAGAAAAGTCATGGGCCTGTCCAAGTTTTCATGTAGGGGCAGGCAAAGAACCCCTGAATAAAATTGTAATCGAAACCGGGAGGAAAATATAAAATGGCTTCATTTTTAATATCCCACTGTCCTGCTTGGTTCACAATACAAGATTACACCTTAACTCCAACATAGATGTATATAAAATCAAGGCTTCTGGACTGACACTGTCCTCTAGCCCTTGCTGGTCTCCATTGAGGTGTCCTACCCTGCTTGCTCTTGAATTTTTGGCTGCTAACTCTGTTGAGTCAGCTGCCTAAGTAATTCACTGCCTTCTCTCTCAGCATGGGCAGTACACAGTAATCACATCAGGAGGAGCTCAGCAGCCACCTCCTATGCAGCCAAGAATCTAAGCACGAGTGGGAAGAGTTCCCTCAGTGGAAGACACTTTGGGTGTTGAAGATGATGTGAATTTCTAAGATACAGTGTGACTCCAAGTCAGTTCCTGGGTGGTATGGTCCACTCTCAGTTCTTCACTACAGTGTCATTTTTCTCTTTGTGTCAGCTCCCTGTCGTGTCCCTTCCTGAACACTTGGGCTATCTGGATCTTCCTCACATCTCATTGTAACTGAGCAGAATCTCTCTCTCTATCCCCCCTCCCCCCTTTCTCTTTCCCAAGCTGGTATGGAACATTCTTTGAGGCTGCTTCCAGCCAGGTCACGGCATTTTTCTCTAGGAAAAATATTTTAACCAGGGACTGCAAAGATTAAAACTTTGTTCAGAATGTAACTATGGATTAGAGGGAAGTAGGTAATAAGAAGGTTCAGATTTAGCATGGACAGAAAGGCTATGCCTATGGCTGAGGTAGAATTAACGGCCTGGGTAGCTGTTAGGTGTGGCAAAGAGGAGAATCAGATGACTCAGTTTCTCACCTAAGCAACTGGGAGAAGGACCATGCCATTAGCAGAAGCATAAAACCAGGAGGACCAGCAGGTCTGAATTCTGTTTTGGACATGTGGAGTAGGAGGTGTCAGCAGGGCAGCCAGCAGGCATTGGAAATCAAGCCCTGAGCTTGGGAGAGAGGTCAAGTCTAGCAATCTACATTTGGCAGTTATATCGAGAGCAGTGTCATTTGAAGCTGTGGGAGCAGATGCGATCACGAAGGGGAGAAAGAATTGACAAAGAAGGCCAAAGTCGGAACATTTGGGTGTCCCTGTAGTAAGGGAACAGAAGGAATAATAGCAAGTGAAAAAGAAGGAGCAATATAAAGGCGGCATCAAAGTTATTTACTGGGAAATGTACCCCTATGGGAACCTCTTCTTCAGACTTACACAAACCAAAACAGGATTTTGCAATTCAATTTGTAACACATATGTCAATGAAATGGCTTGTTCTAGTTAAATAATAAACTGCTTTTATATGAATTTAATACCTATCTGTATGACAAATAATAGTTTTTATCAATATTTTCCTTAAATCAGTGTACATATTCCTCCCATTTTTGCATGGAATGTGAAGTCAGCTCATTTCATCATCAACATCCCTGGATAATATGAGAAGGGAGGAAGGAAAAGGAATAAATAGAATTTGCTATTTAATAGTTTGTAGTAATGCGTGATTAAATGACAGTTGCACCAGCTCTCCAAATTATCCTAAGATCTGACAGAGGATGCTCTAAGAGTAAAATGGCTCAAATATGATTTCTTTAAACACATACTAAATAACTTTCCCCCCTCCCTGTTTATATTTATGCCAAAAAAAAAAAAAAAGAAAGAAAACCAATATCGATAGAGAAGAATGGAGGGTGAAGCTTCATTCAGAGTGGTCCCCATCACTCCCCAAACATTGAGTAAAATAAGAAAACATCACAGAAAGTGAAAAACAAAACAATTTCCAAAAGATTGGTTATAAATATTGCAATGAGAGCCACAGAGTTCAAGGGTGAGAACTTCAAACTGATATTTTATCTTTTCTTAAAACTTAGGAATCATTTGAAATCTTCAAAAATCCTGTTTTCTAAATTTAGAGGTGGACATCAGATTATCATAGGATTAAGCAGAGGGTGGGAGTAGAGGAAGTGGAGACAGAATGTCTGGACTTTTCTTTTATGAGGTGCAACACTACAATAAAAGAAAGAACTGGGGATTTTAACTTAGGTGACAGGTTGAGTAAAGGCTTCCTTTTCTTTTTTAAAAATAGAGTAGTAATTTTTTAAAATGTCTATTGATTGAATATCTGATTGAATGGGCAGAGTGAATAGCCATGTGACAGCGACGTTAGTGTTCACATAGAATTGCATATATTCCTCATATTTTTCCCAACCTCCCTGGAGGTTAGGTTTGGTTCATGAGACCAGTTCTGGTCAATGGATTGTGAGCAGAAATGATGTGTGACAATTCAGGTGTGGATTCTCCATCATCTCCCTTCCTCATCCAGCATAATTTTGAAGCATCAGATGGTGGTAGCACAAAATGGGGATCCCGAGATATACTATGTCATCTATTGCTGCCTAAGAAATTACAGTCAAACAAAAATTTACTCTCTCATAGTTTCTGTGAATTAGGAATCCAAGCAGAGCTTAGTTGTGTGACTCTGGCTTGAGGTTTCTCGTGAGGTTGCTGTTAAGCCGTGTCCGCAGACATCTTACCTGAAGGCTTGTCTGTGGTGAGGGAGCGTCTATGTCCAAGTTCACCCATGTGGGCTCACCTCAATCCCTGGAAATGTGTGTCTCCGTACAGGTTTCCCTCATAATATGGCAGCTGTCTTCCCCTAGCATAAGTAAGCTAAGAGAAAATACCCAAAATTAGAGCCACAGACTTTTTATAACCTCATCGTGGAAGTGACATCCCATGGTCTATTCATTAGAAGTGAGTGAATAACACTCAAGAAGAGGAGATAACACAAAGAGATGTAGAGGGGATGATTACAAGGAGGCAGGACTAATTAGGCACCAACCTTAAGGATACCCCCAAATGTAACTTTGCAGAAGAAAAAAAAATAGCTTTGCATAAGCTATTAATATTTTTGAAGTTATTTGTTGCTGTAGCATAGCTTCATCTATCATGACTAATAAAAGCCATAATAGGGGACAGAATTAACCCATACAAAAGCAAACCAGAAAAGGAGGAGGAGGTGATAGGGCATATTAATACATCAAAGTTGTATACAAATATCATACTCAGAAGAAACTATTAAAAATAATTTGGTATGCTACTTTAGACATGACTATGTATACCTTTTATTTCTGTGTTTTATTCTTATATGGCATCAAATACCATTAGTCCTCATAAATGATGTCAGTGTGATAGAATCTTTTAACATAGTGAATATCTAAGGCTGCTGTGTGTATCTGTTAAAACATGTCTAGAAACTTTCCAAACAGATGGCTCTTTGGCTCTTCCTACAGACCATCAGCATGATAGTGTAACTAACAGCTTTCTGTGATCTTCTTTACCTCTACTTCCTCCTTTTAGCTACCAAAATTGACTTTATTTTTTTTTCTCACACCTCAAGTTTTGATGTTCTAAAGTAGGTTACTCTTTAGCATCTAAAAATCTCACAGTAGCTCTGTTCAGAAAGGGTGTGAAGTTAGACACTTTTAAAGCATTCAATGTGAAAGCCAGAACTGGGAACAGAAACGTAAAATGTGTTCAAGTAGTTCTCTAACAAAACAAGATATAACCCATTCCTTTAAGGTAGGAGAAAGTAATAATTTTAATGTTATTTCCATAATGCTTAAAATACACATTGGGTTTGATTATTGTAAGACGTCTTAGATTTGTCCTCTTGTTGGAGAGCTGCTTCCCTGCTCCTGTCATATATGTGGATGCTGTAACTTGAGCCTGAGCCCCCAAAAGGCTTAGAAGAAGGGAGGGAGAAACTTGGGCCAAAGGAAGTTTGGCCTCTTGCCTTCATCCCAGCCTTACCTCAGTGCCAGCCTCTGCTCTAACTCCAGCTTCAGCCACAATTTCAGCCTCAGTCTCACCTCTAGCTCTAGCTACATCTCTACACTTATCTCCACTCCCATCATGTTCTCAGCCCCAGTCCCAAGCACCAGCGCTGTATTGCTCTAGACTCTTCCCTCTCTGCTTCAACAGGTTGGCAGAAGAAGCAGTGAGAAAAGGTCTCCAAGCCCAGTCCCTCTTCTCAACACTCCCTGGGGCTGTAAAAGCTAGTAAATTGTTCTATGGAATTTCTCATCAGTTAAAGGGCTTCAAAATAGTGTTGCAAAAACAAATTTTCTGCCTGCATTACAAAGGCATATAATGCCTTTCCTTCCTTTTCCTATTTTCTGTCTTTATATTTAGTAATTTTCCCTTGAAAGAAATTAGTCTTCCTCTCATCTTTGAGTCTAAGGTATAATCAAGAATCACAACTCTTAGGAGAAAGTATAGAAGTTATTTTTTGTGACCTTGGGTTAGGAAGTGGTTTCTCAGACATGACACCAAAGCCAAAAGTGACAAAAGAAAAAAAAATAGATAAATGGTAATTCATAAAAATTAAAACTTTTTGTGTTGCAAATTAATACCATCAAAAAAGTGAGAAAGCTCTCTATAGAATGGGAAAAATATTTTCAAGTCACCTATCTAATAAAGTACTTGAATCCAGACTCTATAAAGAATTCTTATAACTGAATAATTAAAAAAAAAACAACAAAGAACTCAATTTAAAAATAAGCAAAGAATTTGAATACACACTTCTCCAAAGAAAATATGCAAAGACAATAAATACATAAAAAGTTGCTCAATATAATTAGTTATTAAGGAAATGCAAATGGAATCTCATTGATATACCACTTCACACCCAACAAGATGACTATAATAAAAAAAGATGGAAAATTACAGTATTGACAATGATGCAGAGAAATTAGAATCATCCTATATTTCTGGTGGGAATGTAAAATGGTGCAGCTATTTTTGGAAAAGAGTCTGGCAGTGCCTCAAAATGTTAACCATAGATTTGCCACATGACCCAGCAATTCCACTCCTAGGTATACATCCACGAGAAATGATAACACATGTCCACACAAAAATTTGTACATAAATACTCATAGCAGTATTAGTCATGATATCCAAAACATGGAAAAAAAACCCAGATGTCTAACAACTCTATCAACTGATAAATGGATAAGCAAAATGTGGTATATCCATGCAATGGAAAATTATTCAGCCAGAAAAAGACTGAAATACTGGTATTTGATACAACATGAATCTTGAAAGCATTATGCTAAGGAAAGAAGCCACAAAAGACTATATGGTACTATACCATTTATATGAAATATACAGAATAGACAAATCCATAGAACCAGACAGATTAGTGATTGCCTAGGCAAGGGGAATGGAAAGTGATTATTAATGAGCACAGTTTCTTTCTGGGGTGATGAAAATATTCTAAAATTGGATTGTCATGACAATTGTACAACTCAGTGAATGTATTCTAAAAACCATTGCTTTTTTAAAAATCAAGAGATTAAAGATGCTTATTATTTAAATGTAACACTATGGAACAAAATGAATTGTGAACACATCTGTATTAGTACAAAATTGACTTTGCGAATTAAAAGTTTTGTCTAGTATATGATCATTTTAGCATTACATTAAAAAGAAATTACGTAAAGGACCTTGTATTCAGCACTTTTTAAGAATGAATAGTAATAGTAATTTAAATTGTATACTAAAGATATTTATTGTAATAAAAAACAATATTTTTAATTGAAAATATATTTTATAAAAATTACCTCATTTAGTTTAAATTTTGGAATCAAACTTCTTTGCACTTATCTCTTAGTCATGTTTGTAAATCAGTTGGTTTCTACATATCAGCCTTCTTAGATTCATAGACACCTCTATGTCTGTGTTTTATTCCAAGTTTTCTTTTTCCTGTCTGTCTTTCTTTACTTTTGCCTTGAGACGGGAATGTGGAACAGAGAAAGGACTATAAACCTCCCCTTGTTTAGCAATATTGGGAAAAACAACAGTCCTGTGGTAGAGAGTTAAAAATATTTCATTGTAAGCAATGCTGTAGCTTTGCAGGGGCTTCTGTGGGTTGTTTTTGTTGCTGTTCTTGCTTGAATCGGGAATCTGGAAACAAGAGAGTCTTATACATTATTTCTGGCTTTTTTTTTTTTTTTTTTTTTAACTGTTATGCTATTTAACTTTATCCAAAGGCATTAGTTTTTTCAATTTATCTAAATTCAAACATTTTTGCATTCTTTGGGTTTTGCAATATGTCCCTCAAATTTGAATAGTATGATTTTGGATAATAATATGTGAATTTTTTTGGAAGAGTAAAATTAATTATTAAGAGGAATCATTCTTTTAAAAAATCAAGGATAATCCCATTGCCCTATGTGAATTTAAATATATGCATAATTTAAGGATCCCCATAGAAAGCTGCATTCGTCATGCACTTGTGGCTGAGCCTCATATGTACCACGTTAAAGTTACAATCCCATGGTAAATGGAGGCTGAGAATATTCACGACAATGAAAAGAGGAAAGGAAAAACCAAAGGATTCTTTAATCTAGGTAAAGATGGCTGCTAATGTCACTGATTTTTATGAATTCTCAAATTCCGTTAAAACATAGAAACAAATTGTTTTCCTTTCCCAAAGAATATGTGAAGCACTTCTTCCTCAGTTCTTGTAAAGTGTAATTGTGGAATTTTCCTTTGGAGGTTTAAGTGCCTAAATTTTCCAGCAAGAGAATCCCTTTGAAGTCAGTCTGAAACTGTCAAAACATATGGAAAACAACCAAAGACATTTAAAAGACTTTCTTTTTAAAGTGTAGAAAATCTTTAAAATAATGGGTTTAATGGGAGTAATAGGCCCACACTACAAATGCTGTTGTGCTTTGGTTCTTTTGTTTTTTGAGGGGGTGGGGAGTTGGGGGTGGGGTGGGGTTAAAACCGGAATCAATTTTCTTGTTAGAACCGAAGTGGTGATCTCATGTAGTTTTAGTTTAGACATCAACATTTTAAAATTTACATTGTGCATTCCTTATCATAGCCTTTTCATTCTGAAGACAATTTCAGGAAATGTTTAAATTTTTTCCACATATATGGATTCCATACTTGATTTACACATTATTTTATATACCATAACTTCAAATATTTTAGAAAACTGAAAGAGAACAAAAATATTAATAGCTGTTAAAATCAAGTAGAGCCTACATGGGGTCTACTAATAAAACGGTAGTCTAAATTGGTTAAAAGGAAGGTCTGGTTTTCTCATCTATAAAATAATGGTTAATGGGCAGTGCACAGACAGATAGACAGTATATCTGTGGTATTAAAATTTCAGGAGGAGAAAACGATGAGGGGAAAAATGTCTGAAAAGGCTCCTTTGGAGGGAGATAATGAAAGAAAGGTTGATATACAAGTTTAGACTAATCAGCATCTTCTCTATAGGGAGAGGGAGGAACCCAAGAGTCACATGCCTACCTAATGGTGAAAACAATCAGAATCTTAAAAAAAAGAGAGTACTGCTGGTAATGTCTGACACTGCTGAATGAAACGGTCTATCCTTTGGAAAGGCATTGCTCAGCTCCTCCAGCTGGAATGAGTTGCACCCATGTTGCTTGGCACCTATTTTGAACTTACTTCCTGCTGCTCTGTATTACAGCTAGTCGTTCATGAGTATGCTGCCCACCCCTAACGGATAATAAGCTTCTTGCAGTCAGCTGGGGTGTCTTAATAATTTCTTTTAGATTTCCCAAAGTGCACATTTCAAGAACCCTTAACAAAAGAAGCAATCGTTTTGGGAATTGCATAAAAATACATTTTCTCATAAAATTTTATATAGTCTCCTTCATTTATAAATATAGTTAATAATTTTTCTTACAACACAATCATTTAAGGTAGGCAGAGCAAGTAGCATTAATCATTTATTTTTACAGATGAGAAAAACAAAACTCAGAGAAGCTTGATGACAGAGCTCATCAATGGCAGGACTAGGACTCAAACTCACCTTTTCTCACACAAACTACCATTATGTTCTAAAATAGCATCCTTCAATTACTAATGACATTGTATCTGAAAGCAGTGAATATTGAAAGAATGTATCATGAACTATACACTAGTTGGCCTCCTTGGGGAGAGAAGTGGTCTTATCAAAACATCTTTTAATCTATCACAGGACCCAGCAAAATGTAGATACTACACAAAAATGCCTGATGCCTGTCTCAGATTCTGAGGGCTGTTCTGAGTTACAAACTTGGTGGCTTAAAACAACAAAAATTTACCGTCTCACAGTTCCAAAAGCTCGAAGTCTGAAATCAGGTGTTGGCAGGGTCAGGCTTCCTCTGAAACCTGTAGGGAAGAGTCCTTCCTTGGTTCTCCAAAGCTTCTGATGGTATGCCTTGGCTTAAAAAGGCAGCACTTAACTCTCTGTTTCTATCATCATGTGGTGTTCTCCTCTGTCTGCCTGTCTCTGTGTGCAAATTTCCTATTCTTATAAGGACACAAGTCAGGCTGGATCTGGACCCATTTTTAACCCTGGTTGGTCCCATTTTAACTAATCACATCTCCAAAGACCCTATTTCTAAATAAGGTCACCTTCATAGGCATGGGGGTAAGGACTTTAACATACCTTTCAGGGGGACGCAATTCAACCCATAACAGTGATTGAATTTCCAATTTTTAAAAAACACCGTTGTCTAGCTTCTTTTAGTCCCATATTAATTCATTATAGTTATTCAAGCTTATTCCAAGTGGTTGTATTGGATCAGGCAAAGGCCCGGGAGTCAGACAGTCCTGAGCTCTAATTGGAGCATCACTGCTTAATAGTTTTGACATGGGATGAGTAAGCTAACTGTTACATTACCTGTGAAAGACACATGGAGACCAATTGTAAAATCAGCTTTGTTTTTGTCTCCCTTTGTCCTTCCAAGCCTCTACTGTGGGGCTACATCCTTTCTTGCCTTTTGGAAGAAAACTAGGGCAAGGTTCCTGACCCATTATAATGTCCTGTCCCATGTAATAGTGAGAATTTCCTATTTTGCTGGAAGAAAAAGCTTCTCCCTTTCCCTGGTTTTGGACAGTGTTAGGCTGGCTGCCTGTGGTGGGGCAGGTGGCATGGCCATCTTCCTCTCCCTCCTTCCTAGTCCTTCTTCTCTTCCCCACTCTGAGCTGCAGGGTTGGGGGCTCCTAGGGGAATGGAGGGGCTGCCATGCTGGTGATCTGGGGGCTTTCTGAGCGAGGCAGTGACTGACAGGCTCCACCGGAGACCTGCCCACAGTCACTGAGGGCCTCTTACAAACAGTACCCTTCACATGGGGGGAAGTGCAACTCCTCCAGTTGTCACTTATGACTCCTTTAGCCCCTGGGCTTCAGCAGTAAACCTGTAACTTACTTTGTCCCTCTAAGCAGAAATCAGAGAGAAGGACTTGAAGCAGCATTCTCTGCACTTGATTATTAGTATTATTATTTTATGTACATGGCTGAAACTTTGTTGGAATGCTAGCAGTCTAACGGGGGCTTGGTTATGCCTGCTCACTCTTTGGAAACATGAAAACATTTGCAATAAGGTGGCATTTGAAAGTGTTATAAGAAAAGGATAATGGATTTTTGGTCATCTGAATGTACTAGTTTCAATTATGACAAAGTTTTCTTGGGCTAAGACTTTTTCAGTACTTTAGCTTGTTAAAAACAGATCCCATTTACTTTTTGCCTTCAAGGATTGGCACCACAATTCTTAGGCATGGTTAAGATTTTACTATGCGCCGTTTACTATAAAATGTCTTACCAGAAGAGCAACAAATGGAAAGGTCAAGGATCATGCTGTATTGCTGGCATATGACGCCTGCACCTTGGATTTAATTACCTGCTTAGCAGTGTGTGATTGTAAGGAACGACAAAATTACAGTATTGTAAAATGACCACTTGCAAGATTAGAGCAGTTCTCATTTAGAACAACTGTGAGATACCAAAAGGATTTACAATCTTTTTGTTGACATTTCCTGAAAATATTTCTCCTAGAAAATATTTCTCTTGGATAAAAAAAATATATTTTAAAGAGAATAGCCTAAAAATGTTCCTAAGAACATTGAGGGTGAAGGGAGGCAGTAAGATGCAGTGGAAGAGAAGTGCCCATTCTTTTCTGAGTTTTGTGACAGTCTTGGAAGGTCCAAACCACTGGTATTGAAACCACTTTCTTTGCAAAAGTGGCCTTTAAAGATAGTTCTGAAGCTCAGTCTAGGTTTGCTATGCTTCCCTATAACTTGAAATGTATAAAATTATAATTTAAATTGTTCAGATGTTAATATTGACAAAATACCATATAATTAAAAGGACAAAGATAGAGATATGACATTTGGTAAAATGAGGAAAACAAAACTCTTCTGTCCTGAGTCTTAGTGTTTGTTTCACCTATCTGTGACTCACCCATATTCAGATCCATCTTATTTAGTTTTGCCTCAATTGTTCATTGGTCTATTTTAGTCCTTACCACACTACATTGATCTCCTTTTGGCCTATTTTCCTCTCCGGACTATGGCTTAACTTGTGTTGGCAGTACTTGGGTATGTCAGTCAGGTATTAAGGTTGCACATATTTTATAATGACAAAAATGTGTGTTTCTAAAATAGATAATAAGTTAATATAATTTAATTAAAACAAGTCACTGAAGTCATTTATAAGCCTTTACATTGTCATAGTACAGATTTTCAAATCAGTTGATCATACATGACTATATTCATACAGAAAAAGTATTATTTCTATTCTGTGAAGTTATGAAAATTTTCATTTTAATTTGGTGAAAATTAATGTTTTAATATTATTTTGCTTATAGATTTTCAAAATATTCAATCATACATGATTGAAAGTATTATTTCTATTTTGTGAAGTTTTGAAAAGTTTAATTTTAATTTGGTGAAAATTAATGTTCTAATATTATATTGCTTATCTCATGCCTCATTTTAAAATTTTTATGCGAGTTCTTGATGTGACTTTTAACAATATTCTTAAGAACACAGATCTATTTTTAAATAAATTTTCTTCTACTATAATAACCTATATCTGCCCTATATAATTTTTATTTAAATCACTATATTTCATAAGGATACTTATTTCCAAAAACAATGACAAAATTTTGATTAAAAATGCAAAGCCATTAGATTCACAGATAGATATGGTAATTAAAAAAAAAAAGTTAAAGTTACCAAATAAGCCATATACAAACATTATATGAAATTTGGATTTGTGTGCCTGGTAAGCATTCTTTTCTTCAGATTATATGTGTTACTTTCTTTTTTGAATGGTAAAATTATGAAATAAAATAATGGGGCCAAGTAAACTATATTTGTATTACAAAGAAATGATGTCAAGATTTTAAAACTTGAAGAGTGCAAAATAAGAAGTAAAGTTATTTTCTGAGCTTATTTATTTATAATAATATAGGAATGAGCTCAAGTAGTTAGATACAAGGTCATTCAGTTAGTATCTGAAGCCAAAATTATTCTTGCAACAGCAGAATTGCTTATTTCGCAAGCCTTCATGAGGTTTCTCAACACTTTGTTTAGGAACTCATAGAATAAAGGAATTAGAAAAGGTTTACTAATAGTAGACCTATCAATGGCATGCCAGTTGGCTTGCAGTTAAAATGAAACTAACAGATTATTAAATAAAAAGTTTTCATTACTACTGATAAATTTATAGACATTAGTTAATAGCACAAGTTCAAGTTTCTCATTTAAATCCTTTAAAATATTTTATATGCATGTCATGCAATTTAACTAATACTTTTAATATTAGTTTTCTTTTCAAACATTATTACACAAATAAAATATGGTAATTTCTCCCCAATCCTCATATAGATGTACTGAATTCACTCCAATTTCACTTCCAGTGTGCTGTTGAAATATTACCATTTTCTATCTGTCATAACATTGAAAGGAAGTTGGTGAATCATTGCACAAATGTTTCTCCATGGTGGAAATGTAGCTTATTAATTGATCTTTATGTCCTCATCACCTACAACTATAACTGAAGCATTGTAGATAGTCAATAAATGTTTGATAAAATAATGCATAAATAAACAAATTAATAAAAGAACTTGTCTTTCTTCCTCAATAAAAAAAGACATTTCCAATGATTATTGGCTTTGAATAGGATTATTTTATTAAAACATTTTCTTATGAAAAATTTCAAACATACAGTAAAGCAGAAAGATAAGTACAATAAATGCCCTTATGGTCACCACCTAGATTCAACATTTTAAAGAAATTACTTGAAATTTTGAAACTTCCCCCCTGCCAAATACTTCAGCATGCATCTTTAAAACAATACGGACATTTTCTTCCATAATGACAATACCATTTTCAAATTTGAAAAAAATTGATAGGAATTTCTAATGTTATTTAATACCGAATCCATATTGAAACATGCAAAATATCTGCAACATCAATTTTATGTATGGTTATTCAAATCAAGATCCAACCAATAATCACAAAGTGCATTTGGTTGTGTTTCCCAAGTCCTTTTTAGTGGGGAAATATTTCAAAGGTATTCTCCCTCTATTAAAAAGAATAACATTTTGTAGAATGCTTAATTCTGAAAGAAAATTAGTTTTTTAGTCAGTTGTTTATATTTCTACTTATGCCTGCTGACTCCTACAGATCATGGTTGTTCCAGACAAGAACATTAAACTTTCTTTTCTTCTTCCACCACAAATAAACTTGAAAATTTACCAATATTTTGGCCAAATAATTCAAAGGACCTTGGAATCTGTATTTTGCATGCAATCACTTTCTGTGCAATCATTTCGGAAAGCACAGTTCTAGAACACACATGGTACCAGGTAAAGAACTATATTTGGAGAAACCATAATATAAGAAAGCATAATAAACTCAGGTCTTCCAATAGATGATTTGAATTCAGTTTATAATAAAGATAAACAAGATTTTGAGATGCAAAATAAATGATAAATTTGATGTTAATGCCCAATAGATCCAAATTATGGTTTAAACAGCTAAACCCAGGCACTTACCTGGTGCTTCTAGTACAACCAAGTTTTACGTATTTGCTAACAAATGCTATTCATCCTATGAGACCTAGTTATTTACCTAGAAGTAAAGAATTTGAAAAGATTAGTAAAAAATGGAACAGTTCCAATATTGTAAATAGATTACCTGCAATAAAACGGAGGAAAAAATGTGTTTTATGAGTTTATTAAGTCAAAGGAGAAAGTTGGTGACCCCTCTGTTCCATTGCATCACTTATCACATGAGTTTGTGCTGCAAACTTAGCACAAGTTAGATTTATAATGTGATGGGTAAGTGTAAGTGGACTAAAAAGAAAATTTCCTTTGTCCTGTCCCTTATCCACCTCTGCTTAAAACTATGTGGAATAAGTCAAGAAAAAATATGAATGATGTTGTTGTTGTTGTTTTGGCCACCAGATATCTAAGTCAGGGAAACTTCTTGAAAGAATTTACTGAGTTAATTCCTGCTGATGACTTTTTTTTGAATGAAATTTTGCTGTCAGCCATTTAGCAGCTTACCAAATATACCATTCTTAGGGATCTGACATAATCAACCAAACACAGGAAACTTGAACCTGCAAGGAAAACAAGAAAAGGGCATTGTTAACCTGTATGAGAAAGTGCACGTATTCTTATTCAAATGACATGATAGATTATACAGATGGCATTGAATCACGGATTTTGTAGAATGTAGATCTATTTTGGTGGAAATGAGGTCAGAGTTTCAGAACAGAGTCAGTATTTCATGACTATAATCAGCTTTAGGTTTCTCAGCCTGTATCTGGGATAACCCTTTAGGATAGTTCTCCATTATTCTTACATCCCTCATCAGTGTGATCTAGATTCAAAGTCAGTACTTATATTAAAAGCAAAACATTCTTTTCAAAAAAAGCAAAAATAAAAGGGAACAGAACACAACCTCACTTGAATTTGGGAAATGAGATTATGAGTTGCAATATACTTGACTGAACTTGCCCATAGATTTTTTTTTTTTAAAGATAAATTCAGCCTCTTTTGTGTTATCTTAAAAGTGATTCTGTGTGCTCACTGCTACTCCAGCACCTGACATAGCTCCTTGCACCAGTATGTTTTCATGAAATGCCTTTGGAATAAATGAGTAAATGTTAAATATGTGTTTATCCTAACTGAATCAAAATTACTCAGTGACTAACCTTAGATCCTTAACAGTGCATTAGAGTATGAACAAATCTGATTTAGCTGTTTTATTCATATTTTGAATAGCTAGAAGAATATATTTCACCTGTATTATAAGAAAAATATACATCTGGCAGACATAATATAAATTTCTGGTCAAATGACAGTGAAAAACATGGAAATCTTTGTATTAGAGAGTACTCAATGACATGAGTTGTTGGGTTGTATATAATATAAACTATTTCTGGTTTGGCAATTTACATAAATTATCAGTACTTACTTTATTCTCTGCTTTTTATGAGCGAGAGTCCATAGAAAAGATCCCATGTAGTAAGCCAAAACTTTTGTATGAAATAATTGTAACCTATAAGTGTATTATTTTTATTATTTCTATTCTGATTCATTATTTATCTTTTTTCCTAATCCTGGATTTCTGAAATAAAGAATCCTGCATTTTCTTTAGGTAATAGCTATTTATCATCTATATATCAGTATCTATTCCATTTATATATTATAGGTATTTATATATCACCATATACCAAAGTGTTTTACAAAAGAAACCAATTTCTATTTAAGACTTCAGAGTGTGTCCTTTGGTAGCAGGATGAGAATAGCTAGACAGATGGGAAGAGAATATTCTCTTTAAACTCTCAGAATTTTAAATAAAATTCAGCAGTCCTATACACTCACATAATGAAATTCTGATCAGTATATCAATTTAGCCTGGGAATAAGGTATATAACATACCATTAATAGAGTATATTAGGGTGTTATAACCTCTCAATTATTGTAAATGATTCTTATTTATCACCACTGCAGCTGTTCCACCTGGATCTTACAATGGGATTAGAATCTGACTTGGAAAGTTTTTGTTTTTTTGTTTTGTTTTGTTTTGTTTTGTTTTTCAAAGTTCTAACTATGGGTAAAATCACAGCAAGTGTTGAGTGCTGACACATATTTTTAATTGACTAAGCATGAGATACTTATTTACAAAAAAGAGAGAGCCTGAGACAATGGTGGGAGATGGTAAGAATAGAAGAATTCTTAACAGGAATAACCTGTTTCAGCTATGTCCAAACACAGATAACCTCATCACCAACAGGTTTCCATTGAAACAGAACTTATTCTGTGTGAGATTCTTTTTTTCAAAAGAAGTCAATTTTCCAGAGAATAGAGAACAATTTAAATGAAAAGGAATTAATTCACCTTTGCCACATGGTAGCTATCCATAGAGAATAAAAATGAAAGGGTAAAAGCTCAAAACAGCCAAAGCTTAGTACAATAACACATGAGAAAAATAACTTTATAAACAAGCTAATCTGCTTCTAAAAATCTGCTTAAACCTTTTGTCAGCATTTGCTTGCCCACTCCAGATTACGTGATTAAAATGAAAACCAGGAAGTATTTACTCTGTTAGGGGGTAGTGGGGTGAAGCAGTCACCAACACTTTCTGAAAAAGAGTTAGTTTTCCAGAAACAAACACACTTAGTTGAGTAGTTAAGGATTTCTTGCCACTCAAAATGAGATCCCAGAGAGAGTATAACCCGAGGATATGAAGGCAGGCCTTACACACTCAGTGTGGGTTCTAGCTCAGTCACATTAGAGTTTGGAGAAGTCATCTAACTTCTCACTGATCAGTGTCCTTGTTGGCAAACTGGAGATAATATTCCTACCATAAGGATTCTTATAAAGATTAAATGAGATAATGATCATCAAGTGTAAGTTTAGTGCCTGGCTTATAAGCGGTCAGTAAGTTTTATTTCTATTATCATTAAAAGCAGAAAAGAAGTGATAGGTTTCCTATATGGATACATTACAGTGCTTCTTTAGCTGAGCCCATTGACAAATCTACATCTCCTCTTTTTCTTCATTTTTACCTTTGTGAAATAAAAATAATTCATAAAAACTGGAGTTGTTGAGAGACTCAAATGAGATGATGTATCTAAAATTAATTTATGAAATTTCAAGTAAAAATGCCATTAGCTCATATTCACTGTCTACTGCACTGAAATTTTAGTTATTTACATTAAACTAAAGCAATAAGAACTAAAGGAATAGTAACTGAAGAAAGAGAGTGACTCTTTAGAAAGCAATATGAAAAAAGACTGCTGAGTTGTCTTATTTTCAAGAAGGTCTTTTCTTTTATTACACTTTCATGAATAATTTTGGTTTTGGTTATTAAATTTATTTAGAATATATAGACGTATTTCCGATATATTCTGGATTATGTCTTTCTGAAGCTTTTAAAAAATAAATAGAATTCCATATAACAGATAGGCTGGTAGTTTCTTTCTCAGATCAAGACATGCAGCTTTCTTGTTTTCTAAAGTACTGATGAGCTTGAATTATTTCACATTTGTGTGTAGCTTTAAATTTCTGAATTATTTTTAATCTGCTCACCAAGCCCTGTATCAGACTTGCTCACAAATTTTAAAAAATGAACTTAAATTTGGGTTTTGTTCTATTTCAGTTCCTTTTAATGTGAGGATGCTAAGAAGAATCAATTGCGTGTAAAGTAGGAGTACTCAGATATTTCTGAAACTAAGCAATTAGCCCCTGGATAACTTAAAATGTAACATCTTTATTTATTATTTTATTTTAGTGCTGTTTCTTTATTTTTCATTTATATTGTAAAAGGTTTAAATTTTACAAAGACCTAATCTCTGTACAAAGAAAAGTATGTAGTCAGATAATACTAATGATTTGCTCAAGCATTCCAAAGTAAAAACTACTGATGCTTTAATCAGCCATCTTTCCCACATTACAGATATGTCTAGAGCTTGATGCTATTTTACTCATAAGAAAAAAAATGAAAACTTCAAAAGAATCTTGAGCTGGGAGCTTGTAATGCCAGCTTCTTGAGGCAAAAAGTTTGCACCATGTGCCTATTTTTTATTTTAAATGAAAATACATATTTTCCCAACATGCCTATTTTGCTCCACAAAAATAAGCAGCCAGGAATCTTTATGGTGAAATATTTAAAGAGAACCTTGAACATTGGCCAAAAATAAATGCCTTTAAGCTCCCTTAAAACAATTCAGATTCAAGACTTTATTTGCTCATTAGGCTTGTAGGGGGCTCAGCCAGACTTTTATGAAGAAGAAAATTTCCTTTCTAGGTTATGAATCTAATGGCTTTGTGAACTTATTTTAAAACAAGAGACAAGGCGAGAAGTGCTTGTGGTTATGAAAATGGCCCTGGAAAGACAGGCAGCATACCTGGAAGGGAGTTCAGCAAGGGCATGGTAAGACCACTTAAAGAAATGTAAATAAAATATAATGACTAAAAGAAATTACTTTTGAAAACAATGAAGTAAAAACAAGTTCCCCAGAGATGCTTTTGTATAACCAGAGATAGATGTGGAGGTGAACGTAGATCCGATGGTTCTAGATTGGGACAGGCACAATTAAGTTCTTGGCCTTGGCAGTAAACAGAACCGACCATTCCCTGAGGTTGATATGCTGTTACACATGTTAAATACAAAGGAATTCCATTATTGCTCAGAAATGAAGGCGAGAATCTAATGAGCTGAGCAAAGCGACCTGCCTTTCCTCACTCATTTGTTTCAGCACTTGAATTCTTCCCAAACACTTTCTATCCTGGAGGCTAGCTTAGAGGTTGCTTATTCCGTGAAAACATCACTCTGTTTCCTAAATCATTCACTCTTTTCCCTAAAATGTTAGCCTTTGATCTATAAGCTCTTCCTTCATTTTCCTTGTATCACTATATGGTAATGTGTGCTTCATTCAAATGTAAACACCTTTAGGGGCTTGGACTTGTCTTCATCATTTTCTCACCACAGAGAGTTTAACACACTAATGTGTATAGAATATGTACTCGACAGGTTCTAGTTTAACTACATTAAGGAAATTTAACCCAAATTTAGATAAACTAGAATGTATACAATTAAGCATTTAAATATAAGCACCCTGAGAACAGAGGCCTTTTGTGCCGTATTCAATTCTGTATCCCTAGTTCTTAGGGCTATAGCTGGTCCATAGGAGGTATTCTGTAAGTATTTGTTGGATGAATGCCATTAAACATGCGAACAATATTTATCAAACTCCTCCTGTATGCAGTCCGTACTCGGTCCCATAGTAGCTTCTATAGGAATGGAAAATGGTGCCTGGTTTCAAGGAGATTAAAAATCAGCCCAGGTGCTGATACATATAATAAAAAGACAGAACTCAGCTAAGAAAGATAACAATGTCGGTAATTAAGAGCTGAACTAATTATCATGAAAATGACAGTAGAAGGTAGAGGTAATAATGCGTGGTTTTCTGAAAGGAGTCTCCCAACCACCTCCAGGATTTAAAGAGAATTGATGGAAAGGAAGGGGAATAAGACCCAAGGAGAGAAAGACTAAGTTTAAAACCTACAGAGAGAGAAACTAAAGTAATATCGCTGTGTAGATATGGTTTGAGCTTCCATAACCTAAAAGTGCAAGGTGAAGCAGCAAATACTGACGCAGAAGCTGCAGCAAGTTATTCAGAAGATCTAGCGAAGATAATTGATAAAGGTGACACACTAAATAACATATTTTCAATGTAGATAAAACAGCCCTCTATTGAAAGAAGATGTCATCTAGGAATTTCATAGCTAGAGAGGAGAAGTCAATGCCTGGCTTAAAAGTTTCAAAGAGCAGGCTGCCTCTTGTTAGGGGTTCATAGAGCTGGTGACTTTAAAGTGAGGGCAAAGTTAACTCACCATTCTGAAAACCCTAGGGCCTTTAAGAATTAAACTAAATCTACTCTGTTTATGCTCTATAAATGGAACAACAAAACCTGGATGACAGTACATCTGTTCACAACATAGTTTACTGAATATCCTAAACCCACTGTTAAGACCTACATCTTAGAATAAAAGATTACTTTCAAAAGATTACTGCTCACTCATTGACAGTGCACCTGGTCACTCAAGAACTCTGATGGAGATGTATAACAAGCTAATTGTTGTTTTCATACCTGTTAACATAACATCCATTTTGAAGCCCATGGATCAAGGAGTAATTTAGACTTTTGAGTCTTTTTTTTTTTTTTTTTTTAATTTAAGAAATGCATTTTGTAAGGCTATAGCTGTCTAGATATTGATTCCTCTGATGGGTCCGGGCAAAGTAAATTGAAAACCTTCTTGAAAGGACTCACCATTTGAGATGCCATTAGAACATTCATGATTCATGGAGGAGGTCAAAATATCAACATGAACAGGAGTTTAGAGAAAGTTGATTCCAACCTCATGGATGGCTTTGAGGGTCTCAAGACTTCAGCACAGAGGAAGTAACTGCAGATGTGTGCAAATAGGAAGAGAACTGGAATTAAAAGTGGGGCCTAAAGATGTGATTAAATTGCTACAATCTCAAGATAAAACTTTAATAGATGTGGGGTTGCTTCTTGTGAGTGAGCAAAGAAAATAGTTTCTCAAGATGGAATCTATTCCTGGTGAAGATTCTGTGAACATTATTGAAATGAAAGAAAAGGATTTGTAATATTATATTAACTTAGTTGAGAAAGCAGTGGCAGTGTTTAAGAGCATTGACTCCAATTTTGAAAGAAGTTGCACTGTGGGTAAAATGCTGTCAAACGGCATCTCATGCTACAAAGACATCATTCATGAAAAGAGCCACTTGATGCAGCAACTTCATTGTTGTCATCTTTTAAGAAATTGCCACAACCGTCCCAACCTTCAGCAACCACCACCTTGATCAGACAGCAGCCATCAACATCGAGGGAAGACCTTCCACCAGCAAAAAGATTATGACACACTGAAGGTTCAGATAATGGTCATATTTTTTTAGCAATATTTTTAAGTTATGTATATACATTGTATTTTTTGACATCATGCTATTGCATACTTAATAGACTACAGTATAGTGTAAACATATCTTTTATATGCATTGGGAAACAGTGAAAAAAATTATGTCACTTGATTTGTTGTGATATTTGTTTTACTGTGGTGGTCTGGAATTGAACCTACAATATCTCTGAGGTATACCTGTAGGGATTAGAAGGAAACTTTCTTAAATTGAGTATGTGGAAGAAACCTGCAACAAACAGCATTATAATGGCAAGATATCACCATTAAAATAAGTCATAAGATGTCTTCAATATTGTTCAACATTGCACTAAAATTCAATAAGAAAAGAAAAAGAAATAAAAGCACAATTGTTTGAGAGGATGAGACAAAATCGACACTATTTTCAGAAAATACAATTGTTTTGAAAATCCAAGAGAATAAACTAGAAAAAAAATGGAGCTATTGCTAGAGCTCAATAAGTCATCAGAATGGACACAATTTAAAACTACATAAAACTTTGAAATAAAACTTGCAAAAAGATACAGGATATACACTTGGAAAATTATTAGTCTTTTTCAAAGGAGATAACAAAAAAGAATATTTGAATTGACAGGAATGTATTTGTGTTCCTTAATTGGATGATTCAATATTAATTGATTAAATTTTCCCAAATTAATGAGCAAATTCAGTGAAATACTAATCAAAACTCCAAATATTTACAGAATTTCACAGCTTGATTCTTAAGTTTATCTGTAAGAAGTTACATATAAGCATAGTTAAAAATAATAAATAAGAACTTGCTGTACCAGATATCTATGATTTGTATATACCAAAAAACTCTAGTAATTAAAAAAGTGTGGTATTGGCATATACAGCAGTTTTATAAATGTATGTAAATGGGAAGTTATTTTATGTAAAGTAGTGTTTTCAATCAGTGGGGAAAATGAAATATTCATTAAATAGTGTTGAGATGAGTTGCCATTTTGGTAAAATAATAAAGTTATATTTCTCTTTCACATCATGTTCTAAAATGCATTTGATTTATTAAAAAATAAATGAGATTTCCAGTGCTGAAGGTGGTAGCATAATGCGTACCTGGATGCTGTTCCCCCACTCAGAATTAACAATTAGCAAAAACTGGCAGAGCCATGTTCCTTAAGACTCTGACAGACAGCTACAGGGTTGCAGTAAATGGGAAACTGCTGAATCAATGAAGCTTTAAAAGCATTAGGAGAAGCTCATCACACCTTGATGTCTCTGACCCCACTGCCTCCCCAGTGTGGTACGGAACCAGCCTGTGCTCCTCTGTGGGCCACTAGCCCTATCCTGAAGGAATCAAAGTAACCCCTATACACATGCTGGGGTAACTGTATGCCAGTGCCTATCATTTTGGGTGGCAGCCTAAAAGACAGAACTTGGAAACTTTGCCTCAGGCTTGCCCCACAAGAACTTGCCTATAGGCAGAAGCATCTTGTGGACAGCTAAAGCAGTGTAAGAATAAATTAAGTCAAAGCAGCATTGGGTAAAGGATTATCTATTTTAAGTCAAACAATGAAGGATCTGGGAAGGGGATAAAGTCTATTTCATAGGAAGTAAAGAGGGAATTCAAATCCCTGTAACTGGGGAAATTCCTAAGACCACCAACAAGCACAAGCCCAGGACAAGGCACAGGCCCAGAAAAGATGGAGAGAATCCTGAGATTTGCCTCAGTTTGATCTTGATAGATAGCTAAACACTGAAGGAGAACACCAGCCCATGCTGAGCCAATTTACATAGACTGTGAAAGGTGATATTTATATTGGTTTATTTATTTTTGTTAGCTCTCATCATTCTAGGAAATCTGTCATATCACAATTAGATATAAACTTAAGGACTAAAGTCCAGAATCAACATTTTAAAATACTGAAATGTACAACATGCAACAAAATTTTATAAGACAAACAAAGAGACAGGAAATGATGGTCCAGCCAAAGGAACAGGATGAAAGTCCAGAAACCATTGATCAAGAAGACAAGACTTTGGACACCATGGAAAAACACTTTAAAAATTATCCTCATTATGCTTAAGTAGATGAAGGAAAACACAGAGAAAGAAATAAAGGATATTGGGAAAACAATGAATAAACAATGTGAAAATTTCAATAAAAAGAAATTTTAAAAAGGAATAAAACAGAATTTCTGAAGTTGAAGACCATGATAACTGAAATAAAAGGTTGCATAGAGGATTTCAACAGCAGAATGGAGTTGGCAGAAGAAAGAATCAGGGAACTTGAAGACAAGATAATTGAAATGTATCAAAATGAGGAGTAGAAAGAAAAAAGAATGAAAAAAAGCAAAGCCAAAAAGAACTGTGGGGCACCATCAAGTGTAACAAGAGATGCATTATTGGAGCCCCAGAAGGAAAAGAAAGAGAGAAACAGGCAGAAGGAATAGTCAAAGAAATAATGACAGCAAATTTTCTAAACTTAACAAAAAACATGAATACGCACATTCAGGAAACTCAACAAAGCCCAAATAGGTTAATCTCAAACAAAAAGATACCCAAACACATAGTCAGATTGTCTAATGCCAAAGACAAGGAGAGATCTGAAAGCAGCAAGAGAAAATCACATGTTATGTTCAATGGAGTCCCCAAAAGCTTATGTGACAATTTCTCAGCAGAAACCATGGAGGCAAGAAGATAGTGGGACTGAATATTTAAACTTCTGAAAGAAAACAATCACCAGCCAAGAATTTTATATCCAGGAAGATTGTCTTTTGGAAACATGGAAGGGACTTCCAGAAGATGGTGGCTAGGAGAGACAGGGCAAAAAAAACCTCCATGAAAAATACTAGATAAAAGTCAGAAAATGACCCAGAACACCAGTTCCAGTGATGCACCAGGTAGGCAAGGTCTGCTAAATCCACAGGGACCATGCACTTTGTGAAACCAGTCTACATTCTGAAATGGGTGAGTAAGCCTGCTGAATATCCAGCAGCTACACTGCGGTGTGGGGGAACCATGGGTTGGTGTTTGGAGTCAGACTAGTTCTTTTTTAAAAAACCCAAAAGCAGCTGCAGATATGGCAGTGAGAACCACACAGTGAAGTGCGGCAGGAATGGGCTGTGCCAGTGCCTCAGTATCTGGTGTGGATGATAGCCTTTTGCACACCTGCTGCTAATTGTCTTGGAGCGAGGAAGGCAGAGTTGAGCCAAAAGGGGAAAACAACCATGCCCCTTACAGCCATCTTCCCAGCAGGCTGGGAACGCTCCTGCCCGGCACTGGCACCACAGCTCAGAGCCGTGCCAAAAAACCTGGTGTGATAGGAAGTGTTTCTAGCAACACATACATGCCACAATATCAGGCATGGACAATAGCCTTTTGTGCACCCACAGCTAATTGTACTGGAGCTAGGAAGGCAGAGCTGTGCAAAAAGGGGGAAATTAACACACCCCATACAGCCATTCTTACAGAAGGCTGGGAATGCCCCTACACATCTGGCAGCCCAGAATTTCCCTTGGGGGATGGCGCTCACCTGTGATGTAGCACAGCCTTCCCTCAGCAGAGGCCCTAAGAGGGCATGGCTTGGAAGATGGGCCCACTCAGAAATCCCAGGGACCATATGCCAATACTAAGGACTTGTGGGTCAGCGCCAGAGACAATCTGTGGTGAGACTGAACTGAAGGTTTAGACTCTTGCAACAGCCTTAAATCTCCAGGAACACCTGAGAGGTTTGATTATTAAAGCCACCCTCCCTTCCTATCCACTCAGACACATGCTCCGCATTCAGGGTGGACAGCACCAACAACACACCCAAACTTGGTGCATCAATTGGACCCCACAAGAATCAGACCACCACACACCACAAAGACAAAGTTGGGGAGAACTGGCTTGAGGGGAATAGGTGGCTCGCAGATGCCACCTGCTGGTTAGTTAGAGAAAGTGTATGACACCAAGCTATAGATCTGACAAGTTAGAGATTAGTCTTTGAATTAGCCTACATATCTTAAAAGAACCCTATCAAGTTAAGCAAATGCCAAGAGTCCAAAACCAGAAAATTTTAAAGCATATGAAAAAACCAGATGATATGGATAACTCAAATCCAAACACACAAATCAAAAGATCAGAGGAGATGCAGTACTTGGAGCAATTAATCAAAGAACTAAAGATGAACAGTGAGAGCATGGCACAGGATATAAATGACATGAAGAAGAGCATGGCACAGGATATAAAGGACATGAAGAAGACCCTAGAAGAGCATAAAGAAGAAATTGCAAGAGTAAATAAAAAAATAGATGATCTTATAGAAATAAAAGAAATTGTTGACCCAGTTAAAAAGATTCTGGATACTCATAGTACAAGACTAGGGGAAGCTGAACAATGAATCAGTGACCTGGAGGAGGACAAAATGGAAAATGAAAGAACAAAAGAAAGAATGGGGAAAAAAAAATTGAAAAAATCAAAATGGACCTCAGGGATATGATAGATAAAATAAAACATTCAAATATAAGACTCATTGGTGTCCCAGAAGGGGAAAAGAAGGACAAAGGTCTAGAAAGAGAATTCAAAGAAATTGTTGGGGAAAACTTCCCAAACCTTCTACACAATATAAATTCAGAAAGCATAAATGCCCAGTGAACTCCAAATAGAATAAATACAAATAAACGCACCCCAAGACATATTCTGGTCAGACTGTCAAATACTGAAGAGAAGGCGGAAGTTCTGAAAGCAGCAAGAGAAAAGCAATTCACCACATACAAAGGAAACAACATAAGACTAACTAGTGACTACTCAGTGGCCGCCAAGGCGGCAAGAAGGCAGTGATATGACATATTTAAGATTCTGAAAGAGAAAAAAATGCCAGACAATAATTCTTTTTCCAGCAAAGTTCTCTTTCAAATTTGAGGGAGAGCTTAAATTTTTCACAAACAAATGCTGAGAGATTTTGCTAACAAAAGACCTGCCCTACTTCAAATACTAAAGGAAACCCTACCAATGGAGAAACAAAGAAAGGAGAGAGAGATATGGAGAAAGGTTCAGTAATATATTGTTGGATTTGATTTGCTAATATTTTGTTGAGAATTTTAGCATCTATATTCATAAGAGATATTTGTTTGTAGTTTTCCTTTCATGTAATGTCTTTATCTGGTTTTATCATCAAGGTAATGCTGGGACTTGTGTGACTTCTCCCTTTCAGTCTCATCAAATATGTAATTGGGTTGAAACAATAGGTGCTACCTCATCAGGTTGTTATGCAGGTTAATTCACTAAATACATGTAAAGCACCTATGACAAAGCTTAGTACATAATTAGTACTAAATATATATTTTTTTAAAATATTGCTTTCTTGGAAATAAATTCTACATGGTTATAATTCAGTATTCAATTACCATGTTGTTAGATTTCACTTGTTAAATGTTTGTTTATGACTTTTTCTTTCATGTTTGTAAAGTGATTTGCTTATCATCTTTATATATCCTGTTCTTGTCCACCTTTGGTATCAGGGTTCAGCTAACTTCCAAAAGTAAGGTGAATAGCCATCCATCTTTTTCTATGCTCAGGAAGTGTTTACATAATATAGAAAATCATCTGGGCCTGGGACCCATTTTTGTGTTAGTTATATATTGCTGTGTAAGAAATTACCCCCAAAACGTAATGGTTTAAAACAACAAACATTTATTACCTCTTAATTTCTGTAGATAAAGAAACTAAGCATGGATCTCTCACAGGCTGCAATCATGGTGTTGGCTGAGATTTCAGTCATCTTAGGGATATCCAGGGGGAGGATACATTTCCAACCTCACTTATGTGGCTGTAGGCAACATGCAGTTTCCTGTGGGTAGTCTGACTCAAGACCTCAGTTCTTCATGGGCTGTTGGCCAGAGGCCCCCTCAGTTCCTTGACACATGGAACTCTCCCCAGGGCAGCTCACAACTTGGCAACTGGCTTCACTAAAGGAGTCATATAGCAAAACAGGAGTGACCGTTTTGTAACCTAACCTTGAATGTAATATCCCATCACTTTTGCTGCAGTCTATTGGCTAGAAGAAGCGAGTTGCTAGTCCAGCCACCCTCAAAGGGAGGAGATTACAAAAGGGTGTGAATAACAGTAGGTGCTAATATGAGCCATTTTAGAGGCTGCCTGCAACAAATTTTAAAGGTAGATATTTGACTACCCTTCCACTTTCTTCTATGGCTATTGGTCCATACTAGTCATATACATTTTCTTACACAACTTTGGTAATTTAAGATTTTCTACCAAATAATTATGTTTCTGTTTTGAAAATTTATTTGTTAAAAAATCTAATCTGGAGCTGAAGCTTATTCTTATCATTATTTCTGTCTCCCCTTTCTTTTTCTTTATCAGAAAGAACATTAGTCTAATTTGTTGGTCATTGCAAAGAAGCAGTTTTTTTGTGTATTGCTCAACTCTTTTTTTCTAATTTTCTTTCATTGATTCTGACTTTATTAGTTACTTCCTTTTACTTTTATTTGAGCTTATTTTGTGTGCTTTCACCTAGATTCTTGAAAGCTTGGTTTCTTTGTTTTCAATTTTGATTTCTAATAAATGCATTTAAGGCCATGCATTTTCCTCTGAGTACTTGTTTGGCTACACCCCACTGGTTTTGATATGTAGAGCTCTTATTGCTTTTCATTTTGCAATGGTTTGTAATTTCCACTGTAACTGATTTCTCCTTAACCAGATTAAAATTGCAGTGCCCCAACTTCCTTATTTTCACAGACATAGATTTTAAACCATCCTTATTATTATTATTTTTTCTTTTGTTAAACTGTAATTTTATTGCCCTGTGGTTAACGTGGTCCTAGATGATTATTTCTTATAATTTTTAGTAAAATAACATCTATATGGCCTAAAATTCCCCCCTTTATGTATACAATTCAGAACTATTAATTACATTTGTAATTTTGTGTTACCATCACCACCACCTATTACCAAAATTTTACAATAGACCCAAAGAGAAACTTTGTACAATTTAAGCATTAACTCTCCATTCCCTACCTCCAACCTAACCCCTGGTAACCTGTATTCTAGATTTTGATTCTATGAGTTTACTTATTCTAATTGTTTCATATAGTGAGATAATAAAGTATTTGTACTTTTGTGACTGGCTTATTTCATGCAACCTGACATCTTCACGCTTCATCCATGTTCTTGCATGCATCAGAACTTTATTCTTTTTTAATGCTGAGTAATATTCCATTATATGTATATACCACATTTTTTTTTGTTTTTGTTTTTGTTTTTGTTTTTGTGTCTTAGCAGCTGAAAAAAACAAATATTCATTATCTCACAGTTTCTTTAGATTAGGAATCCTGGAATGGACTAGCTGGATAGTTCTGATTCAGGGCCTCTCCTGAGGCTAAAATCAAGGCATCAGCCAGGATTGCAGCCATTTCATGGGCCTCCTGGGAAAAGACCCATTTCCAAGCTCACCCATGTGTCTATGGGTGGGCCTCAGGTCTTCACTGGCTGCTGGCCAGAAACATCAGTTCCTTGCCACATGAGTCTCTCCATAGCATTGCTTACAATGTGGCAGCTTGCTTCCCCTCTGAGTGAGGGAATGGAGAAAAAGAGGGTGAGAGAACTGTCAAAACAGCAATCACTTTTTTTTTAATTCATTTTATTGAGATATATTCACATACCATGCAGTCATACAAAACAAAACATACATTCGATTGTTCGCAGTACCATTACATAGTTGTGCATTCATCACCAAATCAATCCCTAACACCTTCATTAACACACACACAAAAACAACAAGAATAATAATTAAAGTGAAAAAGAACAATTAAAGTAAAAAAGAACACTGGGTGCCTTTGTTTGTTTGTTTGTATTTTTCCTTCCCCCATTTTTCTACTCATCCATCCATAAACTAGACAAAGGGGAGTGTGGACCGTATGGCTTTCCCAATCGCATTGTCACCCCTCATGGGCTACATTTTTATACAATCATCTTCAAGATTTGTGGGTTCTGGGTTGTAGTTTGATAGTTTCAGGTGTATATACCACATTTTGTATACCCATTCATCAGTTGATGGACACTTGGGTTGCTTCCATTTTTTGGCAGTGTGAATAATGCTGTTATGAATATCAATGCACAAATATCTGTTTGAGTCCCTGCCAGGTCACATGGTAATTCTATACCTAGCTTTCTGAAGAACTGTCAAACTGTCTTCCACAGCAGCTGCATCATTTTACATTTCCACCGGCAATGGATGAGTGTTCCTGTTTCTCCACATCCTCCTCAACACTTACAATTTTCTTGTTTTTAACTAGTCACCATTTTCATCGATGTGAGATGGTGTCTTCTTGTGGTTCTGATTTGCATGTCCCTAACAGCTAATGATATTGAGCATCTTTTTGTGTGGTTATGGCCATTTGTGTATCCCCTTTGGAGAAGTGTCTATTCAAGTCTTTTGCTCATTTTTTAATTGAGTTGTTTATCTTTTTATTGTTGAGTTGTAGGATTTCTTTATATATGCTGGATTTTCTTTATATATGCTGGATATATTTCTTTATATATGCTGGATTGTTGGATGTGTGGTTTCTGAATATTTTCTCCCATTGAGTAGGTTATTTTTTCACTTTCAGGATAAACCCTTTGATGCATAAAAGTTTTTAATTTTGATGAGGTCCCATTTAACTATTTTTTTCTTTTGGTGCTTGTGGTTTAAGTGTAAAGTCTATGAAACCATTGTCTAACACAAGATCCTGAAGATGTTTCCCTGTATTGTTTTTCTGGAGTTTGGTGGTTCTGGTTCTTGTATTTAGGTCTTTGATCCATTTTGAGTTGATTTTTGTGTATGATGTGAGAGAGGGGTCCTCTTTATTATTATTATTATTGTAATTATTATTATTATTATTATTATTATTATTATTATTATTATTATTTTGGCATATGGATATCCAGTTATCCTAGTACCATGTGTTAAAGAGATTATTCTTTACAAATTGAGTGGACTTTGCAGTCTTGTCAAAAATAAATTGGCCAAAAAAGAAAAAAAAAAGAAAATGAACAATGGAGGGGAGGAAGGAAATGGGATGTTTGGGGTGTTCTTTTTTATTTTAATCTTTATTTTATTTTTTGGATAATGAAAATGTTCAAACTTTGTGGTGATAAATGCACAACTATATGACAATACTGTTAACAACTGATTGTACACTTTGAATGACTGTATGTTATGTGATTATATCTCATTAAAATTGCATTAAAAATAAAAAAAGAAAAAGAAAATATGGGAGAGATTAAGACATTCCCAGATAAACT
Organism: Choloepus didactylus; assembly: GCF_015220235.1. Lineage (NCBI taxonomy): Eukaryota > Metazoa > Chordata > Mammalia > Pilosa > Megalonychidae > Choloepus > Choloepus didactylus. The sequence continues at coordinate 61,546,087 of NC_051308.1, read as the reverse complement.
AAAGCTAAGGCAGTTTTTCATCATTAGACCTGCCCTACAAGCAATGCTAAAAAGAGTTCTTCAGGTTGAAAGGAAGAGAAACTAGATAATGGTTCAAAGTGGCATAAAGAAATCAATACCTCTGACAAAGGTAACCATATAGATAATTATTAATACCAGTATAACGCATTACGTTCTTTGGTATGCAACTCCAATTTTTACTTCTTAGTTTCTAAAATGCAGATGAATACACAGTAGGGACAAACCTCTAGCTTTGGTCATACATTGCATAAAAAATAAAATTTGTAACAATATAACAAAAAGGTGGGGGGACAGAGGAGTTAAGAACCATTTATGTATATGCTATTGAAGGTAAGTTGCTATTAGCTATTACATTGCTATAGACTTAGGATGGTAAGCACAAAGAAAATATAGGAAATATATATACAAGGGACATCAGAAGGGACCCAAAAATAGTACACAACAAAAAATCAAATCAATATAAAAGTAGGCATGAATGGAAGAATTGAGGGGAAAAGATACAAGACCTACAAAGACCATGTAGCAAAATGGAAGAAGAAAATTCTGCATCATCAGTTAATACCTTAAATGTAAGTAGATTGAATTCTCCAGTCAAAATACTTGGCAAAAAAGAATGAACTGGACCAACTATATGTTTTTTACATGATTTTCACCTTAAATTCAAAGATACAAGTAGACTGAAATTGAAAGAATGGAAAAAAATATACTATGCTAATAGTAACCAAAAGAAAGCTAGTGTAGCTATAACAATATCAGATAAAACAGACTTCAAGTTAGAAACTGTTATAAGGGACAGAGACTGTCACTATATACTGATAAAGGGGTCAATTCAACAATAAGACATAGCAATATATACTTAGTCCCAAAATATATGAAGCAAATATTGACAGATGTGAAGGCAGAAATAATTCTGCATTCATATTAGGAGACTTCAACACACCACTTCAATAAAAGATAGAACATCTAAATATGAGATCAATAAAAGAATAGAAGACTTGATTTATACTGTAAACCAAAAGACATAACAGGCATATTTCGAACACTTCACACAGCCATAGATTAATACACATTGCTCTTTGATGTACATGGGTAATTCTCCAGGACAGACCATATGTTAGATCACAAAACAATTCCCAATAAATTCAAAAATATTGAAATAATGCAATATATTTTTCTCTGATAGCAATGGAATGAAGCTAGAAATCCATTAACAAAGAGAACTGGAAAATTCACAAATATCTGGAAATTAAGCACCTCACTCCAATAAAACAAGGAAGAAATTACAATGGAAATTAGGAAATTCTTTGAGGTCAATGAAAATGAAAACAATATATAGCAAAACTTATGGGATGCAGCAAGCAGCACTAAGAGGGAAATTTATAGCTCTAAATGTTCACATTAAAAGGGAAGAAACATCTCAAATTAGAGCCTGAACTTCAGAGCTGGATTATCTAGGTAAAGAATAGAAAATTAAGCCAAAGTGAGCAAAAGGAAGTAAGTAACAGTGATTGGAGCAGAGACAAATGAAATATATTTTTTAAAAAATGAACATCCATAAAACCAAACATTAGTTTTTTTAAAAGATCAGTAAAATCTAAAAACTTTTAACTAGATTTACAAAGAGAAAAAGAGAAAGGATACAAATAATTAAAATCATAAATAAAGGGTGACATTACTACTGACTCCACATAAATTAGAAGGATTATAAGAAGATATTATGAACAACTGTGCACCAATAAATTAATTAACCTAGATGGACACATTCCTAAAACACCGAAACTACACAAACTGATTCAAGAAGAAAGCAATCTCAACAGATCAGTAACAAGCAAAGAAATTGAATGAGTCACCAAAAACCTCCCAAAAAGAAAAGCCAGGGACAGGTGGCTTCAATGGTGAATTTCACTAAACATTCCAGGAAGAATTGACAATACTGCTCAAACCCTTCCAAAAAATTTAACAGAGGGAGCACTCCCTAATTCATTCTGTGTGGCCAACATCACCCTAATTCCAAAGCCAGATAAACATGCCATTTAAAAATAATGTTGCAGACCAGTATCCGTTATGACTATAGATGAAAAAATCCTCAATAAAATGCTAGCAAACCAAATCCAACAGTACATTAGAAGAATTATACACCTTGATCAGGTGGGATTTATCCCAGGTACGCAAGGGAGATTAAACATAAGAAAATTAGTTAATGCAATACACCATGTTAATAGAAGAAGGAGGAAAAAAACATTGAATCATCTCAATTGATGCAGGAAAGTCATTCAGTAAAATCCAGGATTCCTTCTTGATGGAAACAAAAATAGAAAACTAGAAACAGAAGGAAAAATGATCAACATGATAAATGGCATGTATGAAAAACTCACAGCTAATATCGTACTCAATGGTAAAACAAAAACAAAACAAAAACCTGAAAGCTTTCACCTGAAGATCAGGAAGAAGACAAGGATGTCCACTGTCACCACTGTTATTAAATATTGTACTAGAAATTCTAGCCTGAAAACAATTAAATAACATGAAGAAATAAAAGACATCTAAATGGGAACAGAAGAGGTAAATTTTTCCCTGTTTGCAGATGGCATGATCTTATGTGCCAGTTTGAATGTATTATGTCTTCCAAAATGCCATTATCTTTGATGCAATCTTGTGTGGGCATTGATTAGATTGTAATTTTTAGAGTACTTCCATGGAGATGGGACCCACCCAACTGTAGGTGATAATTGATTAGATAATTTCCATGGAGGTGTGGCCCCGCCCCTTCAGCATGGGCCTTGATAGGTTTACTGGAGCACCATATAAGCTCAGACAGAAGGAGAGAGCTTGCTACAGCCAAGAGGGACACTTTGAAGAACACACAGGAGCTGAGAGAGGAGCCTCAGCTTACAGAGACATTTTGCAGATGGCCTTTGAAGCTGAGAGAGGACAAATGCCCTGATAGCAACTGAGAGTGACATTTGGAAAGAAGCTGCAACCTAGAGAGGAACATCCTGGGAGAAAGCCATTTTGAAACCAGAACTCCAGAGCAGATGCCAGCCACGTGCCTTCCCAGCTAACAGAGGTTTTCTGGACGCCATTGGCCATGCTCCAGTGAAGGTACCCTATTGTCAATGCATTACCTTGGACACTTTATGGCCTTAAGACTGTAACTGTGTAACCAATAACCCCCCTTTTATAAAAGTCAATCCATTCCTGGTATTTTGCATCCCAGCAGCATTGGCAAACCAGAACATCTTATATATAGAAAATCCTCCAAAATCCACAACAAACAGTTAGAGCTAATGAACAAATTCAGTAAAGTGGCAGGGTACAAGGTGAATGTGCAAAAATCCATAGTGTTCTTATGTACTAGTAATGAGCAATCTAAACATGAAATTAAGATAAGTTTTCACTAGCAGTAATAACTAAAAGAATCAAATATCTAGGAATAAATTTAAGGATATAAAGAATTTATGCATGGAAATATTGCCTAAAGAAATAAAAAAAAAGACCTAAATAAATGGAAAGACATTCTATGTTCTTGGATTGGAAGACTAACTATTGTTAAGATGTCAATTCTACCCAAGGCAATTTACAGATTCAATGCAATACCAATCAAATTTCCAACAGCTTTCTTTGCAGAAATGGAAAAGCTAATCATCAAATTTATATGGAAAGGTAATGGGTCCCAAATACCCAAAAACATCTTGAAAAGGAAGAATGAAGTTCACATACCTGCAATTCCCAATTTTAAAACTTATTACAGAGCTACGTTAGTCAAAAGAATATGGCATTGGCATAAGGATAGATAGATATCTAGACAAATGGAGTGAAACTGAGTGTTCAGAAATAGACCATTACATCTATGTCCAAACAAGTTTTGAGAAGGGTGCCAAGTACCCTCAATGGGGAAGAATAGTCTCTTCGACAAATGGTGCTGGGTAAAATGGAAATCATATGTAAAAAAACGGAGGACTCCTACTTCATATCATATTCAAAAATTAACTGAAAATATATCCAAGAAAATATTGCCAAAAAAAACCTGTAAAATCCTAGAAGGAAACATAGGGAAGCATCTTCAGGACCTCGGGTTAAGTGATGTTTTCTTACAATTTACACCAAAAGCACAAGCAACTAAAGAAAAAATAGGTAACTGCAATTTCACCAACTTAAAAACTTTGTGTCAAAGGACTTCATCCTGAAAGTAAAAAGACAACCTACAGGATGTGAGAAAATATTTGGAAACCACATATCTAATAAGTGTTTAGTATTCAGGATATATAAAGAAATCCTACAATTCAACAAAAAAAAATTTCTCCAAAGAAGATATATAAATGGTCAAAAGCCCATGAAAAGATGCTCAACACCATTATCCATTAGGCTTTAGGGGATTCAAATTAAAACCACAATTAGATACCATTTCACAACCAATACAACAGCAACTATTTAAAAAAAAAAACAAAAAATAAGTGTTGGAGATGATTTGGAGAAATAGGAACACTTTCACATTGTTGATGAGAATATTTAATTATACAGCCACTACGTGAAACAGTTTGGGAGTTCTTTAGAAAGTTAAGTATGGAATTGTCATATGACCTGGCAATCCCACTTCTAACTGTATGCCCAAAAGAATTGAAAGCAAGGACGAAAACAGATGTTTGCACACCAGTGTTCATAGTAGCAATATTCACAATAAACAAAAAATGGTAGCAACCCACGTTGCAGACATGAACAAATGAATGGATAAACAAAATGTAGTATATACATACAATAGAATATTATTCAGCTCTAAAAGGGTATGAAGTTCTGATACATGAAACCACATGGAGGAACCTTGAAGACATCATGTTTAATGAAATAAGCCAGATATAATAGGAAAGATATTGTATGAACTCACTGTTATGAAATAATTAGAATAAGCAAATTCATACACTCAGAGACTAGAATACAGATTACTAGTGGCTCTAGTAGGGTAGAGAATGGGGAGTTATTCTTAATTGTTACATAATTTCTGTTTGGGGTGATGGAAATATTTTAGTAATGGATGGTGATGATGGTAGCAATTAAATAACACTGTGAATTTTAGTAGCAGCACTGAATTATATATATGAATGTGGTTACAAAGGGGAAATTTTAGGTTGAATATATGTTATAAGAATAAAAATTTAAGGAAAACATAGGGTTGTACAACACAAACAGTAAATAAATAAACAAATGAATGAAAATATTAAAATAAAAAATAAAATACATAGGAATATTTTATTTATCTTGTGGGAAAAGAAGATCCTTTTTTAGAAAAAACAAAACTCAAAAGCAGACTCAAAAACTTTTAAAGGAATTATATTATAAAATCCTTTCTGAGGACTCTGTTCTACAAAGATGGAAAATGTACACATTTCACTTTTCCCAACAATTCTACACTCATGAAGTTATGAAGCTATCCTACAAAAATATCATACATACACACAAACATAGTGTACAATGAAGAGGTCATTTTAGCATCACTTTTAACACTTAAAAACTGGACAAAACCAAATGACTAAATACATTCTAGGTTAAATAAGTTATGAATCATTCAAACTACAGAATTATTTCCCTCATTGAAAAGTGTAAATATCTTCTCAAGGGAGTGTAGCTTAACTCTCCACTCCTTACTATGTGCTAGGCATAGTGATTTCTTGCTAAAGAGTACAATATGGAAAGGGAGGGAAAGGTAACTTTACAGTAGAGAAACCTGACAAAACAGGTGATCAAAGTTATCATCAGTGATAGGCCATTTCAATTGCACGTACTTTTGATATGATGTGATGAGAATGCTGTTTCACTTCTGTGGTATTCTATCTTCCCCAAACCCATAACAACCTGTCTAATCATTAGAAAAACATCATATAAACCCAAATTGAAGGACATTCGACAAAATATCTGACCAGTATTTTTCAAACTGTCAAGGTCATTAAAAAACAAATCTGAGGAAGCATTATAGTCTAGAGGAGCCTATGGAGACATGACAGCCAAATATAATATGGTATCCTGGATGGCGTCTTGGATCAGAAAGAGGACAAGGTAAAAACTAAGGAAATCTGAATAAATCAGAGAATTTAATCTAATAGTAATAGCAATAATGAGTCATTAATTGTGACAAATATACCACAGTAACAGATAATGAATTAACAATAGAGGAAGATAGGTGGGAGTTATACAAGATTATAAAAGTTTTATGCATTATTCTTGATCTTTTCTGTAAATCTAAAACTATTCTAAATTTTTAAAAAGTTTATCTATATATATATGTGTGTGTGTGTGTGTGTGTGTGTGTGTGTGTGTGTGTCCGTATGTATATGTAGACCTCCATGGCCCAACATAGAAGGGATCTTTAAGCTACATTAAGAAAAAGCAAGTCACAGAAAATCCATATAATAAGATCTCATTTATGTTAAAACACCATATTGAAAGGTATGTTTACATGTGCAATATATTTATGTGTATATATATGGAAATTAACCAGGGAGAAAGAGAAATATATAAAAATATATACCAAACTATTGACTTTGTGGAGTTTAAGGAAACGGAGTGGCAGGGTGAAGGCAAAACAGTGGATGATTTTCAAGATTTTCACCAAATTTTATACTCCTTGAATTTGTTAAAAAAGAATACATTCCTGTGTTATTTGTGAAATAAAGGAAAAACAGAAAGACAAAAACTAAAAATGGGTCAAGAAATAGAAATTAAGGGGAGAGAAGTTACAAGTCTTTATAAGGAAAACTCTGTAACAAGTTTGAACTGAGCTATCCTATGACTGAAGTGGGAATCCAAAGGAGCTGTGTCAGCAGGTAAGCGGCTCACTAACATTAGAGATGTTCAAACACTGATGAGATGATCCTTAACAAGATCATTGCTGATGATATCAGTGACCATTTGTTGAGCATTAATCCATTCCAGGGACAACTATGCTTTATCTCAATTAATTCCCACAACCAACCTGTAAGATAGTATTATTATCCTTACTTCACTAAGTTTTGGGAAAAGTTGAGCAAATTATCCAGGAAGCACACTACTTACAATGGAAGAAAAAACACTAAAATCTAGATTTGTCTGACTAAAAAAGCCCTTGCAGACCATAAAGAAAAAATACTTAGGTTGGCAATATATGAAAATAGACTTCACTTAGAAAAATCTTGTTTGTGTCATCATCTTCAGAAATAGAGATAGAAGCTAGTATGTTCTGGTAATGCTGAAATATAAATACTAAGTTGTATGCCATTAAGGAACAAAAAAATGGATTAAGAATTTTATATTTTGCTAAAAATACAAAAACCATTGTAAATGTATTGTAACGTTCAAGAAGTAAGCCTCAAAAACTGTTTTATTTGATATTTTACCATTTAGAATTCTGGAAGTAGTTTTATAGTTTTATTATTAATACATGAAAATCTTATATCTGACACTCATTGTTCAAAAGTGTTATTTACTTGTATTATTTTTACTATATTTATTGTCATAAGTAAAGCAAAAAGCAGCAAGTTTAGAGGAAATACATTAAGAATAAGTTTTTAAGAGCCTGGAACCATATAGTAACTCATAGTTACAAAACATACCAATATTCTTTTTTTTCCTTTACTTATTACCTCTTTCTAGTCAATTGGCCTGTCACAATATTTTAGGATAGTGTTACAATTAATGACTAATCTATCTTTTAATCTTTTTTTTTAAGTTAGGCTAACTACTGGAGGCTCAGTTAGGTTTCTTTCATGCTTATGTGAATCTTAGTGACAATTCACTTCCATTTTGCTTCCATCTCTTATACCTCAAGTCCTAAACCCATCAGAGGTAAAGGAGCCCATAATTATTTTGGTATATACATAGCCATTTGTTATAATCCCCAGATTTTCAAAAAACTTTGAATTCAGAGTTCCCAATAATCTTGAGATTGTAGAATATTACTCTTCAATATCGGATTTCTACTTATAAGAACATTAGTGAACATATGCTACAAGTCAGGGTTAAATTGTCCCTGATCATTTATCAAGCTGTAGAAAACATAATTTCCATGCTTATGTCATCCCAAATCTTTTCTATTACTCAGAAAATGCATGTACCAGGTCACTTATGTCTAATTGGTTCATCTGGATAGTGCTTCATTGAATAGTAAGTGTGAAGGCTTTAGGTGAAATTAAAGTTACTAAAATATAAAGAACAGCCAACCAATGACCATATATTTCAACATATAACTGTAAAATTGGTTGCTACATAGTACTGTTTAAAATATCATGTTTAAAATTCCCAGGTACTCTTGAATTTCCTTTTAGTATAAACATGAAAAAGGATTATGTTTTAGATTTGGTTTACATCAGCAATGGTAGCTAACCTTGGCAAAATACAAATAATCCACCAAAAATATGGTGGGTCTAAATTTTCAGTATAATTAGATCCTTTTGGATCTCTTTGAAATAGCCTGTGTGAGAAGCACTTGATATTCAGAGAGAAAAAAACAAAAGAAACTAATGTGGGTTAGTAACTAGAGTTAGCTGACAGGAGGAGTAGATGGTTGGGTAGAGGAAACATTCGTGGGTTGGTATAAAAACCAGGAAAGAAAACCTTCTGATTGAATGTCAAATGGAGGCTTTGATTTTTAAATTATGATAATGAAGTTATTATATTAGCTTCCAATATTAGACATGTGGACTTTTTAAAACTCCTGGGAACTACAGACACAAATGCTGGTGCCCTTCCCCATGACTTGAAATACCTTTTGCCTTTTATTCACAGAAGCCAAATCGCCCATAGTAGAGCAATAGCTTGAACAGATTGCTCAGTAGAGAGCATATTTCTAAAAAATAGTCAAACATGGGCACAAGTTCCTGGAGTAGATATATATTTATATATGGAATGAGTTACAGAAATGCCAAGTTTCAGGCAGAAAACGGCATCTATTGTGTATTCAGAGAAAAAGGACATTTAAAATAAAGTAGATTTAGCAACTAATGTAATGCAAACCTTGATCATGTGCAGACTTACAAAAGACCAGGTCCCCACTTCATGATGCGTTTAATTAAAGATAGGAAAACCTGAAAGGTTGAGAAGTTTGTATGAGTCCCCTGAATGTATAAATGTTTCTTTGATGCTTCTCTGAACAACTGTGAATGGATTTTACATAAGAACACTAAACATTTTAAGATGACCTACACATTACTTACCTCTAGAAAGCTTCTAGATTCTGAGTTAATACCATCTCAGTCCTTTAAAAAATATTAAGAATTTGACCAAAAGCCTATGATTAAATATAAATAATGTAACATATCAAAGAACCCATTTAATCTTAGTAAAGTACTGTGACAGAATAAACCACTCTAAGAAAACTGCTCAGCTGTGTTGCCACCAGGTGCTTCCCCTTCAAAGAGCTCCTCAGAGGAGTGGGGATATTGGTGGAAAAAATTGTTTGGCAAGGTGAAAGGAAGTTAAACAAGAGTGAGACCACAAAGCAAGTATGTTAACTCGTTGAGTTTTATCAGCATCTGGGAAAGAGTTTGTCTTCCAGTCAGAGGATCCTCTCAGTCCCCCATTATCGATATTAGAAAAACCAATGCCCTGCATGGTATGCAGGCACTAAAGAAAGCAATGTCCCCAAAAGCTATAGCTGTAGAATCTTATTTCCCACTAACCTCCTTTCTATATCCACCCACTGCTCAAGTTGAGGCTGTACTGGTGCACTGTGTATCAGTTTGGATGCCTGTGATTTTTTTCCCACTCTGTGCCCTCTTCCTCAAATGCTCTTCCCACCCTGGAATTCCTGACAACTGCTCTTCACCCTTCCAGGCAAGATCAAATTTTATCACCTTGATGAAACTTTCCTTGAACCTTAGATAGAATTAATCACTGAGTTGTTTGTATACTATTTAATACAGCATTATCTATATTTTACTCTAACTTTTTGTGTTTATGTCTGACCTTCTCACCAGACAGTAGAGAGGGCAAAGATATTATACTATTAATTACATTATTCATCTATGAATCCTTTAATTTTTCACAGTATTAAAGGGTTCTATAGGTTATATATGGAAAAAACACTTCAAATATGTTTGCAAAACATTATATTAAGCAGTATTAAGGAGGTTTACTTACTACAGGACTTAAAATCCCCAATATGCTTATTTACATTAGTTCGCATATGGTATGATAGATAACATAATATGCTGGATTTCACAGTTATTTGGCTATGGAGTCTTATTTCAGAGGAATTCCTTGTATTAAACTTACTTTGATAGTTACCTTATTAGTACACAATAGATGCTCTGAAAATGTTTATTAAATAAATAAGTAGACAATTGTTTTTACACTATAACCTATTTTCTTTATGATAGAGTTTGGATTTACCTGTGGAACTCACACTGGCCTGTGGTTAACCTATTCAAGTGGAAAATTATTGTTTCTGCCTTTTCTGGGCAATGAGATATTTGATAAATTATATAACTTCTCTACATCTCTATTTCACTACGTTTGATGCAGGTAATAATCACCTTAATGGTGTGTGGGGGTAGCCATTCTGTTGAAATACAACTTGCTGTGAAGACATGATTATTGACGGAAGCCATTACATATAAAAAATAACTGCTTGCTTTGTTATGGAGAAAAAGAGCAAGTCTTTGTCATTTGTCTGAAATATAATCAGTATTTTCAGCCATAATGAATAAGCTTTTCATTTTGGTTTAGTGGCAATTCTTACATAGAGCAAACCATGTCCATGAAAAAAATTTTTTAAAGAAGTCTTCTTACCCTAAACTGTCTACCATAACTAATTCTTTCAAAGTCATTGGAAAAAAATAGACATATTTTTTAACTTTGGTTTCTGGCTCAAGATCTCTCTAAGTTCCCTGAATATATTTAATTAAAACCTTCATATAAAAATCACATGAAGCAGAATTTCGAAGCCCTATAATCTGTGCTATTTGTGGAGACATCACCTTGCTATAGACAGACTTCTCTTAGTGGAAAAATTCTCTTAACCTATCGTCACTTAGGCATGTGTGTCCTTGCTGTTTCTCTGGGTTTTGCATTACTTCTTGTTTCAATGTGGATTTTTCTTGTACTTCTAAGCTTTCAATAAGGCCCATAAGTTACAAAGTCTTTCAACAAGGAAAAACAAATTATTTTATGGAATGTTGTAATAGTTTTCCCTCTACTGTAAATTAAATGTATATATTAAGTAGACAGATTAGACCAAGTGTAACTATTTCCCACAAAGAAAGCTTGTTGACAAGAATATATGACCCTGGGATATTTCAATTCCCCACCTGGAGGCTAAGCTTCCAAATGGTTTATCTGCTGTCATGGCCTTTGTTTTTCACATTTCCTGGCAAGTGGTATCCGTGGACAATAACAGTTGCAACAAAACAGCATATTTCCATTGTATTTGGTGAACTTTAAAAGAGGGCATGTGAAACCAACATATTTCATCCATACTTTTTAAGCAAAAATGACTAAATTTGGATTCTTTGATTCATTCAAAAGATATTTATTGTAGGCCTATTGTCAAGCATTGCTCTAGACATTGGGGATATAACAATGAACCACTCAGACTTACTCCCTGCCCTGATGAAACTTATACTCCACTCCTATAGCTCAGCAATATGTGCTTTTTCTTTTGTTTCTCCTCTAGAACTAAGTATCCTTTTCCAGTGTGTTAGTTACATTTTTCCTTTGAAATTCTTCAAACTTTGTTTGCTCAGGACAAAGTCAACTGTGGAATTTGAAAAATAAGAATGCTATATTCCAGGCAACTGAGCAGAGAGAAACTCATGGTGGTATCTAATGGGGGAAATCAAACAATTCCACCCCGTTTACAGTGGCCTAAAATTAACATGTATATATAATAAGCTCATATGGCCAACCATGATTACTGAGGCAAACAAAGTATTATACCCAATATTCCAAACACCCAAATATTTCTTAAGCAGGAGATGACCCTTTGAGACATACTCACTCAGAACTATTGTTCATGCTTGCTTTAACCAATTTCACATGTATTTAAAAACTCAAGAGAGTGGGAGTTCATAGAGTGTGATTTTCCCTCAAGCAAATCCCTGTAGTATTGGCTCTGAACCTTGCCACCACATGATACTAATTGTGTTTAGGGAGATCTTAAAAACCTGCAGATTTAGATTGAGAATAATAGAGCTGAAAGAGATAGCAGTGATCTTTTCTCTCCCTTTTTCAGTTTTCTTCCCACATGTTCCAAGCTGTATCCTCCTTATTTCCAAGTGTCTTTTAATTAACATAGAGGATAAGTTCCATAAAAATTAACAGTAGTGTCCCAGTTTATGAATCTCTGCAGCAGCATATTATTGTGACTTAAACCACTGAATCATTTGCATATGTGAAACCAGTTGTTTGAATGTATATTTTCATTTCAAAAAAGTGAAAGTTTAATGCTACAGAAAATAATAAAGTTTGTTTTTATCATATCCTATAGTGATTCTTCCGTAAATCCATAAATCAAATAAACTGTCCAGGCATTTAGAATGATATCTTAAAACCAAACCTAAGCTTTCACTTTTTCTTCTCTTTTGGGAATTCCCTGTTCCTCCAGTCTCTTCTGTTCTGCTCTAACCTGGTTGCAGCATCTGATTTGCCTTTCTCAAAGCCTCTTCCCTATTCCCCTTCTCCAACCCCACGAATATCTGCCTAACCAGCTATAGCAGTTTTCAACTGCTTGATAATGGTAAATAAAATCTTTGATTGGCCTCTGTGCTTGCTAGGAAATATGTTATCTTTCTTTAGAAAGTAGAATTAAAGACTTGTTCAAGATGAAACAAAATATGCTATGGCAGTTGGTGAAAAGAATGTAGGGACTTCCATGAGCAGCTGGCCAGTAAAGTGACTATTGGATGGGAGTGAATTAGGTGTGTGTGTGTGTGTGTGTGTGTGTGTGTGTGTGTGTGAACTTTTAGCACCTTACCTTGAAAGTCACTTACAATATTCTATTACAGATGTCTAGAAAAATAAATGGACTGTGGAGATCTACAAATGTGCCACTGAACTACATTGACAACACCCTGACCATTCCAATTTTTCTAAGGCTTATCTCTAAGTAAACAAAGACATTTGCGACAGAAGTTCCTAGTTTTGGATTGATCATGTGCCAGAGGAAGGACAGATACAAGAGGTGCCAACTGTCTATTATACCCACACCATTAATTCATACTGTGGTAAAGTGGTCACAGGGTGGGTTTTCCAGGGGCAGATGCCAAGACATAGTTTGGGGTGCACAAAGTTTATTATGGAGGAACACTTGTGAAAGGAAGGTAGGGGAAGCAGAATTGGACAGAAAGAGAAGCTGAACTGTGCAAACCGCGATGCAGGCCAGACAGAGAGCTTCTCCCAAACCAGCAGGGAGCTCTGGTGCAATCACTGCCTGTAAGAGTGTCCATGCTGGGCTGAAATGGTGGTAGCTTTGTGCTCTCCCCTTCTCAGTCACCATGTGCAGGCAGCCCAGAGAAGGGGGTTCTCGGTAGCGGAGGCAGGCTCTCAAAGAGCTGGCAATCAGAGGCTGTCTGCCCACCGCACTCCCCACTGCTGGACAGCAAGTCCTGGCCAGAAGGGAAATCTAAGTGTGGCATCTGAGTCTTCCACAACAACTAAGAGAACTGAGATATAAATATAGACCTTACAGTTGAATAATTTCAAATCAAGAATGTATCTCCCAGTCTGTCAACACAGCAGGACCCAGTGATCACTCCCTTATGAGGAGCTCCTCTGCTGCAGAACCAGCCAAATAGAATAGAATGTGTCACAAATTTCACAGTATAGTTTAAGGTGTTGCACCATTGTCCCCAAACATCTATAAAATGTGCTGCTTCTAGATGTCCCCAATAATGTTGCTGTGGCACCAAAACCAACTGACAACGTTAGCCAGTGTGGTTGGAAAGATCTGGCCCATTTCTGTTGGCAAATGTGTGGAGACACTCTCCAATATTGTTTTTATCCATTTATGCATTCACTCATTCATTCATTTATTAATTAAAGAAGGCATCCATTCTTCATTTTACCTAATTCAAGAGTACATCTGAGATACTCAGAACTGGAAAATTTCTTTTGAGCTCAACCTCCTCATTTCATAAATGACAGAACTGAAAATCATACAAATTCACCCAAAGTCTCACACCTAATCACTGTCTAAATTACTTCCAGAAGTTCTATTTATTTTGGCTTTTAACCTATTATTACCAGAGCTTATTTCCGCAAGTCTAAAACACTTCTAAACTACGATTCCTTAAATTGAAAATATAATCAAATTTAACTTAGTCAATGCTATCTCCCCCAAATTCTTTTATCATACACAAAACATTTTAAGCCCAAGCTATAATTTACTTTAATGTCAAATCATTTGCTATCACAGAGTAAATATAATTAAACACACAAGTGCACCCACAGTCTTGCACAGTGGTACAACAGAGAAGTAAAAGGTAATATTAAATCAATTCACTCAATTCACTATAACCATATCCAGGCAAATTACTGATGTGAATTGTGTCATATTTTCAGTCATCTTAACAATTTTCACAAATTGTCATTGCTGAATTGTTTGACAAAGACATGGGCCAACATGATACTGACCATATTCAAATCTATTCCTTTGTCATATTCAGCAATGTGTAAGTGTGGATTCTATTTGACTTTAATTGGATCAAATAGTCCTAGTAGAAAACGGGTGTCTGATACTTATATACATTTAAATAGTGCACTTAATGAATATATATATACACACACACACATAATATCTATACCACCTTTACAGGTATTTACCTATACACCTTTACCCTCCTCTTACATTTTCCATATGAAAAAGAGGCTCAAGGATTTTATAATTTGCTCAAGGTCACAAAGCTAGTAAGTGGCAAAGCCAGGATATGAACCCAGGACTACCTGGCCTAAAATTCTTCATTTTAGTTTCTATTATCATGCTTTGGAATCATTAAGCACATACTGTGGATGGTTAGCTGAAACTGAAAGGCTGATTTGTCTCAAGTAGCAAATAATTCATAATTGAGTTGTTAGTGAAACTCAGGTTTGTGGAGACCCAGAGAACTCAGCTCATAGCCACATGACTTTTTCTACCATAGAACAGATTAAATATCAAAATAATAATAATAATAAACCCACTTAGGAAAATAGGTCTTATAAGGCAGGTTCTTTTCTATAATCATTTTTGATGCTCTAATAAAAATAGTCTTGCATTAACCTGATATCTATCTATCTTGATTCCAGGAATATAGTGTAGCCTCATACATAGGCAGCATAGGAACCACTTCTACAACTGTGTTTCCAGGACCTGAAAGATTAATATCCCATTGTACAGATAAGAGATAAATACATGGAAAGTTCACTAGGTAACTAACAGTTCAAAGCAGCAAAACCTATTTAGAATATATGCTGTGTGTCTAGATGTGGATGAGATTGGCATGGGAGAGAGAGAGAAGGGGGGGAAGATAGAGAGAAAGAGAGGGGGTGGGGGTGGGGAATTAGAACAAAATGGTCTGGGAAAAAATTTAAGAAGTTGAATCTTAAAGGTATGAATAAAATGTGGGTAGGCAGGAGGGATAAAGGAGGGTGGGTGGGAAAGGTAAATTGAGGCTGTATTTTAGAGAGTCTTGAATATGGGGTTAAGGACTTTGAACTTTATCCTCTATAAACTAGGAATCATTAAATGTGTCTAAGTAGGCCTGAAATTATCAAAGTAATATGGTAGGAAGGTTAGTTTGGTGACAATATGGAGGATATACTTGTTATGGAAGAGACAGGGTAAGATTTGCTGAATTTGAGAAGAGGAAATGCTAGACTGGCTATTGGAAATGAGGAGGGGGCTGTCTGAGGTGAGTTCAAGGCACAAAGTGCAAATTTGTGACTCTCACAGACACACTGACTACTCTATACATTAATCTTTTGAAATGTAAATTACTAGTACCTTAGATGAATGGTTCTCAAGCAGGGACATTTGACAATGTCTGCAGACATTTTGGTTATCAGATCCTGGGGGCTGCTAAAAATCCTACAGTGCACAGGCAGCCCACCGTGAAGAGTCATCTGGTTTGAAAAGTCAATAGTGCCAAGGATGAGAAACATTGTCTTAGATTCAAAGAGTTTATGCTGCTGTGCATGGAGCAGACTATGTTTACCATTTACTTTTTCTCCTTCAGAAGTTCATACTTTAATTCAGCTGGCATAAAATTATCTTGCTAAATTTGTGAATACTTTGTAAATATTTTATCCCAAATTCTAATAGGGGGTGAGTGCTCTTTTAAACCTATTTATAAGGAATTACAGGAGTGATGTAAGGAAAGAATGTATTCCTGATCCTCCTTCTTGTAATGGACACTTCCTATACAATAAAACATCTCAGTGACACCATGGCGGGGGGCGGAGGGGACGGCAAAAAAAAAAAAAAAAAAGAGGAAATCACAGCTATGTCTCTTCTGTAGAAAAATATACTTTCTTTTCAAAGCTCTTCAACCCCATGTCAAATGTGTTCAGCAATTATTACTTGACTTTACCCACAATTTTGAATAGATAAGGAGAGGATAAACATATGAATGTCAATGCAGTTTCTTTGGTTCAACCTGAGGTAAAAGGGCACCCTGGGCTAAGTTGTTGTTTGTTTCCCAAGTCTTGTCCATTCCAATCTTAGATATCTCTTTTGCTCTTGTGTCTGCTCTTTCCACCCTCCTACAAACATTTCCCAGATGAAAGGTCCACAAAGAAATTGAAAAGAATCTGAGGTGGTGGAGGCTGCGTTTCTCACAGGTCAAGAGAAGCCCCAGGTCACTTCTGTTTTCTAAAACTTCTGGCATATTAATAAAATAAACTATAAAATTAAGTAAAATAATAAAAGAATAAAACACTTGCCAAGACAGGGCTATTGAAAATGCTTGATTTCTCATTTAACAATTTAGAAAATTACTACTTCTTGTACAAATAATTGAATATTGTTCACAGGAATATTAGAAGATTTATAAGAGTATTACTTTATAGCTTACCTCAGCATAGTCTGGTAATGGAACAATTGAACCCATGTTTAAAGTTGCACAATGAACAATTTCTTCTTTCAAATCTGACAATGGGTCTCTGGAATATATCTCTCATATTTGGAAGTAATATCAAAATGTGTAAATTTGAGGGTCCTTAGTTAATGTCAGAAATTCTTCTCATCTAAACCCTCATAAGGTCTGAAGGAAAGAGGAAAGATGGAGAAGAGAACCGAGAAATGGCAAAGGGGGAGAAAAAGAACCAATGTTTCTACTCTAGAGGTGAACAGTGTGGTGAAATCAGCATAAGAATATCATGCTGAGAAAAGGTTGGATGACCATCATCACCAAAATGGATGTGGATGGTTTGATTGCATATAAGTGATGGTGTAAGGAAAGAGAATCATAAATGGTGGGAAAATCAATTTGAAAGTTAACCTCATTCTTTTATTCATGAAATCTATTTTCATTTTCTTAGTTACTGTTTATGAGTAGTGACTTGAGCACTGAAATTTCACCCTTTCACTATATTCTTCTTGTTCTGGGGAGATCAACTTCCTGCCCATTTTAATCAAAGGATAAAATGCTTCCCTCCTGCTAAAACCTCGGGCTTGCTGGAGGCTTCTCTTCACAGCAATATCTATTTGAAGACTGGCTCCTTGAACCCTCACATGAAATCAGCACTGATTTTAGCAGGTTATATGGCAGTCCACCAGAAACATCGGATCCTCTGCTCTGACCCAAGTTTTCAATGAATGATTGATACACTCATTATTTCATTCATTCATTCATAAAACAAGCATTTATTGAGCATCTACTATACATGTCAGGCAATAAATCAATAGAGGGTAAAAGATAAATAAGTTGTAGTTCCTGTTATCAAAGCATAGACCCTACTATAAGTGTCTGCCAGTGAGTCAGAATTTACCATCTTTGGACCTAGGTCTTTTGTAATAAAATTTCAGTGGACTATAGTAGAAGTTTTCATAAGACTAAATATATTCAGAGTGAAAAACAGTTCTTTTTTCTGAGATTATGTCTGTTGTTTTGCTTGGGCAAGTATTAAAAATATTTTTTCTTTTATTAAATAATGCCAACCAGAGAAGACAGTCATTTTTGATCTGTTTGGTCTTTTTTTCTTTTTAATTTGTGCTTGACGAGATAAGAGTAGGCATCTTCTGTAGAACAGCATTTTTAAAAAAAATATTTTGTCCAGGATAATTTTGTTTAGAACCACTGATGTACACTTTTAGGTCAGGCCCAGAGGCTCACAGAAACTCTGGGAAATTGTCCCTTTTATCCAGGTGACAAAATAGATTTTCAGTGTCTCTGGGTACTAGCTCACAATGTCCACTGATGAGCATGGCTAGGTCTTCTGGCTCTCCCAGTTTTTTCAAAAGTAAGCAAATATTTATACTTTTCTAATTTATTTCATATAGGTTTAAGCTCAATTCTCACAGGCAGGAACTGTGATTATGGTCATAATCTATTATTCCTCTATTACATTTAGCAAATATCTTAATAAAATATGGCCCATGTGAGAGAAAATCTAATATATTCAGAACCACCATATTAAAAGTAGATCATGAGATCATGTTTTTTAAACCCTAATACATCCATTTTACAGTCTCTGAGATACTGATACATGTAACTAACTTTTTACCTGAGACTCTGAGATTTAAATCATTTTTCTGGGCTTTGGGGTCTAGTTGCTGGAAAATTTAAAACCTGATTGTTGTGACTATCTTTCTTCTCTATCAAATTAGTTATAAAGCCCTAGTAATTGTTTTTCTTTAATGCGCTCCCTTACTGCCTTACCATTCTGCTGTCATTACCCACACACTGTCACCTTCACCCAGGTGACAGCCTCATGCTGTGCAGTCTTTCTCTTATACCTGCCAACAGCCAGGTGAATCCTTCTCCAAGCTTCTTTCTTCCAGGAAGCAGTAAGCATGTCCCTCCTGATCAGAGGCTGTAAAAGCTCTCCATTACTGCCAGGCTGGCATTCAATCCCCATTGCCCATCAGTTAAACTCCTCCCCCATCTAACCCTGCACACATTTCTAGACTTCAGACTGAAATTTCCACACAGAAGATAAAAATAAAATTCTTATAACTGAAAAAGGATGGGAAAGGAAACTAATTTTTGAAAGTCTACTATATGCTAGACTAGCTTATGAATGCATATAATCACATTTATTCCTTACCAGAAATCTATGCGATGGTTATACTTATTCTTACCATTTTACAAATGAGGAATTTGAGGCTCAGAGAGTCTAAGGAGCATGTGAAAGCTTATAATATAATGAGTAGTGGAACTTAGATTCACGTCTGCTCCTAAAACTTCTGCTCTTTTTACTATTTGCACTCCCTTCTTTTAATTTGGGAAATAAAATTTTTATTCCATCCTAAAGCAATTACCAGCACCAGCTGGTGAATGGGAAATATTTGGGAAAGGTAACTGAAAGTTGTTCTGGAGCTTCTGCAATTACACCATGTAGTTAGCCAATAATCTGCCAATGCTGGAGACAGTAGCTCAGGAATGCCATCACTTGTATAGGGAATTTTCCCCAGGAAAGGTCCTGAGGAAGGTCCACTTCGCTCGGACATCTGTGATCATTTCTCACATCCATTCAGTCATTTTGATGCACATCTCCAATTGCTGGATGGTCACAGCTCAGAGGGGATGGGGGAGACCCTAAGGCATTTTGTTTATTTAACCCTTCAACTAACAAATGAAGCTCCGGGGATCCCGTGAGGTGCAGTGACCTTCCTAAGGTCACACAGCTAAGAAGGTGTAGACATGGGTCCAAGAGTTGTTAGGAAAGTCAACGATATTGACATGTGGAAATTCTCTGTAACTATTTGTTAATACATATGTATATGTTACTATACACACAATAGGTATATTTTTTAAAATGGAAAATAAAGTGATACCAGATTGCCTTCTGTACATAGAAAATAAGTATGTTTGATTGTTTTCTTCATTCTTTTAATATTTAAAATTTAAAGCCATAAAAATGTTGTCAAGGATCAAAGGCTGTAATGCTGCAAAAATTAAATTAAGTACGCTTGAAGACTTAAGTGTTACCTCAACAGGATCTTGAAGAAGCATAGGACATGAATAGGACAAGAACAGGAAATATCTACACCCATATTGCCTCATGCTCTTCCTTTGTCCATGGTGACAGCATTATCTATGATCCTTTTTTTCTGTTGAGGCTGAAGGTGGCCCCTAAATTCTCCTCAACACAGCTCTCCTAGCATTCACTAACAATTGAGGTGATATGGCATTCAAGATAAAATCTATTTTCTTCATTAAGCTACCAGCAAGAGAAAATGGGACAAAGAAGACAGCAATGTGGGAACACACGGCCCCTTCAAGAAAGAGTAAGTATAAAAGGGTGTTAGTTTAGTTCATGAAGAGCAAGGTGTGAAATTAAGTGGAGGGGATATGATATTGTGATCAACGGATTGTACACACTGTATCTTTTGGTACTATCTTCCTGATGTTCCAAGTCATCTCTCTTAAAATTTCCCAACATAATTTTGAGCAATGTCTGAATTCCTCAACTGTTACCCCTTTTTTTCCCTCAGTGAAGATGTGGTACACTCTTTCCCTCCCACATTTTGAATGAGGCTGTTCGAACGATTTGAACATGTGCTGAGTGATCTTGGCATCTCTTTGAATCACTTACAAATTGATGCACTCAAACAATTTTACATCAGTTTATTACTTAGTGTTTGCACATGCCCAGATGTCTGATCACAAGTGAAGGGCTCTTTAAAAAAAAAAAAAAAAAAAAGCATTTTCAGCAGCCTCAAATTTCTATGCATTATACATTCCTGGAACCCTGATAACTTCCAAATTGAAGCACTCTGGAAAATTTGAAGAGCATGAATAATTTTAAATTGCCCTGTACATGGCTCAGAGCTTATGTACTTTACAAATTGGAGAACCCTCTCAATTTTGAAGCATTTCAGTAATTTTAAAGCAGGGCATGTACATCTAGATTTAATTTTGTATTTGCATTTTAACTTATAGTCATCTCACATAAGCCCACTGAAAAATAAAATAAAAAATGAACTCTATTCAGAGACAGTTTCAGTAATTCATTTTCAGTTGGGGGGATATTTTTACTATATTTGGTTGTTCTGTATTTGATTAAATCAACACAGCAAACTTACCACAGGTTAAGAGGTATATTGCTCCACAAAAAACTTAACCTTGACTATGTTTGCTACACTTGAATTTGAAAATGGCAATGCAAAATGTGCCTTGCTCTAAAACACTAAAGCCTGGGTATTATTCAGACTGACATTTAGCTTTTGCACTAAATAAACCAACTGGCCAGATTTCACAACAATAAAGAATAGTCCCACTTTTCTTAAACTGAGCTTCCCTGATAACCAGAGACAGAGAGTGGGAAAATTCCAGATTGTGAAGCACTAAAGAGCTTTTATTTGCAAAGCTACAAATTACTGAATTTTAGAGTAAGAAGCAGCCCCTGAGGTTACTCATCAAGTCTGCAGATTTATACTACTTGCCTAAATGAGTGAATACAAGATCTGTACATTGTTATTTGGAATGCACTTAATTAGGTAACCTCCCAAACCTACCCCCTTGAAAGTAAAAAGTCTGCCATCAAATCTCAAGAATAACTCCATGGGAATTATCCACATGAAAGATTACAGGATATAACCTATACTATACACCGCCCTGCAGAGTCATAAATTAAATTTACTGTAACAACCATACAGAAGAAAAAAAAAAAAAAAATACAGGGCTGGACAATAAAAGCAAGTCTAAAATCAAAGGTATTGATCATTGGCCTCAAAAGTGAGAGCACAAAGTCAAAAAGTGATTAATAAAAATAGTCTGATTATTAGAGTAGCTCACGTGGCTTCCTACACTCCCCAACAGGAAACTGACAATTTTAAAAGTTCCACCAACTGTCATTTTTAAATATATCCTTCAAATGTTTTGTCTGCTATACATGTTGAAGCATAGTCAGGAAAAATTTCAACATGAAGATTTATTTAAAAATAAATAAGTATTTGAGTTTCATGTGCAGGGGAGGGGAAACCCCCATGATTCATCTAATTCAGGTTTTCTTTTTTTGGAATTTCTTGCATGAAATTCCTAGACAATATAGTGAGAGTTTTCTAAGTAAACATGACTAAATAAAGCCCATATACCATTCCCAAACTGGGAAGATTGGAAAATGTCCGTTCTCACCCTGGACTCTCAGATAAATAGCCGTGGGTGCTTCTCAACAGCTGGGACAAGGAAAAAAGGATACATGGAAAGTATACCTCTGTTTTTAAATAAAAGTAAAGACTTGATTTTAAGTAGAGGTTAGGGTCAGGCCGGGTCAGACATCTGATTCCCTCGGTCAGGCCTCTGTAGTTTGTGACCTACGAAGAAAGGCATCGTGTTCTAACTCTTCTCTGACAAAAGGAGCAAAAACAAAGCATTTTAATACAATCTGGACTAATGAGGCTTCTGAGTTAGAAACAAAGGACACTTAAAAAAAAGACATGGAGACTTTATGATTTTATGAGAATTAAAAACTGTATTGTGATCAAATAATGGCAGACATGAAAAGCAGCATGAAGCAAATCCTATTTTTCAAATTTCAGGAAAATAATTTTTTCAAACTAATAGGATTACCCATCACAAAGAACGTTTGAAATTATGCTGTTTTATATGCCAACAAATCCAACCATGGAAAAAAGAAAACAGAATGAAGAACCTCAAGAAAGAAACATAATGGAAGATGCTCATGGGAGGTTGTATTTGGCCTGTTATTTACAAGCGAAAAATTCCTTTGTTAACTGTGCGTCTTGAACAGACTTTATGGCGAAACCTGAAAGACCAGCCTCTGACCAAATAAAATCCCCCCATATTTGCTGAATTTCTTTTGTGTGCATTTAGGAGACCTTGGTCTCAGACCACACTATCTGCAGGAAAGAAGTTCTATGCATGTTATGAATAAGAATTATACATAATTGATCATATGGTGAGCACTCCTGGATAAGAGCATGAGCCCCCATTTTGAAATTTGAGAAATTCATATTGTGGAATGTCTTTTTGACTTTGAGGCATGTTTCAAACCTGTGAGTTCAAGAAATACTTTGTCTTTTTACAGTAAAAACCCTATTAGGCACATTGTCTTAGTTTCCTAAGTTTGCCATAACAAATTACCATAAACTGGGTAGTTTAAAGCAACAGAAATTTATTGTCTCACAGTTCTAGAGGCTAGAAATCAATTTATTTGGCAGGGCTGTACCTTCACTGAAGTCTCTAGGGAAGAATCTGCTCCATGCCTCTCTCCTGGCTTCTGGTGGCCCTTGGCGTTCCTTGACTCATAGATGTATCTGCTTCCCTCTTCATGTAACCATCTTCTCTCTGTGTCCGTCAGTATCTTCTCCGCCCTTCTTAGAAGGATGCCAGTCATCCTGGATTAAGGACCCACTCTATTCCATTTGACCTCATTTGAACTTGTCTAGTTCTATCAGTAATGATCTTTTTTACAAATAAGATTTCATTCATAGGAACAAGAGATTAGGATTTCAACATAACTTTTGAGGGAACACAATTCATCTCATAAAAAGAAGCAGACTCTTGTTTCTTCATTTGCTAGAGCTTAACTTCAGTTACAGCCATACCCAAATAAAAAGTAAAACTTCACTCATTATGTTACAGATGCCAACAAAGGTGTTTGCGTGGCGGGCCAAACTGTCACATTTTTTCATCACAAACTTCCATCAACAATATATAAAGAGTTCACAACTCAACATGTCCTAATTTTTTTGCACACTGAAAAGTTGCTTGTAAATACAGTTGACACATCATAGAAAGAAGTCGAGATAGAAATGATCCACTTTTTGTAAAATGTTCTTATATTCGTATACTGGTCCTAGACAAGGACAGTATCAGTGCTGTAGAAAGGAGAAAGATTCTAGGAACATTTGGAAGGCAAATAGATAAGTCTCTGTGATGAAGTGACCACTTACTATGAAATAAATGGAGAAATCAAAGTTAAATAAAAAATTATGGGTAGAAGGTTGACATTAAAGCAAAAGAAAGTACTAGTGTAGCCTGAGGAAGCAGTGTCTGTGTGTGTGTTTGTGTGTGTGTGTGTACTTATATTTTATCTATTTTTAAGAAGGAGAGACTGAGTAACATTTAAAACCAGGAAACAGAACAATGGATTTAAAGAGGGACTAAGCATACCTAGTAGAGCCAACCAGAAATTCAGAGAACATCTTCTTAGTATAAATAAAAACACTCAAGCCAAAAGGCAAGAAAAAGGCAAGATTTTTGTGATGGGTAATCCTAGGAATACTCTGATTCTTAGTTCATCATTTCTCTTCTGTCTGTAGAACAAAAAGCTTTCCAAGAGCAGGCAGAAAAATATTCTGGCATCGTTTTGGAGATCCTTGCTAAGGAAAACTCCTTGGGGATAGTCCATGGGGCCTAAGATAATGATTATTTTTATTTATTTTTTTTTGCATTTCCTATAAAATATTTGGGTGACACAATTAATTGGCTTGTGTAGTCCCACTTTGGGACTACACCTACACCTCAGTCTCTGGCATAGGTAAATATAATGAAGAAGAAATTTCATGAACATTTTGCACACATCATATTCAGGTCAGGTTCGGGAACACCTAGCTCTGTTGCAAAGATGGCTATAAATAAAATGAAAAAAAAAATATATGAATCTGTTATATGCTGTGTCAGCAGAAAAACAAAACAAATCTTCTAATTTAGATGCCAGTGGTTCAGTGGTTTAGCAGAAATTCACAATTTGTAATTTCAACTCAATTAGTTTTGGCAATCAGATTAACATTTGCATCAGATCACAGATATTAGTTATCCTAATACCTTAGAGAGTTGATTTAACTCTCACCCTATGAATGCATATGCAATGGCAAGGACACCTTACAATTATTAGGTTATCTTTAATGCAAGGAATTTGGAATGCTTTGCAAGTAGTAAGATCATTGACTCCATTTTCAGATGAAGAAAACAGCAAAATGAAATAACTGTCTTGCCACTTATTTTAGTTACTCAGGAATAAAAGAAAGAATTGGCCATAGATGGGGACCACATAGTATGAATTTTCAGGCACTGAACATCTTGTAACATTCCATACCTCCTCCTTGAATCCTCAAAAATATTTCCCTCAAAAGATCCCCACTCTATCTGAAATTCAAATATTAAGTCAGTCGACTTTGAGTTCCAACTTAGAAGATTTTAAAAGGTATTTAAATGCTTCTCTTGAAAGAGAAAATGCATTAAGACATCAATTACCATTAAATCTTTAGGGGACATTAGTTTATTAGATTAGCTAGCTACCCAATCATCTTGCAAGTCCCAGAGAGATACATTCATTTTAGTACATGTTAAGAAGCCTACACATGATTTAGATATGGGAGAATTATTTGATAGATTAAGACTGCATGGTCCTCCATGTAGTCTTTCCTCTGTTAGGAGGGGAGAGCTATTCCAAAGGGAGAATGGACATTGCAAAGGAAAAGTGTGGGGCAAAGAAAGTGCTTTAAATAACATCATTGTGGCTATCTACTCAGTGCATATCAAATCACTCCAAATCAAAGTGGCTTAAAATAACCACACCCATTTTATTATGTCTCATGGCTTCTATGGATCAAGGATTTGGGAAGAGCTTGAATGTGTGGCTTTGGCTCAGGGTTTCTCATAAAGTTGCTGTCAGCCAGGAGCTGAAAATAAAACAACATTGGGAGGCTAAAGCAGCTGGGGACTGGTTGAGCATTTCTCTCTTCTTATGTAGTATCTGGGGTTTTCCAAGTGATCTCTTCATGTAGAGTTGTTTGAGCTTCTTATTGGCATTTCAGCATCATGGTAATCAGAATGTTTATATTTGCCTGAATATCAAAAGAGTTGGTACTCCAGCAAACAAAGTAAAAGCAGCATCACCTTTTACGATTTAGCCCCAGAAATAACATTGCTTTTTTTATGCCATACTTTATTGGTTGAGATAATCACAAAAGGTTAGGGGAGGGGGAACAGACCCCATCTCTCAATGAGAGGAGATTCAAAGTCACATTGGAGGTAAAGCATAAGAGATGGGAGACGTTGCTTCAGGCATCTTTGAAAAATATAATCTGTAATAGCCTAGGATAAGCTTTAGACAACAACTTCAACATACTTTCACAATCAAACATATAGTCAGCATAATTACATCTATGTGTGATCACAGATGCTAGCAAACTACAGCTCACTAAATCTCTGAAAGAATGCTCAATAAAATCATACAAATTTGAAAGAACAATATCTACAATCAACTCTAATGAGATTCACATTTCTTGAGAACTCACTATAGGCCAAGAAGTGTGCTAAATATTTTACATAAATTAAAATTAAAATTTAAATTCTCACAACCACATATAATTTTTTTATAGCTCCAAATTTGAACCCAAGAGGTTCTTACTTGAGGACTATGGACAAATCATACGTGGGCTAATTCTTAATAAAATTCCCACTTAGAACCAACACAGCTCAATTATGAACGTGTAAAATAAATAAATAAATACAAAAGAAGAATGTTTCATGGGGAAAATAACAATCTGAAACTTCCATGGTTTTGTGTGAACAACATCTTGCCTAGAGTAAAACTTAAAAGACATAAGAAGACCTATTAATAGAAAGTATCCAAAATGAGGCATAAAGAACAAGAGGGGAGAGAATGGAGCTAACTAATATTCAATGAGATAATTCCTAAGAATTTTCCAAAACTAATGAAAAAATATTGACTCATATTTTCAAGAAGTTCGGAGAGTCACAATAATGAAAATTCAAAAGAAAACCATACCTAAGCACTTCAAACTTCAATTGCTGAAAACCAGTGACAAAGAGAAAATATTAAAGGTGGTCAGAGTTAATTGATACATTTCATTTGGAAAGGCAACATAAAATATTGTGGCTGAATTTTTAAGAGAAACAATGGAATTTAGAAGACAATAGAAAGACATCTGCAAAGTGTATAATGGAGAAAAATCTGCCAACATATAATTCTCAACCCAGAGTAGATATTCTTCAAAAAATGAGAAATGAGGGCAATATAAATTTTTCAGTTCCCCAACCCCACCCCACCCCCAAAAAAGGCTAAAAAATTTGTTGATCTATGCCATAAGAATTGCTAATGGAATTTTTTCTGACTAAAGTAAAATGATAATCTATGGAAACATAAAACTGCAGGAAGAAAGGAAGAGCACCAGAAAAGGTAAATTTGTAGATAAATATAAAAGGCTGTTGGTTTAAAAAAAAATAATAGCTATGTCTTGTTGATTTATATTTTAAGGAGAAATAAACTATATGCCAACATTAGCACAAAGTCTTGATGGAGGGATAAATGGAGTTAAATTTTTTAAGTTTCCTGCATCCTTCAAAAACTTGTAAACATTCGAAGTTAAGATAGATAATAAATAAGGAATAAGGAATAAGTCAAGGATAAACATTTAGACTTTATGGTAATCACTAAAAAAAATAATGAAAATGTATAACCTAAATTTTAAGAGAAGGGATAACAAGACAAAAATAAGAAAGGATATAGACTATTTAAATAACATTATTAACCAACTTTCCTTAATTGATGTTTATAGCACACTACATACAAGAGCTTAAGAGCAGGAGTAGGTATTATTTTATGGTGAGCAATGGAACATTTAAAAAATAGATCAAATTCAATGCTCAAAAATAAGTCTTGAGAAATTTCAAAGGACAGGATTCATTTAAAGTATGTTCTATCACTACAGCAATTAAATTAAAATTTAACAAAATTATAACTAGATGTCCCCATGTGATTGGCAATTAAGCAAAACACTTCTAAATAGCAATGAGTAAAGAAGAAATCAATGTGAAAATCTGAAAATATTTCATCTGAATGATAATGAAATCACTCAGATTAAAATGTATAGGATGCAGTTTAAGCAGTGGTCAGAGGAAGGTTTATAGCCATAAATGTATATGTAGAAAGACAGAAAAGATTGAAAATCAAATACTAAGAGGCCATTTAAAGAAGCTACGAAACAAACAGTGAAGAAAGTGGAAGGATGGAAAGAATAACGATAAGATCAGAAATCAGTAAAATACAAAGAATATACGCATACATATTTGCCACTAAAATTGATAAAACAGTGACAAACAGCATGTAAGGATACCTAAATAAGTACAGATATGCACTGTGTTCTTGCATCTGAAAAAATAATACTGTTGAAATGTCAAGTTCTCCTAAATTGATATATAGAAAAAATGTAATCTCAGTTAAAGCTCCAACAGGAACTTTTCTTGGAAATTGATAAGCTGATTCCAAAATTATATGGCAGTGTCTGAAAGAGCCAAGTCAATATTGAAGAAGAGTAAATTTATAGAACTTGTTCTATCCTATATCAAGACGTATTGTAAAACCACAATATAAGACAGCATAGTATTGGTACAAGATAAAGAAACCAGTGAAACGGAATAGAGAGCTCCAGAACACACCAACATATGATTTATGATTATGGTGCCACTGCAGTTCAGTGGGAAAGGAATAATCTTCTAATTAGATGGTGTTGGAATATCGGCTATCCATATGGAAACAAACAAAAAATGTTCCGCTCCTACCATACACCATACTTACAGGTTATATCCAAAATAAATAAATAAATAAATTGCAAAAGCGCACCAGTGTGGTAAATCCAATAATTCACTCCAACACATAACAGACTTTAATGTCAGTACATATTTCTTAGGGACTAATCAATTCTCTGCTGCCATGTGACAGCCACCTTCTCTTTTTTTGTCCTCGCTAGAGATGCAAACAATCTTGCCGCTATCCACCAGTACTTACACCTAAGTTTCTCCAGTCATTTAGTTGTCTGAAGTTTATACTCCAGAAGATTCCTCAGAAAGGGCTTATAAGATCTATACTCCCTGAGTTCTTGCATGTTCATAATAGTTAATAAGGAGCCTACATACTGTAAGATCAATTTAGATGGAAATACAAACTTTGGTTCACATTTTCTCTTCCTAAGTTTCTTAAATAAATTTCCCATTTTCTTAGGGCGCAAAGCAGTGTTGTTAGACTGATACCATTCCAGCTTACTTTCACTTATAAGTTGCTTGGTTGTTTTGCTTAAATGCTAAAAGGTTTATTTTCTTCTTTGCCAACTCGAACAGTTTTACCAAAGTAGGTCTCTATGTTGATCTATTCTGAGTTGATTTTCCCAGGTATACAGTGTGAACTTTCTACATGTAGCTTCAAGTTTTCTTTATTTCCAGGGAAGTCTTCAGTTATAATTTTTAGTAATTATACTGTTCCATTGTGTTGGCACTGTTCTCTATGGCTCCTATCATGCTGATGGTGGATCTTATTTGCCTGTCTTCAATATCTGTCACTTTCTTTCAAATCCTCTTTATCTCTTCCCTTTTTTTAGTGAATAATAAAAAAAAAAACATATTCTGCTCATTCCTTTCTATTTCTCTTCAAGCATATTCTATGGTGCTTATTTTCTCTGATGCTCCCTCTCATTTAATATTCATTTCTAAAATGATTTTTTCTGTTTTCTTTTCAGAGTCCTATCAACTTTCTTTTTAAATCTTCCTTTTCTCCAATAACCTAGTTTCTGAGTTTTTTATTCTGATTCATGATGTTATTTTGTACTTCTACCATTTTCTTATTTTTAAACTCATTTTGAAATAGTAGCTTACAATTTTTAAACATTGTGTCGGAATATTAAAATAAATAATAATTATGTAGAGCATTTGACCACAGATATTTTCTGTTGGTTATGATTGAGTGAGGTGAGTTTTCCTGTGTTATTAGGGGAGGATGGTGGGCAAGGTTGGCTCAGTTTACTTCATGGCTCTAGTGCCCCTCTGCTCTTGTTATCAGGAAGTGTTAAAAATATGATTACATACTTTCTGAGATCTTCCGGCTCTCTTCCCCTCCCTGTTCCTCGTCTTTGCCCCTATTGCCCTTATCCTGCTAAAAGTGGTTTCTATGCCCAGTAGTTTTTCCTCAGGGCAGAATTTTGACCTGAAAATGATCCTGGTAGATTAATATCAAGAGTTCACACAACCCAGACGCCTGAGCACCTTCCAAGCTTACCTCCTATATGAGCCTACTAAGTCCCCTTCCAGTTTGCTGCTGTTCTCATATTGGTTCACTTAGACTTCCGGCAAGTACTTGCTAGCTCATTTGGCATTCTCTGGCAATCAGGGCCATCTGAAGTCCCTTTGCTTTGTCGCTGCTTCATCCTGAACACATTTGCTGCTAACACGTGGGCCTTGCTGCTATCATTGTTGGTTCATTGGTTTATCCCCAGCATCTGCAACATCTATATTTTAAGGTCTGTGAGGATAGCTGGTCCCCTAAATTCTGTTGTTGATTTTGCAAGTGTTTCTCCTTTTGCTATTTTATCCTAGTAGTTCTATTTGTTTGAAAGGGGGATGGGGGTGGGGGATGCAGTGGGATGTGAAGAGATGCAAACACGTTGTTGCCATGTTAGAATCTGCAAGCTATTTTTTAAAGAAACATTTTAACCTTGTATCATTTATATATATCAATGATAGACAGTCAAAATAGCATTTAAAAATCCTTCGAAGAGTGGTTGTGTGGTGAAAGTATAGCGTTACATTGTCCTTTCTTATTTTCTTAGTTGTATTATTGTATTGTACTTTAGGTTGTATTGTACTGTAAGTTTTGCATACGTATGTAAACAAAATTATGTGTACGTATGTGTGTAACAAAGGAAAGACCATCTCAATTTCCCCCTCTTTGTATTGCCTTTCCAATCCATAAGTTTTTTTCTATAACTGAAACACTTGGAAAAAATCACTCAATCTCATTTTTAGGCAGGCCACCAGCAGGATGCCCACAGAGAGTAAAAACATGCAAATATTTCTTGTTATCAATGATAATAGTGGGGCTGTTTCTCATATAAATTAAATTTTAATCATAACAACACTGGTTTTCAAATCTCTTCTTTTTATGCATAAGACAGACTATGATGAAAAGATTATTTTCAGTAAGAATTGAAGAACTTACCTGAATTTTCGACTTCCCTGGTTTGCTGGATGCAATCATGTATTTCAAATTAAAAAACTTAGTTCTTTTCCCACACAAGTGAAGCAGGAAATCAGCTGTCTGCTCTAATGTCTAAAACAGCTGATTAGTCCAAATTCTCCTTGGGATTCTGTTTTATTCACTGACACATAAGCTTATGCTGGCAATGAATGTAAGGTGACAATTTCGCAGATGCCATTTTAAAGATTTATATTAGAAGTATAATAAAAATAATCCTTAATGCAAATGCATGAGAAAACTCTTGGTTCCTAAGTCAGCACTCAGAACAGACAAACAAGGAAGAAATATGGACCAGCATTTGTAAAGCACATGTGTCGTGCCAGGAACTGTAATAGGGACTATATTTATTGTGTTCCACAGAGATGTGATGAACATAGTGATGTGATGAAGAGGAAAGAGGGTCTAGAAACTTGATGGTAGACTTTCCTCTGCTACTAAGTTTTTCACTGTATGACTCACTCACATTGTTGCAATGTCACTAACTAACATTCAAAGGCTCTTATTTTCATGGGAGTCACAAAGGGAGTTGAGGCAGGGGCCTGTTTCCCACCACAGAAGCCAAATGGAAATAGACGAGTCCCCCACTCTCTGTCACATAAAGGGCTGGTATCTGGCTTAGGATCTTGCTTGTATCTTTGAATTTTAGTGGAGTGCTGCACAGATGAAGGGACAACCAGAGCTTCTTCATGTGATGGTGGTGGAACTGGGAGCTAGAAGGCAGCCAAAGTCCAGTAATAACTGCCTAGGCTCAGTTATTTCCAATGCAATTTTCTATAACTTGTTCTCCTGCCATTCCACTGGTCTGTAAACTACTGTACATCATTCAAATGTTTTTTTGTTTTTTGATTTTTTTTGTCTTTGTTTTTTTTTTTTTACTGCTTCCTCTAAGCTGCATTGATTCCTGCTACTTGCAACCAAGAACCCTGAAGTGGAAAAAATATATATTTGTGACATTGATCTCAGGATTGAAATTAACAGAACTAACCATTTAAATGAAAATTAAAATCTCTAAAGAAGTTAATATCTGAAATTTTGAGATAACTTTCAACTATTTGCATTCTTATTTAATACTATATATTGTTAAGTAATTAATTCTTTCAAATATTTTACATAATCAATATAAACTTATGAAGTACTAAGGACTGCAGGAATTTTCACTTTTATGTAGCTTACTTATTTTTAAAGAAAATTTAAAAGTAACAAAACTGTTAATTGTTCAGATACAAAATTCTCTTTTCAGATTCCCCACTTAATAGATTTGTGCTTTGGAAAAATGACTTACCATTTCTATATTTAATTTTCCTCATCCTTAAAGGATGCTACCAGTAATTTAATACTAGCCATGCTAGTAACTCTTATGAATATTAAATGTATTATAAAATTTAAATTCTAGCAAAGAACTTAGAATATAAAAAACTACTGAAAACAATGATGATATCAATGCTTTTCCAATGAAGTTGTGACTTGTGCCACATATTGTGCCAAAAATGGACCTATCATACCTGGCTTTGAAATTAATAGCTGGTCATGACCTCTTTCCATTTCACCACTCAAATACTCCCTTGATATATTTCCTCTTTGCTTTTACTGACACTTTCAATTCCAGAATTTGCCAATGTAAACAATCCATTTACCCTGTTCTCCAAGAGATAATTCTGTATCCATTTCAGTCTTAAGATTTTCACAACAAACACCCTTGTCCCCACTTCTGTTCCTGGTACCACTTCTGTCCCAGGACATTAAGCATGTAATTTATCAACTTTTCCTGCTCTCATCCTCCATCTGGCGTATAATCAGATAGCTAGTTGTGTCAATTCCTCCATCACATTCTATCCCAAATTCATTTCCTTTCATAAATCCTTTCAATTGCCATTAATATAGTCTAAAATAATTACCTCCATTGCAGATCACAGACCACCCCATACAAATAAGTAAACAGGCATAAAATACCTACACAAAATGTAGAGAAGTAAACATATTACCACACACTAAAAGAGATTAGAGGAAAATGGGCTCACATTTGGCTGAAAGGGGATGCTGAGGGTAGTTTGAGAGAATTGGTATTTGAGGTACAGAAAAATGAGTATTGCAATAGCTTCAGCATTTCCAGTTCCTCTTCTCTCCAAGTCACACTCCAATCTGCCCTTTGATTGATTGTATAGATCCAGAAATGGATAGCACAATACTGTGGGATGGTAGCACAATATTGTAAATACTCTGAACAAAGATGAGAGTGAATATGGTTGAAAGAGGAAGGCTAGGGGCGTGTGTGACACCAGAAGGAAAGATAGAAGATAAAGACTGGTATTGTATCGCTTAGCGAAACCTAGAGTGTTTAATAATGGTGATTAAATGTACATATATTAGAAAGATTTTATACGAGGGAGAACAAATGAATGTCAACATTGCAAGGCATTGAAAATTGGATGATATGGGAGGAAATACAATCAATCCAAACTAGAGTCTATAGTTGACAGTAACATTGTAAGATGCTTCCATTAATTGTAACAAGGGCAAAATACCAAAGCTAAGTGTCTATAAGAGGGGGATATAAGGGAGTAGTAGTATGGGATTCTCGCTATTGTTGTTGTTGTCTAACTTTTTCATTGTATTTTATTTTGTTTTACTTGTATTTTTCCTCTATTTTTAACTTTTTATTCTTTACTTTTTTTCCTCCTCTTCCCCTTTCTTTGCAGAAGAAATGGAAATGTCCTTATATAGATTATGATGATGAATGCATAGCTATGTGATTATACTGGGAATCACTGTTTTCTTAGGATGGATTGTACAGTATATGAACAAAACTGTTTAAAAATAAAGAGAGGTTTACAAGTGCTGGAGAAATGTGGAGAGAGGGATGTACCTATTCCCTGTTGATGGGGAAGTAGAATGGTACATACCATCTGGAGGGCAGTCTAGTGGTTCCACAGGCAGCTAAGAATAGGGTTGCCAAATGGTCCTGCAAACCTGGTATTGGGTATGTATTTGGAAGAACTGAGAGCACTGACAAGATTGGACATTTGCACACCGCTGTTTATAGCAGCAGTATTCACAACTTTCAATGGATGGAGGTGTCCTAAGGGTACATCGACTGATAAACAGAATGCTGAACTGTGGTGTATACATACAACGGAACATTGAGTGGTGGCAAGAAGGAATGAAGTTGTGAGGTATGCAACTAGGTGAATGGAATTTGAGGACAGTATGTTGAGTGAGATAAGCCAGACTCACAAAAAGACAAACATTATAATGCCTTACTAATATGGACTAACTATAATGCAAACTCTGAGAATTGAATCTGAAGGCATATATTATCAGGAGAAGGCTTATTGTAAAGGTTCCTAGATTGTGAGCTCTTATAGCAGTCACATCTATTTATGAATTGTAACGGTAATTTCTAAATTCTGAGATGATG
Source organism: Choloepus didactylus (assembly GCF_015220235.1). Lineage (NCBI taxonomy): Eukaryota > Metazoa > Chordata > Mammalia > Pilosa > Megalonychidae > Choloepus > Choloepus didactylus. The sequence goes on along the minus strand of NC_051308.1, from coordinate 61,511,532 downwards.
AGCTGTTTGTGTATAAGCTGGCCAGTCCCGGAACTTTGGGCAACTGTGTGACACCTGAGACTCAGAGCCACAGTTCAGCAGCTATGAATGTCAGCATTACCCCATAAAGCAAGTGATAAAGAAGCCAAAAAGGAAATCAGACTTCAATTATAGTTGTGAATGAAATGGACTTGGTTAAGACTAAGGTTAGATCAGACTAATGGGTAAAAGATGATATTGACTGTGTTTCAAAATTTCAACTATGTGAGACAAAAGGAAGAGATGTTTATTTGGTGCAAAACCTATATTTTCTGTAGCACACAATACAATTTAACTCATATGGTCAGTTTAGTCAAACACCATAATTACATAGCCCCCTTGAAGGACGAAGGAAACATGTCAAAATATTAAAATTCCCTACCTGGGGAATTCCTGATATTCTTGCAAGCACTGGGGACTAACAGTTTAGTAGGATAAGCCCTCAATCTTTAGACTTGCCCTTATGAATCTTGTTACTGCAAAGGAGAGGCTAAGCTTACTTATAATTGTGCCTAAGAATCACCCCCAGAGAACCACTTTTGTTGCTCACATGTGGCCTCTCTGTCTAAGCCAACTTTGCAGGTAAACTCACTGCCCTCCCCTCTACATGGGACATGACTCCCAGGGTTGTAAATCTCCCTGGTGATGTGGGAAATGGCACCTGGGGATGAGCCTGGACCTGGCATCATGGAATTGAGAAAGTCTTCTTGACCAAAAGGGGGAAGAGAAACGAAACAAAGTAAAGTTTCAGTGGCTGAGAGATCTCAAATGGAGTTGAGTCATCATTCGGGAGGTTATTTTTATGCATTATATAGATATCCCTTTTTAGTTTTTAGTGTATTGGAATATCTAGAAGGAAATACCTGACTCTGTTGAACTGCAATCAAGTAGCCTTGATTCTTGAAGACAATCATGTAACTATATAGCTTAAAATGATGTGACCATGTGATTGTGAAAACCTTGTGGCTCACATTCCCTTTATCCAGTGTATGGACAATTGAATAGCAAATTGGCACAAAAGGTCAATGAATAATAGGGGGTGGGATGGGGAATGAGATGTTTTGGGTGTTCTTTTTTTACTTCTGTTTTTATTCTTTTTTATTTTAATTTTTTGGAGTAATGAAAATGTTCAAAAATTGATTGTAGTGAAGAATGCACAATGATGTGATGATTCTGTGAACAACTGATTGTACACTTTGGATAATTGTGTGGTATGTGACTATATCTCAATAAAATTGCATAAAAGTCAATTGCCATAGATGTGTAGCTTTATTTCTACACTCCCAATTCTAATCCATTGGTCTATATGTCCATACTTGTGCCTGTACCTCACTGTTCTGATTATTGTAGCTCTGTAATATTTTTGAAATTGAAAAGTGTGAGTCCTATAACTTTGTTCTTTTTCAAGATGGTTTTTGCTACTCGGGGTCCCTTGCCCTTCCACATGAATTTGATGATTAGTTTTCCCTTTCTGTGAAAAAATCTGTATGAATTTTAACTGGGATTGAATTAAATCTGTAAGTAATTTTGGATAATATTGGATCTTAATGATATTAAGACATCCAATCCCTAAGCATGGAATACTTTTCCATGTATTTAGGTTTTTAACTTCTTTCAATAATGATTTGTAGTTTTCCTTGTGCAAGTCCTTTACCTCCTTAGTTAAATTTATTCCTAGATATTTTATTCTTTTAGTTGCTATTGGAAATGGAATTGCTTTCTTGATTTCTTTTTCATATTGCTCATTGTTAGTGTATAGAAACACCACTGATTTTCTGTATTGGTCTTGTGTCCTGCCCCTTTACTGAATTCATTTATTAACTCTGGTAACTTTCTTGTATATCTTTTTTGGACTTTCTATATATACAGGATCTTGTTATCTGTGAACAGGGAAAGTTTTACTTCTCCCTTTCAAACTTTGATGCTTTTTATTTCTTTCTTGCCAAATTGTTCTGGCTAGTAATTCCAGTACAGTGTTAGCAATGGTGATTATAAACCCACTTTTTCTTGTCCCATCCTGTTTTTCCCACTTTTTTTTCTCTATTAGAGAAGTTTTGGGTTTATAGAACAATCATGCATAAAATAAGAATTCCCATACACCATCCCACTACCAACACCTTGCATTGGTGAGGAATATTTGTCACAATTGATGATAGCACATTTCTATAACTATACCATTAACTGAAGTCCATGATTTAGCTTAGGGTTCACTGTATAATGCAGTGACATGAATTTTTTTTTAAATTTCTGTTACCATATATACAATCTAGTATTTCCCCCTTTAATCATATTCAGATGCATATTTCAGTGCTGTTGATTGTATTCACAATGTTGTGCCACCATCACCACGGTCCATTACCAAAACATTTCTATCATTCCAAATAGGAACCATACACATTTTAAGCCTTAACTTCCCATTCCCTAACTGACCCCACCCTCTGATAACCTATATTCTAGAATCTGACTCAATGAGTTTGCTGATTGTAACTATTTAAAATCAGTGATACTATATGATATGTCCTTTTGTGTCTGGTTTATTTCACTCAATATTATGCATTCAAGGTTCATCCATACCATCACATGTATCAGGACTTTATTTATTTCTTAGCGCTGAATTATATTCCATTGTAGGTATACATCACATTTTATTTATCCATTCATCCATTGACGGGCCCTTCAGTTACCTCCATCTTTTTGAAATTGTGAATAATGCCACTATGAATATTGGTGTGCAAAAATCTGTTAAGTCCCTGCTTTCAATTCTTATGAGATTGCCAGTAATGGGATTGCCAGATCATATGGTAGTTCTATAATTAGCTTTCTCAGGAACTGCCAAATTGTCTTCCACAGTGGATGCACAATTTTACATTGCCACCAGTGATGAATGAATGTTTCTGTTTCTCAGTATCCTCTCCAACTCTTGTTATTTTCCATTTTTTAATAGCTGTCATTCCAATGGGTATAAAATGGCATCTCATTGTGGTTTTGACTTGCATTTCCCTGATGGTTAATGATGTCGATCATATTTTCTGACCATTCATATACCTTCTTTGGGGAGGTGTCTATTCCAGTCATCTGCCCAATTTTTAATTGGTTTATTTGTCTCTTTTTTAAGTTGAAGGATCTCTTTAGATATTCAGATATGTGGATTCCAAATATTTTAACCCATTGTGCAGGCTGTCATTTTACTTTCATGATAAAGATCTTTGAGGTGCAAAGGCTTTAAATTTTTATGTGGTCTCATTTATCTATTTTTCCTACTGTTGTTTGTTCTTTGGGTGTAAAGTCTAAGAAATCATTGCCTAACACAAGGTCTTGAAGATGTTACCCTACATTTTTCTTCTAGGAGTTTGATAGCTCCAGCTTTTATAGGTAAATCTTTGCTCCATTTTGAGTGGATTTTTGTATATGGTGTTAGGTAGCATTCCTCCTTCTCTTCTTTGAAAATGGAGATCCAGTTTTCTTAAAACCATTTGTTTTAAAGAAACTGTTCTTTCCCAATTGTGTGGTCTTTGACACACTGTCAAAAATCAGTTAACTATAAATGCGAGAGTTGATTTTTAAGCTCTCAATTCTATTCCATTGGTCTATATATCTGTCCTGGTGTCAGTACATGCTGTTTTGATCACCATGGCTTTATAACAAGTTTTGAGATTGGAAAGTGTGGGTCCTCCAACGTCATTTTTCTTTTTCAAGATGACCTTTGCTCTTCAGGGCCCCTTAAACTTCCATTAAATGTTATTATTGGCTTTAACATTTCTGCAAAGAAAGTTTTTGGAATTTTGATTGGGATTGCATTGAATCTATAAATTGCTTTGGGTAGTATTTTACATCTTAACAATATTTAGTTTTCCAATTCATGAACATGGAATGCCCTTCCATTTATTTAGGTTTTCTTTGCTTTCTTCCAGCACTTTAACCTTCTTCCTTCTTGCCTCCATGTTTTCTGATGAGAAATCAGCCCTCAATCTAATTGGAACCCCTTGTACATAATATGTTGCTTTTTTCTTGCAGCTTTCAGAACTATCTCATTGTCTTTTGCATTCAGTAGTCTGATCAATATATGACTGGGTTTATTTTTCTTCATGTTTATCCTGTTTGGTGCTCTCTGGGATTCTTGGATATGTATATTCACATCTTTGCTAACTTTGGGAATTTTTCTGTCATTATTCCTGTCAATATTCCTTCTGCCCCTTTCTCTCTTTCTTCTCCTTCTGGGACACCCATAATGCACATATAGGTGTTCTTGATGGTGTCCCATAGCTGTCTTGGTCTAGTTTCACTTTTAACATTTCTTTTTAGTTTGTCCTTTTCCGCCTGACTCATTTCAAGTGTATTGTCTTCAGGTTCACTGATTCTTTCTTCTGCCACCTCCAATTTGCTCTTCAAATCCTCCTGGGAATTTTTCATTTCAGTTACTGAGATCTTCAACTCCAATAGTTGTGTTTGGTTCCTTTTTAAAATTTCTATCTCTTTACTTAAACTCTCATATTTTTCATTCATTGTTTTCTTGGTATCTTTTAGCTCTTTCTCTGTACTTTCCTTCATCTCCTTGAGCACCTTTAAGATCATTTTCTTAAAGGCTTTGTTTGGTATGCCCACATTCTCTTCTTTGTTGGTGTTTTCTGGATTTTTATCTACTTGCTTTAGATAGGCCATCACTTCCTGTTTCTTTGTTTGTCTTGTACTCTTGTTGCACACTGTACATTTTAATATTTTCAAATGTTGACTCTTGGAATTACTTCCTGGGATGTCTGTTTCTTGATTTAGTAACAAGCTAGTTATAAGGTAGGTATTTTCTTAAGCTTCAGCCCTACTATTTGGAAGATCTGGCCAAGGCAAATACAGTGTGTAGGGTTTTCCCTGTCTTTCTGGGCCTGTGTCTTATGCCAGACTTTTGCTTGTTAGTTGTTTGGGAGTTCCCTTGTTTATAGGTGCTTGGTTGTCCCCTGTGTTTCCCAAGAGACAGACTTCCCACTCCCGGGTATTTGAAGTGTGCAAGTCTTTCCCAGACCATTCTCCTCTATAGATTTTTACACTCCTTTCATTGTCTTAAGCTGTTTTTGCATAGAAGGCAGATTCTGGAAGCAGGGCACACCAGAGAGGACTTTCCCAAGTCAGTCTTTCCCAGCCAAAACAGGACTAGGGACCCACAAAATGGGTGCAGACTGGCTCTGAAGTGCCCTGTGGAGAGGATCAGGAAAGGCAACAAGAGCTTCTCCATGGGGTCCCCAAAGCCGAGCTTTCCTGGCCTGCCCACTAAATATGGCCCTTCAATTAACTCCACTCCACAGCCCTGAGAGAGTCCAGCATCTTCAAGACTCCACCACCACTGCCCTTGTCTGGGGAGACTTGAAACAGAAGCCTCTGCATGGAGAGAGCGATTTACTCTTCATTATCATAATTTACTAACTCTTCCTCCTACTCTTCAGTGTTCTTCTGGCTGCCAGTGTTTCAAAATCATTGTTCAATAGTTATCTTGGTGGAAGTATTGAGTCCTGGTGCTCCTACTCTAGCTGTCTTCCCACAATCCTTTATAACACACCTTTAAAACCTATTTCATGTTCACTGGTCATAATGAAGAGTCAGTTGTTGGTACCTTCTCAAATTAATGAACATCTTCCTACTAGAAGCTGTAAGTGAATACATATAAAGCCCTTTACTGAAACTATCTTTGCATCCATAGCAAAGTCCCTGGATTTTATTGAATCAATAAATAGAAGAATAAAATAATAAATGAAAATAATCAATGATTACATAGAAAGCATGAGAGAAGAAAAAACAAAGAAGATAAACAGAAAGAAAGACAAACTGAATGGGTAAAATAAAGAGAAAGTCCAACATTGAAATTTCTGGTATAACCATTGGGGAAGGAAAGTCATTGGGTAGATTTTGGTGTCTTCAAATATCTAGGGGAATTTTAACATAAACATGACCACCAATTGGGTTGATGTTATCTATAAGAGTTGGTAATATACCACTTTATAACGAAGAATCCAATGAGTAGTCCCATGTTAACTAGTTTTTAAATAGTTTGGGGTAAAGTGCCTGTGAGTAAGAAATTGTGAAACAAGTCATCACATAAAATTAGATGGCATTATCATTAGTACATAAGTGTGTGTGTGTGTGTGTGTGTGTATCATACATACACATATACATAAATATACAGAACTTTAAGAAAATTATTGAATTTAATAATGGAATCAGACATTTTTACAACAGTTATAAATGCTCATAAGAAAACAGAAGTTGTTCAAGAAATTCCTTTACTTTATTCCATCACTAAGAAAATAATTCTGAATGTAGACGCATTTTCTGAATGCGTCTACATTCAGAATTATATAGGATCATTCTATAGGATCATTGATCATAATGTTGGAATAAAGTAATATCCTTTTATCCACCTCTTAATGCAGGGAAGTAGGTAATAAAGCCAACTTTATATTACGGAAAATTTTCCTCGGCTTTCTGATTTAAATTTATCTAATGACTTGTCTAGACTGGAAAAGCTTTCTCTTTTTTTTAAGCTTTTCTCCTCATGTCTTATTCAGCATACATTCTGGGGACAGCTGGAGAAGCCTGTAATGAGTTACATTAATAACTGAAGATGGAGAATGATGGACATTCTTAAAGGTAGGGGGAGAGGAAAACCGAGAACATGCAGATGTTTGTATACAGCCAGGAGTGAATCAGTAATAAGTGTAGTTTAACTAAAATCGGAAACAAAGACATGCTTAAAAGGATGCTGTGAATGTGACACTTGGCACCATGGCGACACCTGACAGCCTGGAATGCCACTGCCTTGATGGGAAGAAAGCCTTGCTCAAATTCACTCTTTTTTCTTTTTTTTTTTTTAACTGCTAAGAGAATTTTGGTCAATGGGATGCCTGTTTTTACTTGAAAATGTCTGGCAATCTAGAAGTCAGTGTCTCATTTTCTGAGAGGGCAGACATGAAGGAGAAAGAAGTACCTGAAAGGAAAAGAGATTTAATTTCCCATGGGAATGGGAGTGGAGGTAGGGGGAGCATAACAGCAGGAATTTGACTTAGTTTCCACTGTAGTCAATATCTGATAAGAAAATGATCCCCTGTTAAGCAATATAAAAATTATGTAAAGAGTAGACTTTTATAAAATTATTTTAAAAAGGTGTTCAACAGGTAAAATCTGATAAGCCAAGCTATTTTGTGTACCTTTTACATTTTGCTTTCAATGTTTCTATTTTCTATAATTTATTTGTACTCTCAAATCCAATATTATCTATCTTAATTTATCTATTCACTTTAAAATCATATTCCTTTACATTTCTCCATCTTTTTTCTCCCCGGTATTTCTTGGTTCTTTCAGATTTTACCTATGTCAAGGCAAAGATAACTTCATGCTCATGTAAATCTCATATAACTAACAGACCAGAACTGAGCAAAGAGTTGGCAACAGACAATTTATTTAAATTTAATTTTTTGAGAATATAGCATCGAATTACCACATATTTTACTTGGTACCTACAAAATATTTTTCTATTGTACTTTTAGGCATTTTGTAGAGGCAAAGCGTAGGAGAAAAATTGTGCAGAGGATTTCAGTGTTTGCATATCCAAGAAATGCCAATTTTAAGTTTGTAATGAGGTGCAGGTATGTGACTTATTTATGTCTCTGCCTGAGTTGATCATTAATTATATCCACTCAAATGCAAGACACTGCCTTTGTTAGAGAAAAGCTCTGATTGATATTCGTTTGTTCTCATTGATTAGGGAGGATAAAGTGATGCCCTGAGACCAAATGAAGAAATAATCCAAGAGGAAATTCAGAAAGAAACATGTTATTAGTGGCTGAAGACCACATAAAATAACCTGACTCAGCAGGGAAAGAGAAAATACTCATATAGGAAATAGATTTGGAGTTTCTCTTCTGAACTATGATCTGGGTTTTATGAAGGAACTTCATCTTGTAAGTCAGTCAGCTCTTAAGCCATTCCAGCTGCCCTACATATCATCATTCTCAAGTGTGTCTCTCCTAAAGTAGGCCCTGTCTTGAGCAAAGACACCATGTGATGCACCATTTTATCACCTGGCTACCTGTAATGACATTTCTTTTTCATAGCTCTACCAGACTTACAGGGATGTTTTAACACTCTGACTGAACTCCAGTCATTCATAATAATATACCAGATTCACAAACCTTAGCTACAAATAGGAAGAATCATGCTGCTTCCCCAAAATGAAGACAGACCATGGTAGCTTCGTGATGAATATGTCATAACTAAATGGACATTCCTTTGGAAGAGGGTGTCTGAAGGGTGGTGGCTGGCCTGCTGAGACACAAGCAACAGACTGATCACAACCCACTTCTGCTATTCCACACTAGGAATGAATAGTAGACAAATCTGAAATGCGTATCTGAAGATACTTACATTTTGGAAATGGAAGTGAATGCTACTTAAATATACAGTGTGGCAGAACTAGATATAATTTTTGAAACATAACATAAAAATGCCTTAAGCATGAACTACTGGTATGGGATGCATTAGTGCATCCTAGGAAGCCTGAAACCATGAGACTAACTCATTCTTTCATGTGCTGGCTTGATCAAAAGTTATTTAGAATGAATTTAGTTTAGAGCTATGAAATAGGCAGATAAAAATGCAAATAAGCACAATAGCAATAGCTGTAGAAAGAAATTATTTGGTGAAGGAGAGATCCAGGAATTTCTGATAAAAATTAGAAAGATAAATTTGGGAAACAAATATATGCATGTCAGATAATGAATCAGACTTACCAAATAAATCAAATGAATCTCATTAGGCACTACTGAAGAGGTGCAATTTAGACATGATTGAAATAAACTTATGACAGGAGTCCATAAATAAGGATGCAATGTTTAAAAATAAAAACAGCTTTAATGAAAGAGAAGAAACTTTTGTTTATTCATAAAACTGAACATGGGAGTAAGGTGAAGATTATTTGTTTATGGATATAAGTAAAAAGAAACAAGCAGCATTTCTTAGGGAAATAAACTTCAGACCACCTGGATGAGTTGAAGATATGGGTGATGCTTCTCTAACATGGACCATAGTAAGAGCAGGGAAGAAAGTAGTCATAGGAAGCACTAAGAATTTATCAAAAAATAAAACCTCGTTTTAAGATGGATAGTTGATCAAAGATTAATTTTTCCTATTCTTCTTTTAGAAAATATCCAAAAGCAATTCGGAAAAAAACAACAACTCATCTTTGATGAAATTAGGATTTATGTGTAACCCCAAATCACAATATATGAAAAAAAAATGGCTGCCAAATGTATTAAAGGACAAATGGATGTGCAGGACGATACTCAGCAGATGTCAGAAGTTGCACATCTCTGGTGAAGCTGGTAGGACGCAGACCTCTCTAAAGTAAGTGATACATACTGAGGGCCCAAACCGATACCTCCCTTTTCACTAAAAGAGAATTTTGTGGATTGGCTGATGGTCAGCGTTTTCCTGGATCCAGCTGGAATGAGAAAGGAGCTGTCAGATAGGGGACAATAAGGAATAATACAGAGATGCCCTGTTTGCAGGAAGTATCAAGAAGAAGCTGTATGAAGGGGAAAGACTCCAATCTCTGATGGACAGGCACATATAAAGACAAAAGAACATCTTGCTATTGTTAAGAACTCAATATTTTCAAAATAGCTAATAATCTACAATTAACCAGCTAAGGATCTATACAATACACAAAAAACAAAACAAAAAAACCTAAAATAAAAACAAAGGAAACAGATACTAGGAACTAAAAATAATAATAATAATAATAATAAATAGAAAAAAAATCTTTAGTGAAGGAATTGCAACTACTGGGTAAAAAGAAGGTTTAAAGAAAAGATCCAAGAGCTTAGAGAGATATGGCAAAATAATAAGAACTGGCAGGGTTCAGGAAAGAAGTGGAAAAGAAAAAAATTAAACTATCAAAAATTGAAGGCCAGGTTGAAAGTGACACAATAGAGTACAGACTAAGACAAAGACATAAAAATGCACCTATGGATAGGTAGTGATGAAAACAAACAAGATATAATGTTTAAGAACCATGATTGACAAATGATTCAAGAGAAAATAAAAATATAGAATACTGATAAAGGAGATCCAACATATACATATTTTGTTCCCTGAAGAAGAAAACCAAAATTGTAGAAAATATACAAAAATATAAAGATATAATTCAAAGATACTTTCAGGAAATGAAATGGCCCATGATGTCAGCAAAAAAAAAAAAAAAAAAAAAAACCATCAAATGATCAACACTGACGTATATTCTAGTAAAAGTCACTGGACTTCAAATTAAAGGATCTTACAAAATCCAGGGAAAAAACTGAGTCACCCATAAAGGGAAAATAATCAGTTGGGCCTCATATCTCTCCACAGCAGTAGCTGATGCTAGAAGGCAGTGTAAGTAACCAGTTGAAAAAGAGAACTCTTCTAAACCACTAACAAAAATTTTAAGAGAAAAACAAAGTAAAGCCAACAGAGAACATACAGTGAAAGATTAGAATATGCATATATTTGTATATAAACAGAAAATATCAAATATTATGAATGAACAAAAGCTAAAGTTGTCATACCAATGTAAATTAATTAAACTACCCTTTTAAAAGCAAATAGTTCTCAGTACTAGGGAATTGCATGCTTGAAAGGGCTTAACATGGGAAATTCTATGTTGTATATGTTATCAGAATTCAAATAAATAAGTAAATAAAGTTTTTTTTAAAAAGAACAATGATCTCATATTAGCTTTCAAAGCCAAATCCAAGCTATATACAATGTACAAATGCTACACCTAAAACGTAAGTGATCAGAAAGATGGAAAATGAAAGGGTGGGAAATGACATAGCAAGGAAACACAAACAAAAGGAAAGCAGGTGTCATGAATTTAATGCTAGGCAAAGGTGAATTGGAAATTTAATCAAACAGGGGACCCTAAACAATGAAGACAGGACAATTATGGATATATATCTTCAGTTCTCACATGTATAATGAAGATTAATACCTATATATTAAATAATATAGCATCGAGGTTAATAAAAAAAGGGTTATAGGGAAAGAAATAAAAGGGTCAAATAGAGACGCGTTAAGAGTAGGAAACTTGAATTCATTTTCTAAGTCCATGAAGAACAAGGAGACAAATAGAAGCAAAGAAAATCATGATTGCTAACTGTTTTTATGTTTTACTATGCGTCAGACACTAATTTAAGTGTGGTAGATGTGTTAATAGATTTAATCTTTTAAAAAACTAATGAGGTAAGAACTCGAATCACAATCAGTTTAAAGTTGAGAAAATTAGACAGAGAGACGTCAAATATTTTGTTCAAGGCAATACTGCTATAAGTAGGGAAGCTGGAAATTTGAACTTCAAAAGTCTGTCTCCATACTTTCCTCTTTTAATCACATCTGCCTCCCATAAAGAAAGATGCAAAAGAAGTAAAAATATGCAGTTCTATTTGACATATATCAAATTCTTTTCCCTGAATACAGGAAAAATATCTTCTTTACCAAATGCATATTTGTCACAAAAATTGAATGCATATTATCAAATCATTCATAAAATTTCAAAAAATTCCCTAAATTATATGCTGTACAGATAAAATTCTGATCACAGTGCAGTAAATCTTGAAATTACATTCAGCTATAATAATAATATTGATAATGAAGCACACATATAAAAATGCATGTGACAATTAAATCAGTGCCAGAGAAAAGTCCCTGTCCTTCTATCTAAAGCTACTGTTTTCATTCATACCCTAGCTTCCAGCTCCCCCTGCCCAGGCATTCTCAGAAATAATCTATGCTTGGTTATCTCTTGTCTCTCATGTATTTAAACTTGCTCACCCTGCAATGGTTTCTTCCCATTGGCTTTTATAAACACGAACAAGATTTTCCCGTAAAAGAAAACACACCATCTACCTTTCAATCCATTTAGCTACTCTCCTCCTTTACACCATCAAACTTTGGGAAAGAATTAAACATATTTAGTATCCCAGGTTTGGTATTCCTCAACCCACTAAAATCGGGCTTCCAGTCTCATTGCACCCGATAACAGCTTTCTGACATTTTACATGTGTTTACACATTTATCCCTTTGAATAACCCTATAAAGTAGGTGCTATTATCCTCTCCCTTTTATAAGTGAGTGAACTGACATACAGGGAGGAGAAATAACCTATTCAAGGTCACACAGTGGGCAAGCCAAGGAGCTGAGATTCAAGCCCAGGCTCAGGATGCCGTGCTCTTAACCACTATACTGCACTGCCACTCATTTTTCTATGAAGGTGCTTCTATTATTCTGGTTCTGTGACAGCACTTAATACATTGTTTGCAACTCTATGCACAAAAAAGTAAAAGGATGCAAACCAATGTGTTAAATGCAACTGTTTCCTCAAAATAGCAGGGAGCTTACGTACCTGGTACTGTGTTAAACATTTTATACCATTAATCATCACAAAACTCTAATGGTAGGATCTATTACTATCTCCACTTTTCACACATTAAGTGACTCACCCAAGGTCATGTAAGTAGTAAATTGGCAGGTCTGTAGAGTCTAATCCCTGGTAGTGAAGAAGTCATGCCTCCTCAACCAACATACAGCCAGGTGTGTGGCCTCTTCGAAGGGCCAGCTGTGGGATGGCCAAGGCCACTGCCATTGGGGAGCATGTGCTAGGTCAGAGGGGGAGGCTTGATATTCACTGGACTGAGTAAACACGCACATTTTTCTTTTCAATCTGATTCCTACAGTCTGGTACTTAACAAATAGTCTCCAACAGTGATTTTAAATGAGAAACTCAGATTTCAGATAAATTCCTTCTATGCTAAATATAATGTACAACTCACAGGATTTCTTCTCGCTAAGAATCATCCCTAATTATAGAGATATGACAATTAAATACATGTAATAGATAATGCAATCATTTATTTCTAATGCTTTATATGATCTTAAATGAAGCCTGCAAAGCAATTTATATCCCACCATGGTTGATTGAATCATGCCCCCTACTAAGACATATTCAAATACTAACCCACAGTCTTGTGGGTGTGAATGTATTTGTAAATGGGACCTTTGAAAATCTTACTAAGATGAAGCCAAATTGAATCAGGAGCCTTAATCCAATGTCACTGGAGTCCTTACCAGCAAAGGAAATTTGAATACAGAGGTAGGAACCACAAGAGGAGACCAAGGAAATAATTCTCCATGTGATAGAGGTAGAAATTTATTGCCAGTAAAGCATCTCTAAGCTACCAACTTTAAAGAACAGCAGGGCCTGCCGTTACCTTGATTTTGGACTTCTAACTTCCAAAACTGTGTGCCAATAAATTTCCATTGTTTAAGCTAATCAGGCTGTGGTATTTCTTATAGCTGCCTCAGAAAACTAAGACATCCATAGTGTAAAGAGAAAATAAGTGGGATTAGTAGAATTAAAAGTAGAGAACAAAAGCATAAAATTAAAAAAAAAAAAAAAAAACTAAGATCAAATTGAATTTTTTTCTAGAAAACTTTCTAGAATACTTCTATTTAAAGATAATTTCTTTAGTATTAGCCAGATAATCTGGATACTATTAAGATGTTTATAATATGTTTAATGCAGTCCATTACTTTTCCAACATTTCAATGGGACCAGGCATTTAAAAAATTGTAGCTAAATTCATTTGTTCAAGTAATCACAAACATATTGTGAACAACAGACATTGAGAAGTATAATTTCAATTTTTGTATTACTGAATATTTCTTATTTTGTCTACAGTGATTTCAACAAATTATGTTATCAAAGAGTCCTGTTTCAGGAAGAATGCCCTATATTAGTTGAAAAAGTAATACTATCAGTTATCAGTATATAAGACAGAAGAAAATTCAGTCTCTGAAGGAAAAATCTGAGAATTCAAAGCAGGATTAGTTGAAATCATTGGATGTACTTGGGCAGTCTTACAAAATCAGCTCCAGGCAAATGAAATCTGGTTGTTACCATGCCTAGTGTTTTAGGGGAGTAAAGCATTTGCAATGCACAGAAGGAAGACATCCTAGTATAGTTTGGACTAAATCTGAGGCTCCACAGAGGAGAACACAATTTAGTCATCTTTGGGAGTTAGTAAGGCTTCTGAATGGAGCTTGAGAAGGGTATTGAGGAATAATTAGGAAATTGGCAGAGGCAGATTTAGGGCAGAGAATGGAATGCATTTCAGATCAAAAGTGTGTGCAAAGACAGAGTTTAAAGAATATGGTTTAAAGCGATAACAAATAATTCCATGTTTTGGAACACAGAACTCTGGGCAAGGGGGACGACAAGAGCAAATTAGGCTGAGAAGTAGATGGGCATTTTATGACACACTAAGGGGTGTGAATTTTATTTTATAGTCAATGGGGAGCTATTGAAGGTGTCTGAGCAGGAGAATTGCACATTGATTCCATATTTAATAAATATTCACTAAGTATATATACAATGGAAACAGAAAGATGAATAAATACATTCAGAAATGTGCATTGTAGTAGGGGAGGCAGACAATCAATAAGTAAATAATTGTGTTAGGGTAATTTTAGATTGTGGAATCAAAGAGGATGATATACTGGAGTCACAGGTTCTTGGGACTTTTTATATTGGTGGTATAGAAAAGATTCTCTGAAGATGTAACATTTGAGCTAAGACCTGAAGAAAGAGGAGGAGATGGGAATCAGGGCAGGCAGAAAGAACAGCAAGTGCTCCAAAGTACTGAGTGTGTTCAAGGGTCAAAGTAGGGCCATGGTGGCTGGAACTAAGTGAGCCAGGAGGGCTTGGAGAGATGCCTAGCTGCCCAACACGGACTTGTACTTTCTCTTCCATAGAGTGGAGCTGTAGCTAGGGAGCCGCTTTCCTGCCAGGCACCTCATTCTCTTCTTGTATCTCAGTGGGGTGGTGGGACTGGTTCTCCCCAATGGACTTCCATTTGTCAACTGGGTGTCTATCACCAAGGCAACTTTAGGAGGCTCTAGTTGAAGATGAAAGAGTTTCCAGTCAGGTGGGTACTTGAATGATTCAGTGGAACAGAATCCTCTCAACCCCTCCACCTTGCTGTCCTACCTTAGACTGCTTAGTATTTAAGCCAATGATATGTTAAGCCACTGGTTGTTACAGCAGCTAGCAGTACCTGAAGCAGTGCAAGGGGTAAGTAGTACAAACTGGTGTCAGAGAAATGCCAGACCATGTAAGGCTTTTACAGCACAGCAAGGAATACAGAGCTATGTTTTCAGATTTCTCTGGGGACAATATCCCATACAAACCTCAAACTCATATGAACACTGAATTCACCATTTTTCCTAACCCTCAATTACTTTCCATCCTGTATTTCTTCTTTGCAATGAATACAAAATTATTGAAATCTACTAGTTTCCAATAAAAGAGAGAAGGATTAATGGAAGAGGAAGACAGTGAATAAAATGCATAGAAGAAGCATCCCCACAAAGGAAAAAATGTATGTTGAAATTTTTCATTGGCTTTGTTTTCATTCTTAAGTTTCACATATTGTTTTACCACTTATAAACTGAAGGACATTGGGCCACTTACTTACTCTCTTTGAATGTGACTTCAATCACATGTGCTCTGGAAGTAATGATAATAGGGGTTCCCTCATTTTCTTCATGATCTAACAAGTGGCCTCCAGGTCTAGTCCCGCTATAAAACACAAGTTATAAATGTTAATCGATTGTTCTGACTTAACTGCACAAGTCACAAGATAATCTGTTAAAAAAAAAAAAAAAAAAAAGCCCAAACTATTCAAAATGCTTTAAATATCCCAGGAATTTTTTCACTTTTTTTGTTCAGTTAAAAAATATACATAATCCTAGAGATACATATACCATGATACAAATGATATGATATATGATATGCTTATAAAATAACATAGCATTTAACATATATAATAAATTTTCTCTGAGTCTCATATTGTAAATGGCCTAAATGCCCTTGGAGCTAGTTCATTTTAGGCCTGAGTAAGAAGATTTCATTGTAAAGCTTGGGTGAAGCATCCCATCATTTGCACTATTCAGTAATTTGTTTAAATGCCTTAGGCATACAGTGACCATCCAGCCTCTACAGTGTTCTGAGGCCACCTCAGGTGCAGTGTGGGGTTTTCCTAACAGCTCTGAGCTGCATGTACAAGGTTTTGCTTTTATAAAACTGCATTTGGGGGGCCTGGAATTTAAATGTATACCTTCTTTTAAATTCTTCTATTATTCTAGCTCTGTGTTGTCATTTGAGAGAAAACTGTTATCCAGAGATACCTGATAAATAGCTTGTCCGTAGATCAATTAAAAAGCAAAATAATTGTCCATAGATCAATTAAAAAAAACAATAATTCCATCAGATAGCTTTTCTAAATAGTAAATTAGAAATTACTATTTACATACATTACATTTCTGACTTTTATATGCATTTTATTATCCTTTTTACATTAAGACAGGTGAGTACACAATCTTGATTCTGCTTTCCCAACACTCATCTGTTTCCTTCTCATTCCCTTTCTCCATTCTTCCCCTCTTACCACCCATGTTCAGGTTGGTGTAAAGAAATCTTGGTTTTCTTTTTGGTTTTTCTACTAAGGCAGCATGAAAACTATGAAAATTTGACTAAGTTATTCGTGTTGCCTATTAAATACAACTGTGAAACATAAGCATTGTAAATATGCTTGCCACTTTTTTCTGCTCATTTTTTTCCTGTTTTTGAAGATGCTGTGGGGGGAAGAATTTTTGAAACAGTTTGCAAAGATGTTCCACCCTAACTCCATGAACTTGTGAAGATGATGAGCTGTGTCTTTCATAATTACACTGTGTTATATGGTAAAATTGACCTTAAAGTAGCACAATTATTGAGGTGGGCCGATCTAATCATATGAACACTTAAAAGTAGAGCACTTTCTTTGGATAGCAGCAGAAGTCAGATTCAATGCACAAGAGGAATTTGATGCACTATTGCTGGCTTGAAGGTGGAGAGACCACACGCCAAGGAATAGGTGACCTTTTGGAACTGAGAGTGGGCTCCCCTTCTTACTGCCAACAAGGAA
The DNA here is from genome assembly GCF_015220235.1 of Choloepus didactylus. Lineage (NCBI taxonomy): Eukaryota > Metazoa > Chordata > Mammalia > Pilosa > Megalonychidae > Choloepus > Choloepus didactylus. Next base: position 61,494,472 of record NC_051308.1, on the reverse strand, counting down.
ACAGGGGCATCTATCTGCAACCATACCACGTTGTATTCAGCTAATAATTTGAACGATGCTGAAAGGGGATTCTTCCCTAGAGCTTCCCAATAAAAATCCAGCCCGGCCCCCACCTTAATTTTGGCTTTGAGAGACCCAGAGCGGAAAGTCCAGCCAATGCTGTACCAGACCTGTGACCTACAGAAATTGTAAGATGACAAACTGGTATTGTCTAAAGCTGCTACATTTGTAGTTTGTTGCACTGAATTCTCAGCTGGAGGATCTAGAGGAAAAAATCCACTTCCAAACTCATTCAAGCTGTTTGCAGAATTCATTTCCTTGAGCCTGTATGACTGAGGGGCCTGGTTTTTAGCTAGCTGTCAGTTGGGGAATCCCTCAGATCCTGGAGGCTATCCTTGATTCCTAGAACCTGTCCTCAGCTCCTTTTTGATAGTCTCTTCATTCTTCAATATGGTTGCTTATTTCATCAATCCAACAAGGAGAATCTCTTTCTCTAGTGTGCTAAAAGAGTCTTATATAATATAATGCAATCAAATGAGTGAATTCCCATAATCTTTGTCACATTTCACTGGTTAGAATAAAGTCCCAACTTCTACCCATGCTCAAGGACAGGGGTGGATATATGGGTTATACTGTTCATGAAGATAGCTGCCACCCTAGGTCAGTCTGCCACAACCGACCTTATGACCCCAGTGACTCAAAGCAAAATACATTCAAAATATGTATTTAAAGCAACATATACTCATATATTCACAAACCATATTCACTTCCCCAAAGTCTAAGAGTCTCTTCCCATTATGCATTTGTTAAATGGCCAAAATCTCAACTTCTAAATCAGATCCAGGTTTACAATAGCCGAGGCCCCTGGGTGTAATCTATTGAATAAAGTTCATGGGGGAAAGTCCTGTCCATATCTGGGTCTGTGAAATTAAAGACAACTTATCTGCCCTAACACACCCAACATACAATGGTGAGACAGCATGTGGTAACAGCTATGAACATTGCAGTTTACAAGGGGAGAAATAAAAGGTACATCAGTTCTGAAATGTAGTTGGGTAAACTCCAGCCAAAGTCTTCAGGACCTGGGAATAATTCTCCATATCTCTTGGCTCCCCTCTGATTTCTCAGTTCCACCCTTTGAGTCATCCTTCCTTTTTCATGAATGTAGCATGTGTTTGCAACTGAGTAGTTTTACCAGCCCAATTCCTGCCAGTAAAAATTTGGGGGCCCAACAGCTCCTTTCATTTTGTACTCTCTGAGTGCATTTCAGTCAAGCTGGAACTATTCCTGCTAAAATAATTATCTGAAGAACTTTGTGAATCTTCCAGGGATTTTAATAGAGCCCAATATATTAGAAAAAAGACACATACTGTTATGTTTGAGATATATCCTTTTCTACCTTGGCTTCCTGCTGAAATGATTGAGGGACAATTCCTTTAAATTTCCTAGAGGTCCTCTGATTTGATTTAGAGTACCCATGAGACTTACTCTAATCACTTATGACTGAAAAATCTGACTTTTTCATCTTTTGGATGATTTAGTAAATTTTGCCAAATCATATCCACTTTCCTGACAGTGAATCTCTTAGTCTTAGCATCATTTATCATCTAGAAAGACTAATAATTTTCAAAATGGTTAAGTCTTGGTTCCTTTTTTTTTTTTTTTTTTAACAGTTCTTCACTCAATCTTCCCTCTAATGTTTTACTATAAGCAGTAAGAACTGATTATAAAAGTTTGGCAAGAGTTTGTTGGCCAACATGGCAGCATAAGATGCTTTAGGGTGTCGTTCCCCAACAGAAACCTTAAACAACTAGCAAAAAACCTGGCATAACCATCTTCTACAAAACTCCAGAAAATAGAGAGGTTTGTAGTAACAGAATGAGCATCAAATCAAGAAAGTGCAGCTTAAATTTGGTTGGAAAAGCTTGGGCAAAGAATTATGTGCTTTAAGTCATACAACAGGGAAACTGGGAAGGAGAGGCCATCTGTTACTTAGGGATTCGAAAGACATTCTTATAAAGGGGATAATTCCTATGACCACAGGTGAGCACAAGCTCCAGACAAGAAAAGACAGAGAGGAACGTGCACTTCTTGTTCACCTTGGGATGATCTTGTTGATAGTATGACTAAACTCTGAAAGAGAGCATCAATCAACATGGAACCAATTAGCAAAGGCTGTGAAAGGTGTTTTCTTTTGCATTGGTTTGCTTGTTTTTTGTTAGCTCCTGCAACTAAGAAAATTTCTAACATACCACTACCTAGATACAAACTTAAAAAAACCAGAAGCTCAGGGATTAAATCACAGAGTTAACACTTTAAAATATTAAAAGGTACTGTGTGCAACAGAAGATTACAAGAGAAACCAAAAAACCCTATGTGATGACCCATCCAAAGAAAACAGAAAAAAATCCAGAAACCATAAGCAAAGAAGACCAGGCTTTGGAAATAACAGAAAAATCTTTTAAAAATGATCTTTTAAAAAATGATCTTTTATGCTCAAGGAGAAAACGACAAGCACTGACAAAGAATTAAGGCATATTAAGAAAACAATGAGAAAGAGTGCCTTGAAAAGCAGAGCGCGGCCTGTGTTCTGCAGACCCTCCGGGCCCTCGGACCCCTCCGGTGAACTGGGGACCCGGGGGCGCCCTGTGGTCTCTGCCCTGCGGAGACTCAGAGTCTTCACCGCGACTGTCCACCGTCTTGGTCCAGGCCCTGGGGCAGCGGCAGGACCTGGTCCTCCCTTCCCCCCATGATGTCCTGATGGCGGCGGCGGCGGCCTCTCCGAGCCTGCACCCCGCCGGCCGCCGGGTTTCCCTGCCCAGACCTGCCCGGCGGCGGTTTGGCGGGGAGAGGAAAATGGCGGCTTCCCGAATGCCGCGGCGGGCCGCTAGGGGACTCGAGCGCCCAGAAGGCGGGTCGTGTGGACTCAAGCTCTGTCCTCTCTTCGGCTTGGGCCACGGAGCCTCACAGATCCGGGACCTGGGGTGACCACCCCATTCTAATCTGACGAGACGTCACCTCGTCCCAACAACGACGGACAAAGGCCTTCACGGGCCTGGAAGGTGAGCGGGGCCCGGGACGACGACGGGTGGGACGGTTAGCGGGCCTCAGGGCGGTTAGTCTTCCTTCTGCCAGACCTTGCTTGACATTGAAAGAGAGAAATGGTAGACTAACCTGCGACATTTGTCCAATAAGAAGTGCCCACCACCTTTTGGGAAGATTTACTGGCCGTTTATAGAAGAAGGCCTGTGTATATAATATGAAAAAGCTGCTCTCAAATTTCCCTCCAACCTTTTTAAAGAAAACTTGTGCCACATCTAGGCTTACTAGATGTAAAGAGGTTGCCGACGTATGATAAAGTAGGGGTAGAAAATCACATGTCTTGTAATGTCCATTTGTTAGGGAAAAAAAAAATCTTAGAAATGTCTTTGGAATTGACTTTGAAATGGAATTTACACTGCCTCTGGAAGCGACAGCGGGCGAGAGACACAACCACGCTTGTTCTGTGGGTTGGAGGCCAAGAAGCAGAAGGCTAAGAAGAGGAAGAGAAGGTTGTATGCCAGACTAGTCATATTTAGCAGATATTTTCATATTACAACCATTATTTTGTGTGTGCAATTTATTCTTCACTACTGCATATACAATTGGCAATGCTAAGTACTTTTTGAAATATCGCTTCTTCCTGTATGTTCTGAAGTGCCTGACATATGGTAAAAGTAGAGGTAGTAGAAGAACACATTTTGTAATTATCTTTTTGTTAAAATTCATGTGAAATATTGTGGAGTTTTTTGGAATGGCCAAACCACCTCTCTAAATAGTACACATTTTGTACACTGGTTTGGGGGAGGAGGGAGAAGGATGTGCAAAGGACTCTATGCCAATATGTTTATAATGAGATGAGATTAACCATTGTCCCTATGTTTGTGCATTTGGTTTTACTTTGCTATGTATATAGTGTATATAATGGATGCACATGTCCTAATTTGCATCTAGTCTTCTAGATGTTAAGAGGTTGCCAGTGTATGACAAAAATATAGTAAACTAATACGTCTTGTACATTTTGTGTTAAAATTCCTAAGAAAGATTGTCTTCTGAAATTTTGAGCAGTATAGCCCCCAGGGTTGGTGGAGGAAGGATAAAAGGGAAGAGTTCTAGAGTAGAATGTGCATATTTAGAAGACACTTTCTGATTAACTGTTGTTAGATGTGTGCAGTTTATTCAAGACTGTTCTGTATATAGTGGACAAACTAAGTCATTATTTGAAACATCTAGTCTGTCTAGATGTTTAGAAGTGCCCGATGTATGTTAAAAGTAGAAGTAGTAAAATATTACTTTGTAAATACTGTTTTGCTCATATTCATAGGAAATAGTGTCTTTTGGGAAATGGGATTGTTAAACCATCTCTGAGCAGCATACAACTGTCTATATACTCGTTCAGTAGTTTGGAGGAGGTGGGAGGGAAGCAATAGCAAAATGTAATTTGTTAGTGTGTTCAGACAAAACTTTTTCTGTATGTCCTGTGCATTTCATTTGGCTGTATATATAGTGTATATAATGGACAAATGAGTCCTAATTTTGCAGCATCTAGTCTGTAGATGTCAAGAGGTTGCCAGTAGTTATTAAAATTAGCATGTTTTGTATACTTTATGTTGAAATTTATTGGAAAGCTTGTCTTCTGTAAATGACTTTTGGGTATGAATTTGTTCAACCACCTCAAACCATTACACTTGCCTGTACTTGTCTACTGAACTGGTGGTGGAGAAAAGGAAGTCAGGAGGGTATGGTTCGAGGACAAGATGGTCACGTTTAGGTGACACCTCAGATTATAACCACTGTTATGTGTGTACGGTTTTATTGAACAATACTATGTATGCAGTGAACAAGTAAATTTTTATTTGAAATAGCTAGTCTTTTTAAATGTTTAGAAGTACTTGATGTGTTTAAAAACAGAGGTAGTAGGATAGCACTGTAAATAGCTCTTAAAAATTGATGAGAAATACTGTCTTTGGGAATGGAATTGTTAAACCACCGCTGAACATTGTACTTGTTCATTGGTTTGAGTGAGGTGGGAGGGAAGAAATTGAAAAAGGTGTTTTGCTAGTGTGTACTAGAACATTTCTGATCATCCATTGCCATGTATGTTATGTGTATTCATTTAACTTTGCCGTACCGTATAGTGTATATACTGGACAAATGAGTCCTAATTTTATAATATCTAGTCTCTAGATATTAAAGAGGTTGCCAATGTATGACAAAAGTAGAGTTAGTAAACTAACACATTTTGTACACTTTGTGTTAAAATTCCTAGAAAGGCTGTCTTCTGAAAATGACTTTTGGAAATGAAATTAGAAAACCCCATCTAAGTGACACAGGTGCCTGTAGCTTATCCACTGGGTTTGTGGTGGAGAAAAGGAATCAGGAGAAATGACGGGCTCTAGACCAGAATGTTTCTATTTAGAAGACACTTTCAGATTTAACAATTGTTACGTGTGTATAGTTTATTGAACACTACTGTGTATATAGTGGACAAATTTAAGTCCGTATTTGAAACATCTAGTCTTTCTAGATGTTTAGAAGTGCACAAAGTATGTTAAAAGTAGAGAGAGTAAAATAACACATCTTGTAGATATTTTGTTAAAAGTCATATGAAATATTTTTTGGAGATGGAATGATCAAACCACCTTCAGAGCAGTACATATTCTGTTTGTGCTGTTTCAGAGAGGAGGGAGAAGGAAGTGCCAAGGGCTCTTTGCCAGTAAGTCTGTAGTTGGGCAAGATAAACCATTATCCTATATATTCTGTGTATTTTGTTTTACTTCACTGTGTATATAGTGTATGTAGTGGACAAACGAGTACTCATTTTTTATCTAGTCTTTCTAAACCAGTGTATGACAGTAGAGTTAGTAAACTAATACATTTTGTACATTTTGTGTTAAAATTTATAGGGAAGACTTGTTTTGAAAATGACAGAATTTTACTTGTGAAAGCAAAATCATTTAAAAAAAAACAAAAAAACAAAAACCCTCTAAGCATTGCATGTGCAACCACTGGGTTGATAGAGGTGAGAAGGGGAAGGATTCTAGGCCAGACTGTTCCTATTTAGAAGACATTTTCAGATTATATCCTTTGTTACATGTGTATGGTTTATTCAAAGCTACTGTGTGTATCATGGACAAGTTTAAGTCCTTATTTGAAACATCTAGTTTTTTCTAGATGCTTACAAGAATACAATGTATGTTAAAAGTACAGAGTGTAAAACAACATTTTAAATATTTTTTCTGTTAATACAGAAGAATGGCTGTATTTGGGGAATGGCACTGTTGAACTGGATGTCTTGGAGCAGTGTGCTGAGGGGGTGGGGGTGGGGTAGGGAAGGAAATGCAGAGGGAAGGGTTCTTTGCCTGCGAGTTAGACAAGTTCAGATTGTTTGACCATTGTTCTGTATAGGCATTTTAGTTATTGCTGTGTATTAAAGGACAAGTCCTAATGTCCAAAGTATACTAAAAATAAAAGTAGAAAGATAATCCCTATAGAAATGTCCTTGTTTTAGTTTAAAGGAAGGCCTGTCTTCTGGGAGTGACTTTGCTAATCCACCTCTTGGAGCCAGATGCATTTCTGTACTTAGTCATTGAAATAGTGGAAGAGGAAGAAGAGGAAGGGCTCTTTGCTAGTATCTCTAGATCTAGAAGACAGTTTTAGATTATAACTATAGTTCTATGTGAATTTTTTTTTTGTAAAATACTTGTGTTTATTGCGGATAAGAGTCATTATTTCACAATATCTAAGCTTTTTAGATTTCTTGAGGTGACAATGTATGATAAAAAGTAGAGTAGTGAATTAACGAATTTATAAATATCTTTTTGTTGATAGAAAAGAAGCATCTTTGACATGGAATTGTTAAACGACCTCTGAGCAATTGGCATCACAACTTGTTTATTAGGTTGGCTGCAGAGAGGCGGAAGAAGATGCAGGGGGGAGGGATGCATGCAACTGTGTTCATATTTCCATTTTGATGTAACCATCGTACTTGGGCATCTCTTGGCTGTACCATAGGACATTGCTAAAATAATTCAGTGGAAACATACCTTGTTATTTCAATATAGATCTGACAATGAATTCTCTTAGATGAATTATGCTTGTATTCTTTATGTCTAATTTCAAATTGGGCATTAAGGGAATGCAGTATTTGTAACTCTGCCATATCTATAGAGGCCTGTTGCATTTTTGTCTTTTATGAAATTGTTGTCCCCAAGAAAGGCAGGAATACATTTTCCCCCCTTGATTGAGTTAGTGTCATGTATTCTTGGTTATATCCCAATACTCATAGCTTTGGGACTTTGAATTGGTAAATATTCATGAAAAAGCATGAAACACATAAAAATGTATGCTCAGTTGTATGTATACACATAAAGCACCTAGAAAGATATGTCAACCCGTAAACTGCTTGTGATTCTGGATGACTTTTGTGTTTGCTTCTTGTGCTTTTCAGTTTTCTATATTGCACAATTAAAAGTTTGAAAAAAAATGTTATTTTTAAAACTTTAAAAAAAAGAAAACAATGAATGAAAAATATGAGACTCTTGATAAAGACATAGAAATTTTAAAAAGGAACAAAACATGAATACTGAAGATAGACCACAAAAACTGAAATGAAAAATTCCTTAGGTGGCTTGAACAGAGTTGGCAGAAGAAAGAATAAATGAAATTGAAGACAGAACAATTAAATTGTTTCAGGCTGGGGAGCAAAAAGAAAAAGAAATGAAAAAGTAAATATAAACTAAAAGACAAGACCTGTGGGACATAAAAACATACCAGTATATGCATTATGGGATTCTCACTAGAAGAAAGAGAGACAGGTACGGAAGATTATTTTAAAAATGGAAGAATACATTCCAAATTTAATGAAAGACATGAATGTGCATATTTAAGAACCCAATGGACCCCAAACAGGAAAAAATCAAAGAAAGCCACATCCAGACACATAGTGGTCAGGCAGTCAATGCCACAGACAGGGAGACAGTTTGAAAGCTCAATAAGATTAAATGCTGCTTTCTTAACAGAAACCATGGAGGCAAGAAAGAAGTAGGATGAAAAATTTAAAGTGCTGAAAGAAAATAATTGCCAGCTAAGAATTTAATATCCAGTGAGACTGTCCTTTATAAATGAGGGAGAGATTAAGACATTCCAAGATAAACAAAAGTCAAGGGAATGCATCACCACCAGGCATGTCCTACAAGCAGTGCTAAAGGGGGTTCTTCAGACTGAAAGGAAGGGGCACAAGACAGTGAATCAATGTGACATAAAGAAATAAAGACCTCCAGTAGAGCTAATGATATGGGTAATTATAAATGCCAGTACTATTGTATTGTACTTTTTTTTTTTTAACAGATATCATTCATCACTTTTTACTTCTTACAGATTCTAAAATGCAAATGTATAAAAAGTAATGATAAATCTGGGTTTTTGTTGGATATATAATGTTTAAAAATTCATTTGTAACAAATACAACAAAAATGTGGAGGGAAAGAAGAGCATTGGAACAATGTAGTATATGCTATTGATATTAAGTTGGTATCAGCTCAAACATGGTTATTATAGATTTTGGATGTTATGTTTAAACACATAGTAACCACAAAGATAATATATGAAAAATATATTGAGAAAGATATCATAAGGGACTCAAAATGGTACACTACAAAAAATAAAATAAATATGAAAGTAGACATTAACACAATTGAGAGACAAAAGCAGTATAAGACTTCTTTGGTTTGCTAATGCTGCCATTATGCAAAATACCAGAAATGGATTGGCTTTTATAAAAGGGATTTATTAGGTTACAAATTTACAGTCCTAAGACCATAAAAATGTCCAAACTAAGGCATCAACAAGAGGATACCATCAGAATGGCTGATGGGGTCCAGATCACCTCTGTCAGCTGGGAAGGTAGGTGACTGGCATAGGCTGAACCTTTGCTCCTGGGTTGTATTTCAAAATGGCTTTCTCTAAAGTGTCTCTGGCCTTCTGTCTGCATCTTCAAGCATCTCTGAGCATCAGCATCAGTTCCCAAGTGTCTCTCCAAAAGTCTCTCTCAGCTGCAACACTGAACTCCTTCTGTCTTTGAGCTCTTACAGGACTCCAGTGGTATAATTAAGACCCACACTGAATGGGCAGAGTAACACCTCCATGGAAATAATCTAGTCAAAGGTATTACCTACAGTTGGGTGAGTCACATCTCCATAGAAGCATCCAATCAAAAGGTCACAACCTAATCAAAAAGATTAATACATCTGCCCCACAAGATTGCATTAAAGAATATGGCTTTTTCTGGGGGACTTAATATATACGAACCATCACAAAACTTAAAAAGAACAAAGAGCAAGATGGCAGAAGAAAGTCCTTCATTATGAGTAGTTACTTTTATTGTAAAAGATTAAACTCTGCAGTCAAAATATAGAGATTGATAGATTGAACAAAGAAGCATGATCTAATATTTGCTGTTTGTAAGAAACTCACATTAAATTCAAAATATCAAGTAGGTTGAAAATGAAAGGATGAAAAATGCATATACCACACAAATGGCAACCAAAAGACAGCTCAAGTAGCTATAATAATATTAGACAAAATAGACTTTAAGTTGAAAACTTTTACAAGGGGGAAAGAATAGTATACTGAAAGAGCGGTTAATTCAACAAGAAGATGTAGCAATAATAAATATATGCACCTAATAACAAAGTCTGAAAATATAGAAGTACATATTGACAGATTTGAAGGTAGAAACAGACAGTTCTGCATTAATAGTGGGAGACATCAATACACTGCTTTCAATAATGGATAGAACATCTAGATAGAAGATCACTAAGAAAATAGAAGAATTGAATGATACCATATGCCAACAACAGGTGTATATAAAACACTTCACCCTACAGCAGCAGAATACACATACTTCTCTAGTGTACATGGAACTTTCTCCAGAGTACACCATATGTTAGGTCACAAAACAAGTTCTAATAAGCTTAAATTTATTGAAATCATACAATGTGTATTTTCTGACCTCAATGGAATGAAGATAGAAATCAATAATAGAGGTAGAAGAGGAAAATTCACATATGTGAGCAAATTAAAAATCCCAATTTTAAATAATGGGTGGGTCCAAGAAGAAATCACAAAGAAAATTAGGAAATATATTGGGGCAAATGACAATGAAAGCACAAGATATGAAAACTTATGGGATGCAGGTAATGAGGTCCCGAGAGGAAAACTAACACCTGTAAATGCTTACATTAAAAAAGAAAGCTCTCAAGTCAGAGACCTAACCTCACAAGTGGAGGATCTAGGAAAAGAACAAACTAAACCCAAAGCAAGCAAAAGGAAGGAAATAGCAAAGATCATATTGAAGATAATGAAATACAGAATAAAAAAATAAAAACAATAGAATCAACGAAACCAAATGCTGGTTCTTTGAAAATAGAAATTAAATTGACAAACCTTTAGCTAGACTGACACAGGGAAAAAAGGTAAGAACAAATAGCTAAAATCAGAAAAGAAAGGGGGAAATTACTGACTTCACAGAAATAAAAAGGATTATAAGAGGATACCATATATAACTGTATGCCAACAAATCAGATAACTTAGATGAAATGGGCAAATCCCTAGAAACACACAAACTACCTACACTGAGTCAAGAAGAAATAAAAGACCTCAAGAGACCAATGATAAGAAAAGAGAGAGAATCAGTAATCCAAAACTTCCCAACAAAGAAAGGCCCAGGACCAGGCAGCTTCACTAGTAAATTTCAGAAAGCATTCCAAGAAGAATTAACACCAATCCTGCTCAAATACTTCCAAAAAATTAAACAGGTGAGTAAACTCCCTAATTAAATCTACAAGGCTAGAGCATCACACTAATACCAAAGCAAGATAAAGATATCAGAAGAAAATACTATAAACCTCTATCTTTTCTGAATGTAGATGCAAAAATCCTCAAAAAAAAAAAAAATACTAGCACACCAAACCCAGCAGCACATTATAAGAATTATACACCATGATCAAGTGGAATTTATCTCAGGTTTGCAAGGGTGGTTTAATACAAGAATGCCAATTTGTATAATATGCCACATTAACAGAAGAAGGTGGAAAAAACAAAAACAATCATCTCAACTGACACAGAAATACATTTTACATATCCAGGACTACTTGATAAAAACACTTAGAAAACTGTGAACAGGAGCAAACTTCCTCAACATGATAAATGATTTATATGAAAAACATGCAAATAAAACCAAACTCAGTGGTGAAAAGCTGATAGGTTTCCATCTAAAATCAGAAGGGTGATCATCGTCACCACTGTTTTTCAACACTGTATTGGAAGTTCTTGCCAAAGTAGTTAGGCAAGAAAAAGAAATAAAAGGTATCCAAATGGGAAAAGAAGTAAAACCTTCCCTACTTGCAGATGACACAATTCTATATTTTGAAAATCCTGAAAATTCCACAACAAAGCTTCTAGAGCTAATAAACAAAGTAAGCAAAGTGGTGGAGTTACAAGATCAACATGCAAAATAATTAGCGTTCTGTACACTAGCAACGAACAATCTAAAGAGGAAACCAGGAAGAAATCCACTTATAATAGCAACTAAACAAATATCTTGGAATAAATTTAACCAAGGATGTAAAAGCCATATACATGGAAAAATTTAAAAAAAGGCACTGCTAGGAGAAATAAAAGAAGACCTAAATAAATAGAAGCACACTCCATATTCATGGACTGAAACACTAAATACTGATACAATGTCAGTTTCACCCAAAGAGATTTACAGATTCAACACAATCCTAATCAAAATTCCAACAGCCTGCTTTGCAGAAATGAAAAAGTCAAGCATCAAATTTATACAAAAATGTAAGGGGCCCCAAATAAACAAAGTCATCTTGAAAAAGAAGAACGAAGTTGGATGACTCACACTTCCTGATCTTAAAAGTATTACAAAACGACAGTAATCAAAACAGCATAGGACTGACATAAGAACAGAAATATAGATAAATGAAATCAAATTGTGAGTTCATAAATAAACCCTCATATCTCTGGCCAATGATTTTTTATAAGAGGGGCAATTCCACTTAATGGGGAACAAACAGCCATTTCCACAAATGGTACTATGAAAACTGTATATATATATATGCAGAAGAATGAACATGGACCCCCATCTCACATCAGATACTAAAGTTAACTCAAGATGGAACAAAGACTTAAATATAAGAACAGGAATATAAAAATCCTAGAAGGAAAAATAGGAAAACATCTTCAGGACCAAGGTCTAGGAAAAGGTTTCTTAGACTTTGCAACAAAAATACAAGCAGCAAGAGAAAAAACTAGATAAATGGGACCTCGTAAAAATTAAAAATTTTGCATCAAAGGACTTCATCATGAAAGTAAAGAGACAACTTGCAGTTTGGGAGGAAATATTTAGAAAATATGGATGTGATAAGGGCTTAATATCCAGAATATATAAAGAAATCCTTCAGCTTAACAACAAAAAGACAACCCAATTAAAAAATGGACAAAAGACTTGAATAAACATTTCTCCAAAGAAAATATACAAATGGTCAAAATGAAAAGATGCTCAACATCATCAACCATTAGAGAAATGCAGATCAAAACCATGAGATACCATTTCACACCTGCTAGAATGGCTCCTATTATAAAAAACAAAACAGAAAATAACAAGGGTTGGAGAAGTTGTAGAGAAACAGGAACACTCATTCATTGTTGGTAGGAGTGTAAAATGGTGCAGTCATTGTGGAAAACATTTTGGAGCTTCCTAAGAAAGTTAAGCATAGAATTACTATATAACCCAGAAATACCACTTTTGGATATATATCCAAAATAATTTAAAGCATGGACTTAGATATTTGCACACCAATGTTCACACTGGCATTATTCACAATTGCCAAAAGATGGAACCAAAGTGTCTGTTCCAGTTTGCTAATGCTGCCTCTTTGCAAAAATACCAGTAATGGGTTAGCTTTTATAAAGGGTGTTTATTTGGTTACACAGTTACAGTCGTAAAGCCATAAAGTGTCCAAGGTAAGGCATCAGCAACTGGGTACCTTCACTGAAGGATGGCCAATGGCATCTGGAAAACCTCTGTTAACTGGGAAGTCATGTGGCTGGCATCTGCTCCAGAGTTCTGGTTTCAAAATGGCTTTCTCCAAAATGTCAGTGTCAGCTTCCAATAGCTGTCTTCAAAATGTCTCTGTGAGCTGCAGCTCCTCTCCAAAATGTCACTCTCAATTGCTCTCAACTCCTTCTGTTTGTCAGCTCATTTATATTTTAATTCAGACCCACCTTGAATGGGTGGGGTAACACCTCCATGGAAATTATCCAATCAAAGTGTTGCCCACAATAGATTGAGTCACATCTCCATGGAAAGACCCAATCAACACTAATACAGTCTGCCTCCACAAGACTGCATCAAAGGTAATGGCATTTTGAGGGACATAATACATCCAAACCGGCACAGTGTCCATCACAGAGGAACAGATAAGCAAAATGTGGTATTTATATTCAATGGAATATTATGCATCTGTGAAAAGGAACAGTTTTAATACAGGCAACAAGATAGATGAACCCTAAAACATCATGTTGAGAGAAATCAGTTAGACACAAGAGGACAAATATTGTATGATCTCACTGATGTTAAGTAATTTGTATAAGTAAATTCATAGAGTCAGAAACTAGAATTTATCTTCCCAGGGGCTGAGATGGGGGATATGGAATGGGGAAATTAATGCTTGATTGTTACAGACTTTCTGTTTGAAATGATGGAAAAATTTTGCTAATGGATGATGGTGATAGTAGCACAACATTGTGAATTTAATTAACACCACTGAATTATATATCTGAATGTGGTTAAAAGGGGAAATAAAAAAAATGCATAAGACTGTGTAAAACAGTGAACCCTAACGTAAACTATGGACTATAATTAATAGTATAATTATAATAGTATTTTTCATCAATTACAACAAAACTACCACACTAATGGAAAGTATTAATAATAGGGAAACTGCACATATGAGGAGTATATGATAACTATGTATTTTCTGTAAACCTACAAATTATTTAATAAAATTTTCTTTATAGAATGAAGAAACCAGGCATCACCCTCAATGCTTTGCTTGGGAAAGCATATATATATATACATATATATATATATATATGCAATTTGCAAATTCTGCTTTCCACATGACTGCAGCATACAATTTTGCCAAGACTTCTACCACAACATAACAAGAATTTCCCACCCTCCAGTTTCCGAAAACACGTCCCTCACTTTCTTCCGAGCACACACCATCAGCATTCTAAACTCCAGATTTCAATTAAGGCAAATTTGCTTTCTCTCTCATGCTCCTCAAGACTCTCCCAGCCTCTACCCACTGCCCAGTTCCAAAGCTACTTCACATTTTTAGGCATTTGCTGTAGTACCATCCCACTCTCAGAAGCCAAAATCTGTATTAGTCATCTATTGTTGTGTAACAAATTACCACAAATATAGCAGTTTAAAAGACACACACATTTATTATCTCCCAGTGTTCATGAATCAGAAGTCTGGGCAGGGCTTAACTGGACCCTCTCCTCAGAGCCTCACAAGGCTATGATGAAAATGTAGGCTGTGCTGCATTCTCATCTGGAGCTCTGACTGGAAAAGAATCCACATCAAGTTCATTCGGGATGTTGGCAGAATTAATTTCCTTGCGGATGTATGACTGATGAAAGGCCTTTCAGCTGACCATCAGCTGTAGACTACCCTAAGGTTATAGAAGCCACAAGTTTTAACTTCCTAAGGTTATAGAGGCCACCCCCAGCTCCCAGAGGCTGCCTGCTGCTCCTTCCATGTGATGTTCCTCAACATGGCTGCCCATGTTATCCACCCAGCAGGAAGAATCTCTCACTCCAGTCTGTTAAGACAAAATCTTCTACAACATAACGTAATCAGAGGAGTAATAACCCATCACCTTTGTCACATTCTACTGTTTAGAAGCAAGTTGCAGGTCCCTTTTATGCAAAAGAGCAGGGGATTATACAGTGGACATGAGGCCACTCTAAGGCCTGTCACACCACACTTCTTCATTCTCGTACTATCACTGTGTCGGCCATGTGGTTGCAAGTAAGTCCTTTGGCATGGGAAGGTATAAGGAGAGGAGTTGAAATTTCAATCTCTTTTTTTTTCCTTAAAAGCTTTCAAGAGGAAGTTAAAAGCATTATATAAAATCTGATTAAGTGTTTTATGAAGTTCAACTATGTTGTTCCTGTGCCCCATTACCATAGGTAAACTTTTGATTTTAAGAAATTTATTAAAAGCCATTACAGTCAGTACATACTGTGAGTCACACCCTTAAAGGTTAGCACCCATCAAGAAGAGAAAACGTTCTTATTGGCTAAAACTTTCCATTTTAAACATTTATAAAAAAAAATTTCCTGGACAGAACACATATGCTGGTAAAGCACAACTAAATATGTCTGGGCACCACCCATGTTCCTAAACTGTAGTACACATAATACAAATTCCATCAAAATAAATAATTGGGTTACAGTCCATGATTTGTCAATAATATCATAAAGAAGCTATATTGAACTTAGCTTAACTTTTAAACATTTTTTTGCAAAGCTCAAGTAAGGCATATTTTGGAGCTGCTCATGGCTTTTTGAAGATTTGGTGTAAGTCATCAAGAGGATATCAGAATAGCTTTGCAGGGTGGACTCCCCTCCTACTGAGTTTACATGGTTAATTCCTACCCAGAATCTTATAAAGGGCAGGCCCAGGAGGTCTGTACCCATTAACTACCCCCACCCCCAACCCTACTTCCTTCTCCCTTTCTTCATCCCTCTAACATTTATTGGGTACCTTTTCTTCCTGGTGGCACCTAGTAAAAATTTTGCATAAAGAGTATCTGAAGTGAGTATCCTCAGTTGTCCTTCTGGCTGCTTTCATGTGGTATTTCTGTGATGCTCTAATTTTATAGCAGAAAAGTTTCATATTACTAAAAGTTTCTGTTTAGCATTTTATTATTTTGTGATCTGGTAACCAAGTGGCTTTGGGCAGAAAGAAACACCTGCAACCCCAGCTCTCAGGTGGAACACTTGAAGTAAAGGTTAGAGGTACTCAAATGTCATTGCTGAATATTTGACCACATTAAAATACATGGTCTAGAGGGGTGACAATGGGATTGGGAAAGCCATAAGGACCACACTCCCCTTTGTCTAGTTTATGGATGGATGTGTAGAAAAGTAGGGGAAGGAAACAAACAGACAAAGGTACCCAGTGTTCTTTTTTGCTTCAGTTGCTCTTTTTCACTCTAATTATTATTCTTGTTATTTTTGTGTGTGTGCTAATGAAGGTGTCAGGGATTGATTTGGGTGATGAATGTACAGCTGTGTAGTGGTACTGTAAACAATCGAAAGTACAATTTGTTTTGTATGGCTGCGTGGTATGTGAGTATATCTCAATAAAATGATGATTAAAAAAAATTAAAAAAAAAATAGATTGGGGTGATGAATGTACAGCTATATGATCATACTGAGAACAGTTGACTGTACACCATGGATGATTGTATGGTATGTGAATACATCTCAATAAAATTGAATTTAAAAAAAAAAAAAATACATGGTCTAAGTTCAGAAATCTTTGTTTATCCAGAAATTTTAAAAATTAGTACTGTTTATAGCAATTCAAAATCATAACATGAATCGTAGTATTTCTTTTATTGCTTCATGTCCTATTGTTTTTTCTCTCTAATGAGATCATAAATACTAAGTGTTTGTATAGACAGAGGCCTCATTCTTATTAGGGCAAGGCTAAGCACATATAGGCCTTCAGTAAATGCATCCGTTGATAGAATGAATCTCTAACATTCTAGCCCCACACTTACTTGTTTCTATTCCTAATTGCAGAACTAAATCCAGCACACACACTAAAAACTCTAGCAAATTTATTATGTATTTTTTTCTTGGACAGAGTTATCATTTCAGTGGTGGACTTCAAAGTAGAATAATGAAGAACGTTACAAATCTCCTAATTCAGCTTGGCAATTACGGCATTTCATACAGTATTAACACTCTATCAGTAGAAAATCCTCAGGCAATAATGACTAATAAGGAAGGCATTTCCTGGCAGCTAACGATCTGCATGGGGGAGCTTGCTTCTGACACAAGGCCAACAGCCCTCAGCCCAGCTGGCTACTACCTAAACCGGACATGCCAGGCCTCCCTCTGAGGTTATTGTGTATTTATTTATAAACTGTTAGTATAATAACAAGAAATGGAAAATGAAGTAATGTTTAGGTGTTCATAAGCTGAAAGTTTACCTATGGGTATATTATGACATTTTCTTAGCTATTATTTTCTGGTCCAGGTTCTTCTTTATGGGTCATATAGTATATGCTCAACATTATGACTTTGAACATTAATGAAGTCTGCTTTTGGAGACATATTGGAGGTTAAAGGAGATGATGATAAGAATAATAAACCTAGCACTTATAGAGCATTTACAAGATGCCAAATTCTGTGATAACTCTTTAAATACATTAATTTATTTAAGCTTCAAAATTCATCTACACTACAAAATAGGTACTGTTATTTCATAAGAGAAAACTGAGGCACAGAGAGGATAAAGTAACTCATCCAAAATCATATAAATAGTAGGTCGCAGAGCTTGGATTTAAACTCATGGAACCCAATTCCAAAACCTATGATGATAACCACCATTTTGTGTTATTAGAACTACAACAAAGGCAAAAAAACAAAAACAAAAACAAAGCATTTAATCTATTATTAACAAATTGTGAATGGCCAAAAATCTTCAATGGTCTATACTATATGATTTGCATATAAGATGGTCTCAACATTTTAATAAAAATTTTCTGGAAGTTATAAAAATATTCTTCAGTTAACCTTCATAACATCCAATAAATGGGACAAAATAAACTTTTTTTTTTTTTTTAATTTAGAAAGCAAATTGTCAGTGAGACTATTTTCAGAGTCCATGAAAATCCTGAAGATTGTTTGCATTTCACTATAATAATAATATTGCCAGAAAGTTAGCTAAACTTTTGCAAATATGAGCAGGCTGAATGAGGTTTAGTGGACATTGATGTTTTCCTTCCCGCAAATATTTTGCATAGCATATGACAACCGCCTTTCCCTTTTTCTTCCTTGTTCTTTCTTTCTTAATTGGCAATTCATTTGAATTAACAAATTTCCATTATTAAAATTCGCGTGCCCCTGGAAAGTCAAGATATTCTTTCCATTAGTCACTCACAGCAAGGTAAATTATTTCACTGAGATTTCTCTTAATATCTATCTGAATATCTAGCCGTGAGGAAATTTGAGTTGTAAATGGTAGTTGGAATGGGAAATAGGGAACTGAATTACTTTAGAGCATGAGCATTTGTTTCACGGCAGCTATTGCGGGATCCCACCTCAGGGGAGCCCCAAGTGGGACTGGAGATCCGAGGGAAAGAATGTATCATATTTGCAGGCATAAACATTGTGACCACCATATACATTTAAAAGCAAAAGCCATAACTACTCCAGAGCCTAAGCACTGGGAAACAAGTGGCAGCAGTTCCACTGGGCTGAGAAGGTCCCCTCTGACTTGGCCTGTCTTGCTGGAGCAGAGCCAAAGCCCCAGTCTGTGCTCTCTCCAGATCCTCCACAGTGCTCTCTGCCACCTGCTACAGCCTGTCAGGTGGTGTCAGATGAGCTGCTTTCAAGGTCCAAAGTTGTTGGCAGTTGAGTTCAGTACCTGAGGAGTTGTGTTGCCCTTTCTCTATACCTGAGGATTATTTCATTGCATTTAAAAAATTCATGACCATCTTAACTTGACTCAGAGCAGTCTACAACAATGGCACAGGGAAATATTATTTTTTTAACCAAATGGAACATAGGTTGTGATGCAAACACATTTGGCTCTCTGTGCGTGCTGGTGCATACCACCTGAGAGGAATGCTTTAGCCACAGGCTGTTACACACCTGGTGGATGAAGATCACATGCACGTCACTGTCCTATGGCCATACTGGACTTAAAAATAAACAAACCAAGCAAACGCTTTTACATAGGAGGTAGAGTTTATTGCTACAGCAGTTATTAATGCATCACTATCGTTAACTCATTTTATGCTGTGTTAGTGCAAAGAGAGGTTGCAGGCTGTGGACAGTTCCTTGGAGCACTATTGTACACCCTGTTTTCCTCTAAAAAAGAATATTCACTGCATGTGAGTGAGTTATAGGAACATCCTCAAATCCACTTGAATTTAACATTTTTACATGCCTATAAAACAAAGAACTTTAAAATTTATAATATGCTAGTCATTTGAATACTATATTAAGCAGCAAAGACTTTTTTTCCACACATCTAAAAAGTGTTTGCCACTCAGCCCATCACTTGAAATCACTGTGTTAAAAGTTAAAAGGCCAGAACAAAATTCAATGTGGATTACTTTGTCATCTCTGAAAATGAAATTAAGCCAGAATTCATCAGTTTTTTATTGGTCAATAAATCTATATGACTTAATATTATTTACTGTCAAATTTCTGTTCTAGATTCAGATCTGAACCCAAGATCTCATGGGACACAATTTACTGAAATTTATTTGGAAATCAAATAATGTGTATTTTATTCACAGATTTCTCATTGATTAGTGTCTTAGTTTTTCCAGTGCTGCTATGACAAATGCCACACATGGGTTGGCTTAAACAACAAGCATTTGTTGTCTCATGGTTTTGAAGGCTAGAAGTCATCAAGGCCATGCTTTCTCCTGGGGTCAGTAGCATTCTCTCATTATGGCAATATTACATCACATGGTGATCTCTCTCTCTCCTCTCCAGCTTCTTCTCACTTCTAGTTTCTACTGACTGACTGTGTCCAGGTTTCCTCTATTAATAAGGTATTCTGGTTTGCTAATGCTGCCATTATGCAAAATACCAGAAATGGATTGGCTTTTATAAAGGGAGCTTATTTGGTTACAAAGTTAGTCTTAAGGCCATAAAAGTGTCCAAGCTAAGGCATAAACAATAGGGTACTTTCACTGAAGGAAGGCCAATGGCGCCTGGAACACCTCTGTTGTCTGGGAAGACACGTGGCTGGTGTCTTCTTCCTTTGCTCCCAGGTTGTGTTTTGAAATGGCTTTCTCCCAGGATGTTTCTCTCTGGGTGTCTGGGGGTATTCTCTTAGTTTCTCCCAAGAAAACTCTGGAGTAGCAAAAGTCTGCTTTCAATGGCCTTCTTCAAAATGTCTCTCTTGGCTGCAGCAGCTCTGAGCTCCTTCTGTCTGAGCTTTTATAAGGCTCCAATAAACTAATCAAGACCCAGGCTGAAAGGGTAGGGCCACACTTCCATGGAAATAATCTAATCAAAGGTGTTACCTACAGTTGGGGGGGGGGTCACATCTCCATGGAAACAACCTAATCCAAAGATTCCAACCTAATCAACACTAACATGTCTGCCTCCACAAGATCACATTAAAGAACATGGCATTTTGGGGGACACAATACATCCAAACTGGCACATAAGGCTTCCAGTGATATGTACTAAGACTCGTCTGATTCAATTTAGCCACACCTTAATAAATAATACCTTTAAAAGGTCCTATTTACAAATGGAGTCACACTGACAGGAATATAGATTAAGACTGAAGCATGTCTTTTGTGGGGCACATGATTCAATCCCTGACATATAACTTTCGTGAACTATAAATTTCTCCTGTTCTAAATCTCCTCTTTGATAAAATTATAGATTTCACTATCCCTTTCCTGCTTCAACAAGAACAACTCTACTTTATTAATATTTTATATCATGGTTTTATATAAGAGTTCATTTGAAAAAGATGACTTCAACTGCTAAAGACATTTTTGAAAGTCACTGAACTAAATGGTCTTTAAGAACATGGCTAAATTCTATAATTCCATGTGCCAACCATCTACTCTAATGTTAATGTCACATGATGATTGTCAGTCATATATTCTGACACATGAAATGTATATATGTGAGTCTAGTTCAAAGTTATTATTTTAGATATTTGAATCCCTTATACCCACTTTTCACTTTATGAGTTGGTAACAGGTATTTTATTAAAGCAAATAAATGGAAATTAGATTCCATAAAAGTCTTTTGTACCCCCATGACTTATTCAGGATAATTCCATAAGAATGCCTCTTTTTTATTACATGCTTTGTATGTCTAAAATGTAATAGGAGGAACTTCAGGGAAGATGGCAGAGTAGGGAGCTCCAGGACTCACTCCAAAAGCAGGAGGTAGGCAGGCAAGAACTGTTTGAAAATACTGCAGGCAGAAAGGGAAAGGCAGGAGAGAGAGGCTTAGGTACAGTGTAGAATAGAAGATTATCAGTAAGGGTAACTAAAAGGGTAAAAAGAGAGACAGAAATAAGACATATACAAAAGAAAAAGATAAAGTGGTTGAAGTAAGTATTGTGTTTACAGTAATAATACTGAATGTTAATGGATTAAACACCCCAGTCAAAAGACACTGATTGGCAGAATGGATAAAAAAGTATGATCCATTATATGTTGTCTATAAGAGACTCACTTTAGACCCAAAGACAAAAATAAGTTGAAAATGAAAGGGTGGAAAAAGATATTCATCACAAACAGTAACCAAAAAAAGAGGAGGGATGGTTATACTAACAATGGAAAAAATAGACTTTAAATGCAAAACTGTTATAAGAGGCAAATAAGGACACTATATATTAATAGAAGGGAGGACAATCCACCAATAAGAAATAACAATCATAAATATTTATATGTCTAACCATGGTGCCCCAAAGTACATGAGGCAAACTCTGGCAAAACTAAAGGGAGAAACAAACAATGTACAATAATAGTAAGAGACTTTGATACATGACTCACATCAGTAGATAGAACATCTAGACAGAGGATCAATAAGGAAACAGAGAACTTGAATAATACGATAAATGAACAAGACCTAACGGACGTATACAGAATGTTGCACCCAAACAGCAGGATACACATTCTTCTCAAGTGCTCATGGTTCATTCTCCAGAATAGACAATGTTGCATGACAAACAAGTCTCAATAAATTAAATAAAGATTGAAATTATACAAAGCACTTTCTCTGTTCATAATGGAATGAATCTGGAAATTAATAATAAGCAGAGGACAGTGAAATTCCAAATATATGCAAGTCAAACAACATACTCAAACAATCAGTGGGTCAAAGAAGAAATTGCAAGAGAAATCAATAAATATCTCCAGACAAATGAAATAAGAACACTACATGTCAAAACTTATGGGATGCAGTAAAGGCAGTGATGAGTGGGAAATTTATAGACCTAAATGCCTACATTAAAAAAGAAGAGCTAAAATGAAAAACCTAACTGCATACCTAGTGGAACTAGAAAAAGAACAGCAAACCAATCCCAAAGCAGGTGAAAGGAAATAAATAGCAAAGATCAGAGCATAAATAAATAAAATTGAGAATAAAAAACTTTAGAGAGAATTAACAAAACCACAAGTTGGCTCTTTGAGAAGATTAAAATGGACAAATACTTAGCTAGACAGACAAAGAAAAAAAAGAGAGAAGATGCAAAAAAAAAAAAAATAGAATCAGAAATGAAAGGGGTGGGGGACATTACTACTGGCCCTGCAGAGATAAAAAGTATCATACTTTGAACAACTGTATGTCAACAAATTAAACAACTTAGATGAAATGGACAAATTTCCTAGCAGTGTGGGAACAACCTATACTGACTCTAGAAGAAATAGAAGACTTCAACAGACCAATCACAAGTAAAGAGACTAAATCAATCACCATAAACACCATAAACTTCCCCAAAAGAAAAGCCCAGGACCAGATGCCTTCACATGCGAATTCTCTCATTCTAAGAAGAATTAATACCAATCCTGCTCAAAATCTTCTAAAAAATCAAAGAGGAGGGAACACTACCTAACTCATTCTATGAGGCCAACAGCACCCTAATACCAAAGCCAATAAAGATACTACAAAAAAGAAAATTACAGGAAAACTTCTCTAACGAAAATAGATGAAAAATCCTCAATGTGATACTTGCAAATCAAATTCAAC
Organism: Choloepus didactylus; assembly: GCF_015220235.1. Lineage (NCBI taxonomy): Eukaryota > Metazoa > Chordata > Mammalia > Pilosa > Megalonychidae > Choloepus > Choloepus didactylus. The sequence goes on along the minus strand of NC_051308.1, from coordinate 61,471,366 downwards.
AGCACATTAAAAGAATTATACAGCAGGATCAAGTGGATTTTATCCCAGGTATGCAAGGGTGATTCAAAAGAAATCAATTAATGTAATTAACCATATTAACAAATCAAAGGGGAAAATCAACATGATCATCTCAATGATGTAGAAAAGGCATTTGACAAAATCGAGCATCCTTTCTTGATAGAAACACTTCAAAAGACTGAAATAGAAGGAAACTTCCTCAACATGATAAAGGACATATGAAAAAATATGTCTACAGCTAATATTGTATTCAATGGTGAAAGAATGAATGTTTTCACTTTCAGAACTCAAAGAAGACAAGGATGCCCACTGTCGCCTCTGTTATTCAACATTGTGTTAGAAGTTCTAGCTAGAACAGTTAGGCAAGAAAAAGGAATAAAAGGTATCCAAATTTTAAAGGAAGGAGTAAAACTTTCACTATTTGCAGATAACAACATCCTAAATATAGAGTCTCAAAAAAAACAACAAAGCTACTGAAACTAATAAATGAGTTCAGCAAAGTGGCATGATACAAGGTCAACATTCAAAAATCAGTAGTGTACCTATACACTAAAATGAGCAAACCAAAGAGGATATCAAGAAAAAATTCCATTGACAACAGCAACTAAAAGAATTAAGTATGTAGGAATAAATTTAACTAAGGATGTAAAGGACTTTGTTTTGGTTTGCTATTGATAAATTATGCAAAATACCAAAAATGGATTGGCTTTCATAGAGGGGGTTTAATTTGGTTACAAAGTTACAGTCCTAAGGCCATAAAAGTGTCCAAATTAAGGCATCAACAATAGGAAACCTTCACTGAAGAATGGCCGATGGCGTCTGGAACACCTCTGTTGTCTGCAAAGGCACATGGCTGGTTTCTGCTCTGGGGTTCTGGTTTCAAAATGGCTTCCTCCAAAACATCTCTGTGCTTGTCTTTCTTATATTCTCTAGAGAAAACTCTGGGCTAGCATCTCCAAACCATCAGCAAAATTCTGGGCCTATGACAACTCTTTTTAAAGGACTCCAGTAAATTAATCAAGACCCACACTGAATGAGCAAGGCCACATCTCCATGGAAATAATCTAATCAAAAGTATCACCTACAGTTGGGTGAGCCAACTCTCCATGGAAACAACCTAATTCAAATATTCCACAAGATTGGATTAAAAAATGGCATTTTGGGGGAGAACCAATATATCCAAACTAGCACATTCCACCCCCTGGGCCCTAAAACGATATGGTCTTTCCATATACTAAATACATTCATCCTATCACAATATCACAAAAACTTAAGTCATTTTAGTAACAATAGGTAATTATAAGATCTTATCAAAATCAATTACAGGCATGGTTTTCTAAGGCAAAATTCTCCTCTGGCTTTGGACCTGTGCAACTCAGAACAAGTTATCTGCTGCCAATATACAAAGAAGGGACAGTCACAGGATAAATGCTCCCATTGCCATAGGGAAAAATTCAAAGGAAAACGGGGTTCACGGGACTGAAACAGTTACTAAAACCCGCAGGGCATACTTCATTAGATTTCAAAGTCTTTCATTAGATTTCAAAGTCATTTATCAAATGATGTTTTATCCTTGGGGCTTGAGAGGGCAGAAGTCCAACCCTTTCCAAGGGCCATCGCGGCAGCCCTTTTCTCTCCAAACACTGGGGTGAGTGCTCCAACATATCCATGCACTGGGGAGACCACCTTCTTCTCAGCCTCACCCTCCTCAAGCATAGGGGTGCCACCTGGACTCTGTCTTTCTGGGGCAAAGGCTCTCCTCTCTCTGAACACTGTGGTGGTGGCCAGGTTCTCCCCATTCCCCAGGGAATGTGCTCCACCCTCTCTGAGGCCTGGGGTGGCAGCACTCTTCCTGAGCATCGAGGCAGAAGGCCCACCCACTGCCTCCAGGGCAAACTCACCCTTTCCACCTACATGGGTTGCTCTGCTCTCCTTGCCCAAAATTTCTTGATCCCAGACTTCAATTTCCATGGTTCTGTCTTCGAAGAAATTCTTCCTCCAATTTGTTTCTTCTCCATCCCCTCCAGTCCAGACTGGCAGTGGTTCTGTCAATACAGATTTTGAAAAAAAAAAAAAAAATTGTTGCCTTGGCATGAAGCATACAGGAGTCAAAACCACCAGACAATAGGACCTTCCACAAATCCTTTCTGGATAACTCCATCTCCAATCCTGGCTTGTACTGAAATAGCTGGCTGGTTCCAGGTTTCATTAAATTCTCTCTTGGGGCTGTAGCCTTTGGGGTTTCACTTTCTGGAGGCCTTGAGTTTTCCATACCATCAATTTCTGGTTTCTTTGAACCCAAGAGTTCACTTCTCAGCTAATCTCTTTCCTCTTGCAAACCTGCAAGGAGAAACCAGGCTACGTCTTCCACATATTGTTTGGAGATCTCTTCAGCTAAGTATCCCAGGTTGTTGCTTTCAAATTCTGCCTTTTATCTGACACCAGGACTCAATTTTGCCAAATTCTCTGCCAGTTTAAAACAAGGATCACCTTCTTTCCAGTTTTCAATGAAACATTCATCATTTCTGCTTAAGGCCTGGTCAGAAGTATCTTTAGAGTCGATGTTTCTACCCACAGTCTCTTCAAAGCAGTGTAGGCCTTTTCTATCAAGCTCCTCACAGTTCTTCCAGAATTTTCCCTTTATCCATTTAAAAAGCCATTTCAACATGTTTGGTATTTGCAAACTCAGCAGCACCCCACTTCTCTGGTACTAAAATCTGTTCCAGTTTGCTAATGCTGCCATTATGCAAAATACCAGAAACAGATTGGCTTTTATAAAGGGAATTTATTTGGTTACAAAGTTACAGTCCTAAGGCCACAAAAGTGTCCAAACGAAGGCACTAACAATAGGAATCCTTCACTGAAGAAAGGCCTGTGGCATCTGGAAAACCTCTGTTAGCTGTAAGGTACATGGCTGGTGTCTGCTCCAGGGTTCTGGTTTCAAAATGGCTTTCTCCAAAATGTCTCTGGGCTTGTCTCTCTTAACTTCTCCAGAGCAAACTCTGGGTTAGCATCTCCAAAGTGCCAGCAAAAGTCTGGGCCTGTGATGGCTCTTTTTAAAGGACTGTAGTAAACTAATCAAGATCCACACTGAATGGTCAGGGCCTCACCTCCATGGAAATAATCTGATCAAAATTATCACCTACAGTTGGGTGAGTCACATCTTCATGGAAACATTTTTTTTTTTTTATAAAAATCCGAATGTCCCACAAAATTGGATTAAAACATGGCTTTGGGGGACCAGAATATATCCAAACCAGCATACACTTGTACACAGATAACTGCAAAACATTGCCAAAAGAGTTCAAAGAAGAGCTGAATAATGGAAGGATAGTCCATGCTCTTGACCATGAGCTTTGGGAGTATGAAATTGGTAGACTAATTATTAAGATATGAATTCTCCTCAAATTGATTTACAGATTTAATGTAATCCCAATCAAAATTCCAGCAGCCTACTTTGCAGAAATGGAAAAGTTAATTATTAAATTTATTTGGAAAGTTAAGGCACCCTGAGTAGCCAAAAACTTCTTGAAAAAGAACAATGTTGGAGGACTCACACTTCCTGACATTAAAGCATAGTGCAAAGCTACAGTGGTCAAAACAGCATGGTACTGGCATAAAGACAGATATATTGACCAATGAAATTGAATTGGGAGTTCAAAAATAAACCCATACATCCATCACCAACTGATATTTGATAAGGCTGCCAAGTCCACTCAACTGGGACAGAATAGTCTCTTCAACAAATGATGCTGGGGGAACTGGGTATCCATATGCAAAATAATGAAAGAGGACCCCCCTCCTTACACCATACACAAAAATTAATTCAAAATGGATCAAAGACCTAACCAAAAGAACCAGGATCATAAAATTCCTAGAAGAAAATGTAGGAAAGCATCTTCAAGATCTTGTGGTAGGCAATGGTTTCTTAGACTTTACTCTAAAAGCACAAGCAATGAAGGAAAAAATAGATAAATGGGACTTTCTTAAAATTAAAAACTTTTGTGTTTCAAAGGAATTTGTCAAGAGACTGAAAAGGCAATCTACTCAATGAGAGAAAATATTGGGAAACCACATATCTGCTCAGGGTTTAATATCTAGGATATATAAAGAACTCCTACAACTCAACAACAAAAAGACAAACAATCCAATTAAAAAATGGGCAAAAAGATTTGAATAGACAATACAAATACAAATGGTTATAAAGCACAGGGAAAGATGCTTAACATCATCAGCTATTAGGGAAATGCAAATCAAACCCTCAGTAAGATATCATTTCCTACCTACTAGGATGGCCACTATTAAAAAACAGAAAACTACAGGTGTTGGAGAGGATGTGGAGAAACGGGAACACTCATTAACTGCTGGTGGGGATTTAAAATGGTGGAGCTTTTCCTCAGAAAGCTAAGTATAAAATTGCCATACGACATGGCAATTGTGCTACTAGGAATATACCCAGATGAACTGAAAACAGTCAGTCAAACAGACTTTTTCACACTGAAATTCATAGCAGCCTTATTCACAATTGCCAATATATGGAAGCAACTCAAGTGACCATCAACTGATGGATGAATAAACAAAATGTCGTGTATATATACGATGGAATATTACTCATTTGTAAAAATGAATGCAGTCCTGATGCATATGACAACATAGGTGAGCCTTGAGGACATTTTGTTGAGTGAAATAAGCCAGACATAGAAGGACAAATATTGTATGATCCCACTGATGTGAACTAATTATAATAAGCAATCTCAGAGTTAGAATCTATAATATAGGTTACCAGGGTCTAGAATGGGGGTAGTGAATGGGGAGATGATACTTACTTTGTGCCGAATTTCTATTTAGGTTGATTGTAAATGTTTGGAAAGGGGTAGTGGTGATAGTAGCACATTATTGTGATTGTAATTAACAGTATGAATTATATTTATGAATGTGGTTGAAAGGGGAGGTTTTGGGTCATGTGTGTCACTAGAAGGAAAGTTAGAAGATAAAACCTGGGACTGTATAATACAATGAACCCTGTTGTGGATGATGACTGTGCTGAATAGTACAAATATAAGCATTTTCTTTCATGAATTATAACAAATGTATGTTACTATTAAAAGGTGTTGATTTTAGGGTGGTATATGGGAAAAATACACCTAATGTAAACTACGGACTATAGTTAACAGTAATATTTTAATATCCTTTCATCAATTATAACAAAGATACCCCACTAATCCAAAGTGTCAACTATAGGGGGATAGGTGGGAATGGTGTATTTTTTACATGACTTCCTATGTAATTCTACACCTTCTCTGATTTTAAAAAATAGCAATAGTTTTAGAAAAAAACATTATGCTAAGCAAAAGAAACCTGACAAAAAGTACTAATATTGTATGATTCCATCCACATAAAATGTATGTATAAATAAATGTGTAAAGACAGCATTAGATTAGTGGTTATGTAGGGCTGGGAAAGTATCCTGAGGTGATTGTTAGGGGTTTGGAGTTGTTTTTTTTTTTTTTTTTGGAGTAATGAATATGTTCTAAAATTGTGGTGATGAATGCAGAAATCTGTGTTTATACTAAAAGCCATTGATTGTACACTTTGGATGGATTGTATGGTATATGAATATATCTCAACAAAACTACTTTTAAAAAAACAAGTATGAAAAAAGAGTATGCATAATGGAAGTATCATTTTCCTGAAATTGGGTATATATTTGAATAGAATGCTTGCATGAAATATATTCAAGTAAACTTTATGAAGAGCCTCTCTGGAGTTGGGGAGGGGTGATCTCGGCTGACTTGAATTTTCTTCTTCATACTTTTCTATATATTTTGAATATTATGTTCAAGATGCATGTATTGTTCAAATAATCACAAAACCAGTAAAACTCTTTGTATTCAAAAAATAAAAAATAAAAATAGGGGCAAAGTAAGCCTTCTGGGGACACTTACATATTTATGAAAATGGTTTACTTTGTTCCTTTCTAGATTCAGTGGCCTCTAAGCAAAATGCAAAATCTCTCACCCCAAAGGAATTCTCATTCATTTCCTAAAGTTGTGAGTAGTCATAAAATCTAACAAATGCTGCAAGTGACCTTTTGAATCTCATTCAGTAAGTTTAGGTGTGGCTAGAGGAGATATTTTTTAACATGTTTACTAAGCAGTTGTGATGAAATTGGCCGGGGGGATTGGCTTTGAGGAACCACTGTTTTACACAAAGCTGGTGATTAGGGAGGGGTAGGGTGGTTAAGCCAGCAAGATAAATGAAAGGGCTGGGATACTACAAAAACACTCTATCTTGGGGTGGGGCCAGTGAGGTATAGAAGTTGGAATGAGAAAAATATTCTATAGAAATAACCCACAGATTATTCATCAATCTAATCCGAATTATTTTTATTTGAACTACTCTATCCTAAAATCCTAAATTCCCCCAAGGACAATTAGCACCTAGATGAAAGTGAGGGTTCAAATGTAGAGATCCCTTTCTGAACAATACCTTCCTTAAAAAAATAAATCTTCCAAAAGGCAGCTGATCTCTGGAAGTTTAGAGGAGCTGTTTGGTCCCTTGATTCTAGCCTACAAGGTTTAAAAAGATGATAATCAATCAAGAGATGTTTTTAATAGTTAATGAACATATTTATTTCCTTTTGTGTTTTTTTCCCAAAAGGCATCTGGCAATACCGAAACAAAGCAAAAGCATCCTTTGCCCTTTTGGTAGGACACCAAATTCACTTACTGACTGAATTTGAGTTGAAAAGGTGCCACCCACTACACCTGGAAATGTAGGTGGCGGGACACTTCCTGTATCTCACTATTAACACTCTCCCCTGCAGCCCAGGTCAGCATGGTTACTATTTTAAACAGTTATACCCACCATCCATCACATAGGACACAAACATATCAGTGAAAGGAAGAGATTAAAATTCTTGCCAGCTGTTTCAGTTTCCTAGGCTGCTCAAGCAAATACCATGAAATGGGTTAGGTTAAACAATAGTTGGTTACGGTTTTGAGGCTAAAAGAAAGTTCAAATCAAGTCATCCTCAAGACGATGCTTTCTCCCTGAAGACTGTGGCATTCTGAGACTGGCTGCAGGCGATTCTTGGTTCTTAGCTTGTCACATAACAAGGCAAATGGTGGCCTCTCCCGGTCTCTCCATTCTGTTCCGGGTTTTGTAGATTTCAGCTTCTTGCTTCATGTCACCAGGTCTCCACCAGGCATTTCAGATTCTGATCCTTGTCAATTACAAAATATCCGTTTCTTTTTTAGTTCTGTTCTTCTCCTTTTACTCTTTTTTGTCCGTTATTCCTTCTTTCATAATTATATTTTCTATTACCTCATCTGGGTAATTCTGGGTTTTGGGGCAAGTCACTCACTCCACTTTTCAGAACCTTGCTTTGCCTTCAGAGTTGCACCCTTTAACCTGCAGTGTCCTCCATGCTTAACTTCTGTGCCTCTGCAGAAAAGGTCAGGGGTGCTCTGCTCACCCGCAGTGTGTGTAAGACATACCCACGTGTTCTGGGCTGCTATGAGACAATGTGGTAGATTGTATTATGTAGCCCAATCTTAACTCCCATTCCTGCGGGTATGAGATGAACCCATTGTAAATAGGACCTCTTGAAGATGCTGTTTTTAGTAAAGGTGTGGCCCAACTGAATGAGGACAGGATTTAATGCAGGTTACTTAGAGTCCTTTATAAGAAAAATTCAGGCATAGAGAAAGAAAGCCATAGGGAGCATCTGGTGGCCAGAAGACAGCAGGAACCCAGAAAAGAAAGGAACCTGAGTATTGCTGTCCAGCCAGAATTCTACTGACCCCAGGAAGAATTAAGCCTCCTAGCAACACCTTGATTTGGACTTCTGGCCCCTGAAACCATGAACCAATAAATTCCCATTGTTTAAGCCAACCCATTGTGTGGTATTTGTCTCAGCAAGACAGAAAGTAAGTCCCTGGAGGGAAGAATCGGGTGCTCTGTGGCACTTAGCACCCCGGCATTAAAAACATAACTGATAATAGGGCAGTCCTGACTGACAACAAATAGCACGGTCCATTATTTTCTCATGATGCAAAAGCTATTACTATTTTCCAATTATAAGAGGTGTTTTTTTTTTTTTTTTTTTTTTTTTTTTTTTTTTGGTAATTAAACAACTTTAAGCTCCAGGTCAGCACTCTGATGGTTAGACTACAACATTCTATTCACCTGAGTCATACCAACATCTTTTCATGTTTAAAAAAAGGATTCATTGAGTCCTTTGTCATAGTTCAGTGATGTTTATGCCAGACTCTCAAAGAGCTCTGATTGCCTTGCACTGGAACTCGTAGAAGCATGAACGGATTGCAATTCGTTAGTTTCTAGTCATCAGGTTTCACATTTCTTCTGAGTCAGACTCTGAATATTTGTGTGCTCTTTTTAGTTTGGTGTTTATTCTTCCTGCTCTTCCTAATCCTGGCTTGTTGGCAAGCACATTTGGAGGAAAAAAATAGTTGATCATATTATATCTCAGATAGACCATTTGGAGAAGTAAAAGAGATTGCTTCCACTTAGAAAACATCTACCATGTGCTTCTTGATAAAATTATTTACTCAATTCCTTTTTCAAAACAGTGAGCTAGCTTAGTTCCTCAGTTTGCAAAATGAGAGTTCAATTTGGAATTGAACTAATTATTCATTTGTATTTATTTATTGGCATATTTTAACCTCAAACCCATTTAGAGTCTACTGTTTTCTAAATTGTTACTAATACATAAAATCTACAAAATACATACTTAAAATCTACGAAAGACTATCTTGTGGGAAGATGTGTCAGTTACCTCTCAAGTAAAAGATGTTATAAAATCATATATTGTCTTATTTTATCTGCCTATATCTGTCTATTCATTCCCTAATTTATTCTCAAAGGCATTTAAGACACAACTATCTACATTTTGGTTTTTCATGTATTAAAAATGGTGCCACTAATTCAGAATTATGAGCATTAAAACTCAGTATATGCTATTTTACCAAATAAATTTTTCAAATACCTTTTCATAATTTAATTGTACAAGCCTCAAAATATAGTTTAAAAATGTTTGCAACCAAAGATTCAACACAGTAAACATATCTTAAATGTATTTCCCATGATTTGTGTTGTGTCTTGAAAATTTGAAGAAAATAGTATCTTATATAAGAATATTTGTGAAAATGATGTTTTAGTAATTGACTTCAATTTGTTAGTATACATTTTGTGCTTTAGTATAAATACCCTTCCTGGAAATAATAAAATACATTTCATCAAGTGTATTCTCTAATCCATACTTGTCCCCACTGTCCACTGTCAATCTTCCAAATTGCTGCTAATTTATTATAGTTATTATCAAAATGTCTTCACAGTTCCATACTATAGTGTCCTTTGAGCTGTACGAAAAGATGATAGAGTTCCTAAGCACAAAAGCCTTTTGATCCCTTATTCATTTGCCCCATCCAGCAAATATTTACTAAGTTTCCATTGTGTACATGTCATATTGTGATAATTTCTAAAGGTATACACACAAAAAAAGAAAAGGACATAGATCTTTCTCAATGTTCTTATAATTTGGTGGGCTCCCTACTTAACCATAATACAAATTAGAAAATAACTGCTGTCAATAAGGTTCTCTATGAGTTTAGAGAAGCTTCAAAGATAGGAACTGAGGGTGAAACGAGCAAAAGCTTTGCAGAGGAGGTGATATCTGAAGCTGGACTTCCAATTTGCATAAGCTGAAGTGGAGGTAAGAATATTGTTCAAAAAAGACATAAGCAAAGTCAAAAAAGACAGTGAAGTCTGCATAATACAGAGGAAATAATAGGTGACTCATTTGGTTTGGGTTCATGAAGAGGCGGCAAGGAAAAGACACTTGGGGAGATTGGGCCAGTTAATGCAGGGTCTTACACTCCAAATACATTAAGGTATTTGGAATTTTATGACTGTATGTTGCCAGCAGGATAAGACACAGACTCCTCTCCTTGGCTTTCAAGATCCTAGAAGATGTAACTTGACCAAGTCTTCCAACAGTGCCTATAGGTGCTCAATTAATGTCTGTTGATTTGCACTGAAAGTAAATCCCCAACTTTGTTTTCACATGTTCCTTCCAGCCTCAGTGGGCTATGTAGCTTTTCCCAAACATAGCCTGAAATCCCTAACTCTTTCTTTACTCACAAGATTTACTCCACTGTCTCTTTTATTTGCTGACATTTTATTTTTCATCTTCAGAGTTCATTCTAGTTCTCCCAACTATAAATAAACCCTATCTTCTTTGTATTCTTTAGCATTTTTACTGATACTATTTATCATATCTGGCAATGTGGTATTCTAATTTGATTATATATTAACACTTCTATAGAATTACAAATTATTAAAATGCAAAAAGAAAAGGAAATTTATAACACTGCCCCATTAAATTTCAATGAAATTGAATCCCTAGTTATCAACTAAGCACCTCAGAATATGAAAAGGATTGTTATCAGCTGTGACTGATATGAGTTGAACAGGACAAAGTCCCTGAATGCCAGGGGCTTGCAATCCATTGTAAAGGACAGATAGCCACTCAAATACCAGGCAGACTCAATAAGTGTACAGAAAAAGCCTGTATTATGTTTTAACCCTTCTAGAGAAAGTGTAACCTGGACTATAAAGCATGAGAATTTTATAAAATAATTCCAAAAGTATTAGCTAGGCCTTCCTTCCAGGAAGAAAAAAAAAAGTAATCCAAAATTAAAATAAGCAAATTCTACTCAAACTGATCAAAAGCTAATCAGTGAGTAGTTACTTGCAAGTCTGCTTTATAAACTCCATCTTTCCTGAGATATTTTTCACTGCCTGAGCCAGGAAACTGGAAAAACATTTAACTTACTACAAGTGATTGATCCAGAAGTGTGGCCATGGCCTTGCTATCCAAAACTACCAGGTAAAATAGCAGACTGCCAGAAACTCACAGCTGGATGTTTCACCTCTGCTCGGTTGTCCAAGTTTACCACATGTCAGTTCAGCAATTTAGGGTGGATTGGAGATAATCCACTAGAAAAAAAGGGAAAGTTGTGTCAGTTACAGTCTGCAGAAGTTCTTGTGTTCTTAATTCATGTCTTTCTCAGATGTTTGTGGTTTGTTTGTCTTTTCAGCTGTGATGGTGGTTAATACTGCTGATGGGAAAATAATTTTTCCAACCTGGGCAGATCTTTTAAAGTTGTAGGTTTGTTGAACATTAATCTGCAGGTGCCCAAATATTAGCTATTTGAAAATCTGTGTCATAAACTCTTAAGATTTGCATTCATCAATGAGATTGCCAGTTTTGTTTTTTTTTTATCCTTTTGCTACCCACTCAGAGTGACTAAATTTAGATTGGTTCCACTGTCTGTTCCACTCATTTAAATAACTGCAATTACAAATTGACTTATAGAATAAAAACCCACAATAGGATGCTTATTTAGATCAAGCTGCCCTAAGTGTGTGTAAGAAATGTGAGTATTCTAAGGGTCCTTTATGAGATAAGGGCAAGCCAAGTTTGGAGAAGAAGGGGAAACTGTAACATCTGCCACTGCCCCAGTCTGGGAAGGTAATATGTGGTAAAGGGGTTCTACTTATTTACAATCCTCTACTGTAATATTAATCGATTTCAACAGATATTTAAATTCTTTCTCTATTTGTACTAGCCATCAGTTTTTGCTCTGTTACTTTCTGGAACTTATCCCCCCAAATATAAATCTTCTAATACTACCACTCTCTTTTCTCTCTGTCAGAGTTGCATGCATCAAAAAAATAGTAATACTTGTATCTAGGTGTGTAGTTGAAGCTTAAAGCAACTTATTTTCTGTTCTGTCATAAAGGATATAGAGGGAGGTATGAGATTTGAGGAAAGCACTCTGCTAGGAGCCTAGTTATGTTCCAGTTTTGCCATAAACCAACTCTACAAACTTGGGCAAAACATTTCACCTGTATGAAATTTCTCCCTGACAAGGCCAGAGAAGTGCAGACCTCTTCCATTTTTGAAGCATTCAGGACATAGAAAGTAAAGCGCTGCTGAAACAAATTACCATGAACTGAGTGGCTTAAAACAACAGAACTTTATTCTCTCACAGTACTGGGGGATAGAGGTCTGAGATCAAAGTGTCTGTAGGGCCATGCTGCCTCTGAAGTCCCTAGAGAAGAATCTATTCCTACGTTCTGGCGATTGTAGGCAATCCTTGATGTTCATTGACTTGAAGAGACATCTGTGTGCTGTGTCCAAATTCCCCCCTTCTTCTAAGGACACCAGTCATATTGGATTATAGGACACACCCTAATGCAATATGGCCTCATCTTCTCTAATTACATCTGCAAAGACCCTATTTCCAAATAAAGGCACATTCACAGGTACTGGGGGATAGGATTGAACATATCTTTTTGGGGAACACAATTCAACCCACAGCATGAGATAATGTCCAGAGAGTTATGAAAATTGGAATATATCTTAATGATTATATTTAAATAAATACATCTAACACACGTGTGAAAATACACTGACTCTTTGTACAACTTGATTTGTGAATGTGACACTTGGTCAAGTTGACCACTCCCTCCATTGTCCAGGATGGACCCTGCCTCCCACTGACTCACTTGTCTGCAGCTGGATTACTGATTTATAACTGTGTTAACTGATACTGATCATAGTGTGTCTCCACCCTAGATGCATCCTTAATCTTGACCCAGTCATATCAATATAGACGTGATTGACTCCCAGTTTTTGCCCTACAGCCCAACCATGATGCACTACCTGTAGTTTTCTAAATATCTCATTGTCTCATACATGTATCTTTGAATAAGTTGTGCCCTCTTCCTAAAAGTTTTTCCAATAGATATTTCTTTTTGTTTGAGATTGAACTAAGACATCAAGGGCCAGGGCATGCCTTCTCTGAAACACCATCTTTGGCATGGCCAAGAGTCAATCCTCTAAAAGTAATCTAAATACCGACCACCACCACCCTCCCCCACACACACATATGCATCATATTATACTTATCATCCTGAATTGTAATTGGCCGCTTGTTCATTTTCCCTACTATACTGTAAACTCCTCAAGGATAGGGACTCTGTCTTTAATCTCTCTATCCCTACAACCTTACTATGTTCATTATTATTGGAGGTGATAAATATATGCCTGTCAATGATTTGCAATAATTGTCAGATACCCCTAAAAAGCACTTGACTCTCAGCAGCCCTCAAACACCCTCAAGATAAAGGAAGGATTTGGAAGGTCTTTAGTTCAGGGTGTAGTTATGGAATAAAATCATGAAATAACCATTTTGTTCCAGTTTTCTCCTCAGCCTAATCCTAGGTCATCTAGCATTTTGTTGTCATTGTCATTGCTGTTGTTCACACTTCAAATGCCACATATAGAATTAAATCTCATTTGTATTTTATCACTTATTTTTGTGTTCTGTTTAAATCTCTTCTGAAAAGAATAAAAGCTATCTGAAGACCGATTTTGCACATCATACACCCCATGTAATATTATTTCTAATTAGCACATGTGTCTTATGTTCCAGATTAAAATGCCTTTGAAAAATCTACAGATAACTAATGACCTAAGCAAATATATCTGAAAAATTATTTGGAATTTCAATGATCAACTTATTCATATTTTCCCATAGTCAAATCACAACCAATATTCTTTTCATTATTGGCATTCTTTGAAATTATTTAGTGGCTAAGGAAAAATCAAATTAGGTAAACAATACTAGGATGAAACCGATGAAACTCATAAATTAAATTATTTAGCAGCAAGAAACTTGCATGGCCATCTCATTTTCTCAAACTGGGGCATGGACAGGGCCTTTGGGCAACTCTTTCCTCAACTGCAGCAAAGCTCCTCCACATCTGAAGCAGATTCCTTCTGCAGATCAGAAATTCATTCCAGGGAGAAGGAAATGAATGATGATAATATAAACTGTTAGCTCCTCCCAGAGGAATTCACTTTCAATTGGGTTCAAAACCTTAAGCTAAACTAAGGGATTCCATGTCTAAAGGGTAGTAGTTTAAGTATTAGAGAGCCAAGAGTGAAAAGTGTGTGTGTGTGTGTGTGTGTGTGTGTATGTGTGTACAGCAGTCTTTCTTAGTGACCAAAAATGATGTAAGTAATTTTTAAATTTTGCCTATGTGCAGTGCTGGATCTGTGGGAGTTCTATTCTGACAAACTAGAATTTAATCTCTTTGAGGACCTGGACTTAGTCTCTCTCATATTTCCCTTGAATTCTACATTGTTGCTTGGCATATCACAAATACTTGATAAAATTATTGATGAGCTAATTAACAAAATTATTACTACCTACTGCAATAGCACTGATCAATAAAAAAGGTTACATTCTAATACTTCTAAATTTGTTTCCCCAAAATATGAGATCCCATTTTTTTTCTTTTACTGAGGGAGGACCCAAAAGCTGAAAACTGAATCACATGATTTCTCAAGCTTTCTTTATACTTTTTTGTCACTATAGCAGTAAATTGGAATTACTTACTGTTGTGGTTTGACCATGACCCTCTGCCTTGAGGATCTCAGGATCCCCAAAAGCATTGCTGATTTACAGTGGCAGGAGATGCAGACCAAATACATTTAAAGCCCTCTCAATCAAACACAAATATAATTGACTACCTTAAAGATTCAGGTTTGATGTCAACAGTGGAGAAATTATTTCTGGCTCCACTTTCAAGGAAACCCAAAAAGTTAAAAAGAGAGAGGGTAATAGCATATAAATATTTTAAAAATATTTATAAGCTATAAGGTTGCATTTTGGCAGGATCAACTTTTCTTTTACAGTAATGGAAGGCATTTTGTGGCATTCCAAATTGGCTCTGTAATGCTATATTCTCAGTATTAATGTGTCATTTGGGAATGTTTGCATTGATGTTTCCCACATTGATTCTCATGCCATTTACCCATGCTTCCATGACGGCAAAATAATCTAACATACATGGGGAAACAGGCAACAAGAACAAAAGTTTCAGATACCATGACCAAAACAAAAAGGCCTCCCTAGCCTTGGGTAAAGAAAAAAAAAACAAAAACAAAAACCCAGCAGCCTGCAGCTTCTCCAGAATAGCTCTGACCGTCACCAAAAGAGAGAGCACTAGTGTATTAGCAGCAAGGGCCAATGACGTGCAAAGAACTTGAGAGATTGAGGTAAATGCCAGGAAAAATAAAATGCAGGATACTACTTTGTACTTTATAGAGTCATAAAATCTTTATTCTGGAAAGTTCAAAGCCCTTGACAGACATTTCATTAGTTCTCCCTTTCTTCTTTGAGGTACACATGTGGCAAGTGTAATTATTGTCATTTTTATGAATGGGAAAAAATAAGGCATGGAAGGTTAAGTAACATTCAAAGTTACATAAAATCACATACACAGCACAGTACACCAACCTGCTCCCTGATGCTTCCTTAAATGCCTTATGACCTTTTTCACTCTTTGGGGATTATATCATGCTTTTCCTAAAAGAAATTGCCTTAAAAGACCTCTTCTACTTGGAAGTCTATTCTGTTTCTAAATTAAATGGTGGGGGGCGGGGGTGGATGAAAAAGGAACAACAGTGTCTTGGCTTATGTTTCAAATAACCAAGTCATTCTTTTGGTGCTACTGATATACCTCATATATCAAATTTATTATATTTTAGCAAAACACACAATTTAGTTTTTTAGTGCCCTACTACTTCACCTAAGCCTCCTTAAATCCATATTGCCCAGAAACATCCTCTTACTCTGAAATCTATAAGTTAAGGAACTATTCACAACACTGCCAGGCAACTTTAAAGGATGAGTCATAGGGACTGGTTGTAGGGTCCAAGAAAAGAGAACCAACTCCCCTTCTTCTTTACAACTGGCAGAGAACCACCAAGTGGCAATGTTGGAAACTTGAACTGGCATTCCATCTCCATGTCCTGAAAAGACATCTTTGCTTGGGGCTCTACAGTTGTAACATAAGAAAAATAGATGGAAATATCAACCAAATGGAAAAAGCTGGAAATTACTAGAGAAGGGGAAATTTTTAACTTCGAAGAAGATGTTAGAAAGTGGAAACTTTACAAAAACTTTTTGCCACTGAAGTTGTCCAAAATTCAACCAGATATATTATAGAATAATAATGACCAGATTTGTGCATGAATCAGTGATGATGCAAAACTGTACTGTGTAAGCTTTGCTAAAAGTTTGTTTTCTGTTTAATTTACTGTCACAGTAAGGCTTCAGGAGGAGGTTTTCCACTGCATTTCATTATGTAATGTCAAGTTGACTTGGGATACTACTTCAGATGTGAATATGATATAGTTTGATTTGTTATAATGAGACTAAAACGAAACACACCACTTTTTCATGCCTCTTTCCTATAAGCACAGGGTGCAATAAATAACCATTTTGAATATAGGAAAAGTGTTGAGTTTGAGTTTTAAAGATAGCTCTCAGGAGATGATTTTTATCTACCATATGCAGTTAATTTAGGGAAGTAATATTATGTAGCCAATCCCTGTCTCCATTAGTGCTAAAATATCAGAGTTGAAAACTAAATACTTGGTTGCTTCATGAGGAGAATCTAATGGAGTGTACACTGCCCTGTACTGGAGTGCTTTTTCCTCATCTGCCTTCATAAATGTATAAAATGGAAACCATTAGACCAAAAAAAATTGACTTAGCTTTATCCCACAGGTTACTAATTGCTCTCATATCAATATATGAATATATTTTTCCATCTTAAATACCATATTTCCTCTTTGTCTTTTGATATATTAAAATTAAATACAGATTTCTAAAAACTCTGACTTTGAAGCTGGTCTTAGACTATTTGAATGACTCTCAAATATGATATTGATTTATTAATAATTCACATATGTTTAAAAGAAAACAATCCTTTCCAGACCTTTAACCTCTTCCAAATGTTGCAGCTAATTGTTGTGTTGAAATAATTTTCTTGATCATTCTTACCTAATTCCTCTGATTAATATTGTATTTATTTACCTATTTTATTGCTTAAGAAATCACATTGCTTTGGAATTCATTTTTTCTGCAAGAAAATACTTTATTCCTGTGGGAGGGAGATGCAGTGCTTATATACAGCAGCTGTGAAACAAATGTAGTACTTTATGCTCTATTGTAAAGAGAACTTCTAAAAATCTAATTTCGTAGTCTGATAGTGAATAATACCTATTTCTACACTTAACAATCTTTCAAATACTTTCTTTTTCTAACAAATATGTCTATCAATAATGGCACATGTTATGAAACACTTTCAATATATGATTTATGGTAGTAGTGTTAGTTGTATTTGTGTCACCACTACAATAACTACCACCACTACTACTACTATTTGCAATAAAAAGATTCTATTTCATGAATGGCACAATTTGGAAATTATGACTGACAGATGGAAATGCTTAACCATTTTTAACTCAACCTTTAAATTGTGAAGATATCATTTTGACTCTCTTGCCTCTTTTTCTTTCTGACATTACTAAATATATGGCCCTGTAGGTAATTACTTCCCTCGTTTCCCATCCATATATCTTTCTCTGTAATGTGTTAAAACATTTGCTCAACTCCAAGGTTTTCCACAGCAGATAGCTTCTTACATCATGATCATCCCTTTCTTCTCACATTCTATTGCTCCAGGGAGACACATTTTTTAGTCTCCATCTTCTATCTCCTTGATACCATTATTTAAATTCCAGAAAACAATTTTCTATTGTTAATATAAGGCTCCTTCCACTTTCTCTTTTTATATATTATTTCTAATACTATGAAAAATTATTAGAGGAACCAAAACTTAGTTCAAAATTTCAAGATGCTGCGATTAGCTTTTGAGCCCTAGGATGGCAGAAGTTATGTTTTAATTATTTTTGTAAGCTAGTACCTAATGCTACCTGTCATGGAGTAGGTTCTTAAGAATAATAGAAAAAATAAGAAAAATGGTAAAATATCTAACATTTAAAACACTTAAAGGTGCCTAGCACTATGATAATAATGTCTAACACTTAGAGCCCTTACTGTGTGCTTTACGCTTTGCTAAGTGCTGTTAATGATTTTTTTGTGTAGACCTCACAGTGGCACTTAACTTATGGGGGCAGATCACGTTTTTATTCCCATATTTTGAATGTGGAATTTGAAGTTCACAGTGGCTAGGCAAAGGTGCTAGGACTTGGTCATGAACCCAAATGGTCTGCATCTGACCCTATGCTCTAATCACTATAAAATTTTGTCAGACATTAAGTTTAATTGCTTAATGTACCAACACTCACCACATTTTTGCTTTGTTCATTAGTACCAAAAATTAGCTCTTTTCCATAAACAAGTGATTAAAATGAAGGATGGAAAAATACATTTTGTTTTGCTCACAAACCATATTTTATTGGAAAAGAATGCCTATAAAACTTTGTTTACAAGAATTCTGAGGTTATGGGGAAGATCTGTAAGTCGGTGGAAAGGGCTCTATTGGTATTGGAAGGGGAATGACAGACTATTTGCCATCTCTAATCAAGATTATTTTATTTCTTGGTTAAGAAAAATTCCCAGATCTCTGTCCTCTGTGAAAGCTGGATAGCAGGATATGCCCAATTGCAAAAAATTCAACTTTCCAAGATAAAACTAGTGTCAAATTAGTTTGTCTATTGATCAATCAGAACCTTTGTATATTTCAAGACAAATTTCTAGCTACATTTGAACAATAGGAACATAATGTTGAGCACCCACGCTATGTGGAAAAAAGTACTAGGATTCAATTTTAATTCATTTTTAAGACGTGTTTTGGTACTTGCTGATAAGCATGTGAAGCATTGGTATAGATATTGAATGTGGGCATTTACTATTATAACTCATACAATCAGACCAATAATCTGGTATACTGAGAGGTCATTTAAAATCTAAAACATATCAAATATGATGTTGAAAGCCTATTAAACATAATTTAACTTGTCTTTGACTCAGGGAGTACTTCATGGCTTCATCATGCCACCAGGTCATGTTTATAAACATTGATTATGAAATATGGTCCTGAAACAGAACAGAGGAAGTATGCATAGTGGTTAAGAGCTGGAGCCAGAATTCCTGAGTTGGTCTCCTGGCTTTACCACTTATCAGCTCTGTGCTTTAGCTTCATTATCTGTAAAATAGGGATGATGATATTTCCAACAGTTCTCAAACACTGTCTAGCATATGGTATGCACTCCATATGTTATTCATTATTTCCATTGTTGTTATTATGAAGTATAGAAAATTCACCTAAAAAATTTTATAATTGGAAGTCAAATATTGGAAGTTGTCTGTGTGTGTGTGTGTTAATGTTGGTAATGTATGAATGCGTATGTGTTTATTTTATATTGACAAGTCCATACTATTGCTTATTTTATTATCATATTTTCCAAATTATTAAAAAAAAGTTCTACATGCACCAAATGTAGATATGTGTATGTTCTGATATTTGAGCTGTTCTAAATAGTTTACTGTTTATTTTTGGTTTATCATATTTTCATTTGCATTGCATGAAGGAGACAAATAGTTATCACATAATATCATCCCTCTTGTATAAACTCTCCATCATTTAAAAAAATTGAACAGTAAGATTTGGAATGACATCCACTGATTTTTAAAAGAAATTCTTTTAAAAAATGTCAAACTGCCTCCTTTCTTAAACTCTAAAGAACATACTATTTTTATACCTATTAAGAAAAATATTGTTTTATATTACCTAATTTAAAAGGTGATGGATTTTATTTTAAATTTGGTGGTTGAGCAATAAATATATAATCTAACTGGAAATTTTTACCCTCCTTGCACACTTTGTTGAGGATGCTGAGAATGAGATTAGAACAGGGTTCTGAATGCCTAATGAAAAACAGATTTTGGTATAAAAACAGAATTCTGTATTTGGATGTCTTTGATCTAAGACCACTAAAAGGAATAAAAATTGTGGTTATAGACAAATGTCTATTAAAGATGGGTAAATTAGGACTTAAAAAATAATCACTGACTCCAAATATCCAAACCAATTTCTCAAAAAAGAAATACAATATTTAAGTGTGAAAATATTTGACTTTTTTTTCCTGTCAGTGGTTTTCCTCATAACTGTCAGCACCAAAGGCCCTGACATGCTATAAAAGTCTGTTCCATCAGTTTCCAATCCCACAGAAAAGAATGCAAGAGACCTTATCAGTATTAAATTTATAGCTCTAGATATGTAGACTTAGATAAGGTTTTGATAAGCATTCAAACATTTTGTTGATTAACCACATCAAATCAAAGCTGTGAATTTAGCCAATCACTAATGATTCCAAGGAACTTAGATGAGATCATTGAATGGAAATCTGGGGTTTAGGGTTTTACCCAGGATCTCTGAAGGTTTAACTCACCCTTCTTAGCTGGTTCCTCCTGCTAGCTTCAAGTAATTATCAAACAAGCCCTGGGAATCTGTCCAGCATCCATCCAAAAAGATAAAGATAAACACTTCACTTACAGTTAGCACTGCAGCTACCTTGGCGTAGCAACTCTGTGTTTATATAAAATGCTTTCAGACTTTAACTCTGAACCAGTCCAACAACCTTTGGCATTGGGGATGTTGAAATGTCTAAGAACACTCCACCTCCAAGTGCTGGTTCTGGGAATGGTGGGGAAAATTAGTTGATGAGACAATGAAACTCTCAGAAGCACTTCTATTGGATACCGTCTTCACAGGAGTGGGAGATAAACATATCTAAGGAGTTGGAAATGTTGGGTCTACAACTAATAATGCTGTAAATCATCTGTGAGCAATTAGCCTTCTTTCAAACTAAAGGCCCTCAGAGTTCCACAATTCCAGGCAGCAGGGAGCTTGTAAATGTGCCCTAGTCATATGTGTTACAAGGACACACTTTCATAATCAAATAACTGGAAATCTTGGTAAGAAAAATAATGGATCTTAAGCATAAAGTTCTTATTTGTACTTTAAAATGTTTCATTGAGTGAATAGAAAGGTGATCTCTCTTGATTTTTAATCCTATTACTGTCTAATCCTGGAAAGGTCAGATGGCTATGAAGGCAATGTACTCTTGCCTTCCTCGTGTGCAGTAATATCTGTACACTGCGGGAAACAAGTCTCACGATCATTATCTTGGCCTGTGTTTAAAACCAGTTATTAATGTTATTCAAACATAGCTTGTTAGGATGAGCTATTGAACTTGATTTGTTAAAAATATGCTTTATAAAGTATATTTTAAAGGTTTTCTGCCACAAATAAAGGAAGAAATTTGTTTTTAAGAACTAACGGTATATGATCTATCTCAGTGAAGTAAATGTTTTACCTTAAAACATTTATGAAGAATTACTCCTTAATTAATTAGAGAAGAAAATGAGTGAGGCATATCCATAACTTCAGAGAAGAAAGGGCTAAAGAAAACCTTTGGCTTTTGTGTATCATAGATTTTCTTTAACCCAGCAGTTCTCAAAAATGCTGACTTGCTTTAAATAAAGCAGTGTACACTGTAAATGATTTTTATTCATCAAGATTTAAATAACTTGTTGCTCTCCCACTAAACAGTCCCCCATCTTGAATGTGTTCTGTTCCTTCTAGGACATGAGGTTTCTCCCCAAAATATTTGAAAAGCATAAATGTTTCAGAAACTTTTCGGCAGAAATAAATCCCTGACTATCATAAAAACATGATGAGCTCAGCCAAGCCAGGATCAATAGCAGCTGCCTGGGGGCAGATGATTAATCAAAACCAGGAATCCTTCCTCCCATACTCCGGGAGTGAGGACTTTCCATTTCTGTGGAATTTAAACAATGTGCCTATAATATGAATGCATCTAAATGGAATATTCTTCACATTTAAAAAGTGATATACTTTATTCCCTTCACAGAGAGAAACTTTGGTATGTGTGTGTCCTCGTATGCTTAAATATCCTTATTTTAATCAAGCTCACCTTTTAATCTTTCTCTACCACTCTTCAACTAATTATTTAGTAGATGTATTAATCTGAGCCTTTGTTTGTGCTCTAATGCTTTTCTGATGGGCTTTGCCTCCTCAGATGCCTTTTTAAAAGCTGCATTTTGTGCACCTCTTTTAGACAGCTCCTGACATAACCACATGCAGGTATGGCTGGAGTCAGCCAGAGACATTCACTACCCAAGTGGAAAAGAACTGGCTTCAGTATTAACCCCATGCTTTCCCTGCCACTAACTTTGCTACTTTAGGAGTGACGATGAGAGTGACACAAAGTGGTCCAGATTCTCCACCATTCAAAAGACTACAGATGACAACTAACATACTCTCCAGTGACCACATTCCTCTTTGCATTCTCACTCTTTCCTCTTAGTGTCCTAAGGCTGGTGGTCTCACTGCTTCTTCTTTCCTTCTAGAAGGAATTACTTCTAGTTGATTAACCCCAAAGGACCTTGGGGTGAGAACAACCCTATGGCAGGTCAGATAGTATATGAGACAGCTTCTTATGGTCCTTCCAGTCTCCCCTCCAGATAACTGTAAGGGCCATTATTTACTTGCAGCCATTGCTAGGATTGTAGATGTTGGCAATTATATTTAAAAGACTAACAGACAGTTATCACATAAAAGCAGATATTGGGGTTGAGTTCTGATTCTTAGGATTTGGGTAAGGTAGAAAAGTAACCTTTTCTACATTCACCCAGCAGTGCAATAATGAAAATATTTTTGCAATTACTTTTATTTGATCCATTCTAGAGATATATCCTATAATCCTTTCTAATCAGAGATCTTTCTGGTTTGTGTCACTAGCTGAAACCCATGAAATGTATCATTTGCCTTGGATTGGCCACTTGGCCTCTTTCTCCCCTCTGCATGAAAGTGGAAGCATATTTTCTATTTATCTAAATCTTCTCTTGCCCTTTCTTTCTAGTTATACACTATGCTTTTCTCCTGAATTCATACCCAAAACCCATTCTTCTTATAGATTCCTTGATTTTAAGTGTTCTGCCATTTTAATTTTTCAAATTGTGCCTCTTAATTCTCCTCACCTATGCTCTGGAATCTGATTTTCAGGTTTGCCACCATATGTATTGCCTCCCCCCCCCCCCCCCCCCCCGCTAACCTTTTCCATAACTTTAATACAATATTTGCTTGTTTACATGCACTATTACCAGTGTCTTCTGGAAACTCATAGTCTTAAGTCTTTGGATACACAAATTCAATACCTCAATGGACACAGATTATGATTCTAGACATGTGGTCATGATGTGGCTTTAGAGAATCTTCTCTAGGAAATCCAAGAAACCCCTTATACTCCTGGACATCCTAGGGAGGACATACTACTACCACTAGAACTATCAAAGCATTTTGGGACATGTGCAGCACATAAATTCTTAATAAAATTTTGCAGTAGGTCATACTGAGTTATTAATAGCACAGAAGGTCATCCTCTATGAGAATGATGGTATTTTGTGCTTTTGGAATAGGTTTATAGCTCTTGTGGTTTTATCCTTTTGCTTGCAGTTTGCTTTGATCAAATTAATTAATTAATTAATTAATTAATAACATATCTTTGCTTCTTAAATGTCTCTGTCTTTGGACAGTAGCTACTGCTTCTTAGCTATCCAAAACAATGCTGCTCAAAGGTTTTCTGGTGTGTCTTTTAAGCCTTGATTTTGTCTTTCTTTTCCCAGTTCACAGGCACACCTGTTGGCTTTTTTGAGCCCTATCACATGTGCACTCCAGCAGAGCTGCAGATTTGAGTTGTTGACAGTATTACTGCAAGGTTTGGTGACTGGCTGCATTCCAGGGCTTTGTTGTGGGTGGTCCTGTCTTGTTGTTGACTGTTGAACATGACGGTAAGATTATACTTAAAAAACTGCTCCAGAAGCAGTGAATGTTGTCCATGGTGGGTCCAAGACTCAACCACTATTTTGAAGATAATGAATTGAATTAGACTCCTCATTAATACTCACTATTACCTAGTCTCCTACATGCTGGCCTTCTTTATTTATGTTTATTTGTTAGTGTTCTTCCCAAACTGTGGAATCTGTGTCACTTTTACATTCTGCTGTGTGATTTTAGCTCCAAAAGTAAGATATCGATTATAAAGCTATGCTGCCTTTAAAGTAAAACCAGTGCATAGTATTTTAACTGTGTAGGAAAGAGAGGAAAGGGGAACATAGAAAGTCCACAATCTGTTGCACATGGTTCCCTATATCACTTCCTATAGGGCACAGGAATTGCATTCAGTGGTTTTTCCAATTCAGAGGCCTTCATGTAAGGATTTCTTCATGGTTATTGAAGATAAAAGTGTAAAGAGAACCTGAGGTTATGGTAGACACATTTTTCTGGGTGCCAAAATTTAACTTAATTATTATTCTATTAAGTTAATTGAGTAAATAGGTCAGTGTATGAGCTGTTTAAGACTCTTTTTAGTCATTCATATGACACCTGGAGATTCATCTAAAATGCCAAATGTGCACCAGGTGCTGGAGCAACAAAAGAGCAGGACTGCAAGGGGATAGCCTCTCCTCAGGAGATCCATGGAGGAGAAAACAACTGAGATGAGCCTTGAAAATGGGAGGTTTTCAGAAGACAGAGGCAAGAAGGTGGAGGGAAATCTAATCACCAAGTAAAACAAGTATAAAAGCCCAGAGATATGATTCAACATAGCATGTTTGAGTAAATAAAAACAAAAAAGATTCTATTTATTCCTTGCTAAATTTGTGTTATGCTTTGTAATCAAAATTACATTATAAATATTATTTGATATGAAGAGATTAAATATTGGAGATAGAGAATGAGAATGAGAAAAAGAGAAAGATGGATATAGAGAGCACATGTATTTAACTCTCACAACATCCTTTCAACCTACATCAAACTATTTCTGTTTTATATACAGTAAAGCTAAGGATTATAGAGACTGAAGAACACAGCTAGTGCCTGTTAAAATTGTCTTTAAAGTCCATGTTCTTTCTCCTATCCCATAATACTCTTCTAACCCACTCTGCCAAATCGTATTCACAACCCATCTAAAGATAAAGCAAACTGCAATTTCTTCAAAGGCTGTAACTATGTCCTATAATCTCTTTGAATCCTCATAGTGACTAAGGTGGGGTATATTTAATGATAGTACATTTTTTAAAACTGATTTTCTACTCTAGGTCAAATACAATGACTTGGAAGCTCTAAGTAAACCTTTCAATTCAAAATATCTTTACAAACCCAATGATCCTCCCCCCATACCACCAAGGTCCACAGATTTGACAGTCAGGTGAAATCTGGAGGAAAAGATAAGAAAATTATAGTACATTAAAAACATACCATGGACTTGTAATAAGTTAATTTCTCAGATTAGATTTTAAAAAATATTTCTTGACAAAATTATATAAGGACCAATTAATTCTACTTCTGGGAATTGATTTAAAGACACCTCCTACCCACAAAAGACAGAAAAACTCTATTGTTTATAATAGTAAAATATTATAAACTAACCAAATGTTTAACAATGGGTGAACAATTACATGATGGATGACCCTTCCCTACAATTTGCTCCTTTTCTAGTGTTTACCATCTCATGCACAAATACACACACACACACACACACACACACTCATAACTTGTAAATAAGGCAAAGGATGAGCACCTTATCCTTTCAAGGTAATGGAGTATTGTTGAATAGACTCGCCCAAGGAGATGTTTATGTGGGACCCACATATACTGTTGAATAAAAGATCACATTCTTTCAAAATAACACATTACCTTGAAGATTTTTGTCTTATCAGGATGCAAATACAAACAGCTGTGGTTTTATTGCCCTGTAGGATTTAAACAGCTTGGTATCTAGCACAGAAATCCTATTCCAGCATTCTTTCTCCAATTCTACATAATTTCTATCCCTCTAATTCTCCTTTGAACCAGGTTTATCCTCCTGCTGGGTGTCTCATTCAGGATATTTGTATTAGAGTCATGTATTTAACTTTTTGAAAATTATACTTTGACACAGTAAATGGCATGAATTATTGAGGCCCAAAATCTTGGAGTCAGTCATCTTTACCTTCCATTAGCAAATCCTGTTGCTTCTACTTTCAAGTAGCACTGCTTTTTTTTTTTTTCTTTTTTCTTTTTTTTTATTCTTGCCTAGATTGCTATAATAGCTGCTTAATGGCTCTCCCAACTTCCCCTCTTGTCTGTCTCTGTGGCCAACCCTCTACAAAACACTCAACATGTAAGACAGGTCAATCCTTGCTCTCAAACTTCCAAACGTTCCAACACACTAATCTAATACAAAGTCCTTATTATGTGTCTCCCAGCCCCAGCCCTAAACAATTTGGCATGTGAGTGATTCTGCCTTCATCTGACATCTCATTTGATCCATGTGTTCCACCTGGAGTGGATTCCTTGGTATTTCTCTAAATCTTAAGTGTGACTCCACCTCAGCATTTTTTTTTTTTTTTTTTTTTTTTTTTACTTTTTCTTCTCTTCCCAATGCTTTTTCTCAGGAGATTTGCATGAATCACCCCTGTACTATTTCATGTCTCTCTCTGAGCATCTCCTCCTTAGCAAGATTTTCCTGACCATCTTACCTAAGGCAGCTTTCTGGTGTTTCTATCCACTTACCCTGTTTCTTTTATTTTTCTTCAGAACACACACCACCATACATCATCTTCCTCCATATTTATTTGTTTATCGTCTGCCTCCCCCACTGGAGTGAAAGCTCCATGATAACAGAATTTTGAAACTTATGTTCACTGCTGTATGTACAGTTCCTAGAACAGTGCCTGGAATGTGGTAAGTATCAAATAAATGAATGGTTGTTTCAACCAGATAGATTACTTGATTGTCATTAAAACATAGTAAAATGAAATGCAATTATGTATACTATTTTATCTTCTTAAGTGAAAACTTGTGCAAAATATATAAAGAGTCTATTGCAAGTAGTTTGAATAATTTATTTCTATAAAAATAAATGCAAAGAAAAATGCAAAAATGAAAACTGCTTTGTAATCATAGTAGAAGTATGAGTACTTCTCAGTCTCTACTTTTATTGCATTTTTCTTCTGTTTCAATACCTTCAGAAAATCACTGTATAATGACTTAAAAAGAAGAAGAAAAATATCTATATTACAGCATCACATTCTTTAAGTTTTTCTACCCTACTTCTGAACTTCTATGTCTTTGGTTTTGGGTGCCTTAGGCTATCTGTGCCTAATATCTAGGACAGCCCGTGTCAAAATAGTAAATCAGAGTTGTGTTCCTTTACCCTCTTTTTGTCTCTTTCCCATTCTTAAGTCCCCTTTCCTTGATCCTTCCCAGAAAATTTTCATCCCTTCTGTTACTAAGGACTCATTCTGATAAACTAATGGACCCAAAGATACTGAAAAATTATTTTTTGTGTGTTTTCTAGTGGTATTTTCATTTACAGGAAAAATCCAAATCATAAAACAAAGGTCTGACTTTAAAAAGTTGAAATAGGAGAATTTTGGCTTATTAATTGAGAGAGTCTGATGTCCAGTTTATACATAAAGGAAATAGCCCAGGTACCCAAACTAGGTCAGAGTTTTCTCTTTAACTGAGAGTCAATCACATTGGCTGTGTTTGGAAGAGAAACTATAACCTAAATTGACTCTGCAGTCTCAAATTCACTTGAGAAGGGAGTAAGATGAACATATTTAGTAGCCATGGCTAGCCTCCCAGTTTGTGATCCACATGGAACTTACAATTCAGGCATGCAAGCATGTCAAAATATTTTATCTTTGACAAGCAATGCTTTCCAGAGAGGTGCCTAGTTCTAGCCAGTCAGTGTGGTCTTGAACTGTAGTGTCATTTCTGGAAAGAACTTTCAAGCCTGCTTAATGTTAACATCAATTGCCATAACGCAGTTTGACACAATTTGGGATTTTCCACTAGGCTATCTGACCCTTTGTAAGTCAGAACTGAAGCATCCAAGGATATCTTAGAAATTGCAAAGTTCAGTTATAATCTTGGCTCTACTTGACCTGTACTTTGGTCATATATATGTCGCAATCAATATTGTGGAAATTTTATGGCTCAAATATTTTCAGACCCTCAGTTTACCTTTTTTTTTTGGTTGTTTTTGGCTGGATTTCCTTGAAAGATTTTGATTGTTTATCTTATGCCATACTTTGTAAATTCTTTTTTGAGTAAATTTGGGTTATGAAAAAATGAAGACATATTCTCCTTTCTATTTCTTCTTTATATGTTTCTCTTAAATTCTTTCACCCCAGGTTTATTTTATTCAAATCCTAGGGTGAAGAAATGACTAAATCTTTGTTCTGATTTTATTCATAAGATATGTGTAAGTAGTCTCTATGAAGTAAATAGCCTGTTTTAGTTTGCTAATGCTGCCGGAATGCAAAACACCAGAAATGGATTGGCTTTTATCAAGGGGAGTTATTTGGTTACACAGTTACAGTCTTAAGGCCATAAAGTGTCCAAGGTAATGCATCAACAATGAGGTACCTTCACTGGAGGATGGCCAATGGTGTCCAGAAAACCTCTGTTAGCTAGGAAGGCATGACTGGTGTCTGACTCAAAGTTCTGGTTTCAAAATGGCTTTTTCCCAGGACATTTCTCTCTAGGCTGCAGTTCCTCAAAAATGTCATTCTCAGTTGCTCTTGGGGTGTTTGTCCTTTCTTAGCTTCTCCAGAGCAAGAGTCTGCTTTCAACAGCCATCTTCAAACTGCCTCTCATCTGCAGCTACTCTCTCAGCTTCTGTGCATTCTTCAAAGTGTCCCTCTTAACTGTAGCAAGCTCACTCCTTCTGTCTGCGCTTATATAGTGCTCCAGTAATCAAGGTCCATGCTGAATGGGTGGGGCCACACCTCCACGGAAATTATCTCATCAGAGTTATCACCCACAGTTGGGTGGGGCGCATTTCCATGGAAACAACCTAATCCAAACATTCCAACTTAATCCCCACTGATATGTCTGCCCCCACAAGATTGCATCAAAGAACGTGGCTTTTTGGGGGACATAATACATCAAACTGGCACACAGCCTGTAGTTCTAAAGTGCATCCCTTATACAAGAGACTAGTTGATGAGATAATTGAAAAACAGATTTTACCTGAAAGTTGTCCTTTCTAATCAGACAGTTTTTTCTTTTTTTTGGGGGGGGTGGGGGTAAAGTGTGAGTAAAAGCAATTAGACCTGTTACTTTACTAACTTACATACCCTCATTTTGTGATAATGCCCATTTGGCTTTCTGTAAAAACACAACCTAACAACAGTCTAAAAAAAACCCAACTGCTTATTGTGCTAAAGTCCAATTCCATCAGTATGAAGGATGATAAATCTGATGGCCTAATGTCCTTTCCATCTCTATGAATAAGTAATTTCTATGATAGAATTAATATTTCTTAGTTTCATTAAATTCAGCAAGATGAAACTGGGTTCTATTTTGGAGTAAATATTTCTAATCTCCACATTCAATATCTAACTGAATAAAAGCTGCTCCTCCATGACTTCTACTCCACTCCTCTCCCTTTGGTGCCTCAAGTCATTTTCATTTCCTTCTCAGTGTAGGATGGTCAGTTTCAAAGCAGATATATGTGTTTGGCAGGATGGACACAAAAGAAATAATGGTGAGAAACTATAGCAGAACAATTCCAATGTCCACCTATTTCCTGATTGGTATTTCCTATTATTCTGCTTAAACAGATGGAATTATATATGGAGATTTAGGGGCTAGTATTATAGCCCCATCTGGCCTTAATTCTGCATATACCATCATACATCATGGATCGGTCTACAACTTTGCTTTATGTCCCTCCGTTTCTTTTAGATCTGAAAATTAAATTTTATTCTGCACTAAATGAAGAAGCTGGCTCAGAATAGCCTTTATATTATTTTAAAATGAAACAGATAAAATTTTAAATCTCTATGATCATGTCTGAAATAAAACAAGATTGTCTTTGGAAACAACGAATCATATCTTCTAAGACATATCCATCACAGGATTTTCTCAAGATCAGTTTTTCCTTTTCACATATTATTAAACAGAGTATTAATATTTGTTAAACACCTATGGGTTGCCAGTAACAATTTAGGGCATATAAAAGAGGTGATCCCTAGTGTCAAAAATCTTAAAAAAAAGCTATTATATGCCATTGTGCCTAATCACATGCTGGCCAGAAAGGAAACATTTTTATCAGCACCTGTCAGAGCTCTTGCTTTTGTTTTCTTTTATCAGGATGTATCCACCCTACAAATGTAATTCTAGTTAAATGCTACAAAATCTGTAGTAAATGATTTTGAGGGTGCATATTTACATCCCCAAAGTCATTTTTTTAAATAAAATTAAAGAATAGAAAGAAAAGAAAAAAAGAAGATGAAAGCTTGATAACAAAAGCTGGAAAGGAATGTATTACAAGGATTGGTGGGACAGATCCTTCCTGCTATGGAAATGGCACACATGGGTAGGATCTAATTAGAGTGCACAGAATCATAAGTGGAGATAATGTAGGTTACTGTTTTCATTCAGCTTATACTGCACAAAGAGCCTTCAATGAAAGTTAAATGAAAATGAATTCAGCACAGACATCAGAAAGCACTTTTTCACTCTGCAAGTAATAAACGTTTGGAATGGCCTTCCAGGCAGGGTTTTTGAGGTGAAGGACACTGGGGTGAGTCAACCATTGGATTCCTTGCTGAAATAAATTCTAATCTGCTAAATAGTTTTTTTCTTGTTTCTTATGTTGTAATGAGTGTATGGTCAATCATTTGCAAGTCCTAATTAGAACCAAACCTACACAAATGATACTCACTGAAAAGCATATGGGGCAGATGGTAGGAAATAAAGTGAACTCTAAATGCATGCCTGAAGTCAAATCTATGCTCTTCAAATCTCATTTATTAGGAAGAAAATATACTAATTCATTAATTTTAAGTGCTGTTAGAGAATTTCAATGGTATTAACATTTCATAATTCAATCTCTCAATCCATGGGTTTAATATACTTTTTAGATCTTATTAATTTGGTAATTGATATGTGTATGTATATGTGTATATGTATATACATAT
The DNA here is from genome assembly GCF_015220235.1 of Choloepus didactylus. NCBI lineage: Eukaryota > Metazoa > Chordata > Mammalia > Pilosa > Megalonychidae > Choloepus > Choloepus didactylus. The sequence goes on along the minus strand of NC_051308.1, from coordinate 61,440,371 downwards.
TATCATAAATATGTAAGCATATATATGTGAACATCTATGTATATGTATGTGCAGGCACCTAAATTAACAATGAACAATTTAAGTGCCTTTGGAAAAGGGATTAATGAAACAACAGAGTTAGAAAATATCCCCAGAAGTAATATTTGCTATGCAATCTCCTCCCACTCATACATGCACACACACAGACACACACACAAGCATTGAATAACATAACTTAGGTAGTGCTTACTTTTGACCACAAAATCAAAAGAGGAAGTTGTCATTCTCCACATGTCTGGATTTGCAAGTCCTCATTGTATATAATAGTGTATGATGTTTACCCAAAGTACCCTGTTTCACCCATATTAGTACATGGGATGCTGGAAATTTCTTCTAGGTCTGGGTAGCAAAATGTTTATTCATTCATTCTTTCACTCTTTCTTCTTCCTATGGGTGCTTAATGGACATTACTGAGTATACATAGTAACGCAGGGATGTAAAGATGATCAAGACATATTTATTGCCCTTTAGGAGTTTGGAACTAGTTGGCAAAATAAGCAAATGAGACAGAATAGAGAGAAAATAATAAATGTGATATAACAGCAAAATAGTACAGCACCTGAAACTATAAAAGAGATCTGCATGTATTTTCATGGGAGCAACAAGGAGGGGGCCATAAATCACACTGGGAATTCAGAAAAGGTTTTCTAAGAGAGAAAATGCTTATGCTGAGTCTTAAAGGACATGTAGAAATTAACTGAACAGAGACAGTAAGCCAAAGACAGTTAAAGTAGGGAGAACAACAAGTGAAAGAAACAGCATGGTGTATTTGGCAAACTGCTAGTCATTCAGAACAGCAGGTTCAAAGAATTTGCAGGCAGGAGACTGGGCTAGAGAGATATGCAGAGTATAAAAATGAAGAGCATGAATGTTGTCCTCTTTAGCCAGATTATTATCCTGGAGATTTTGGGAGTCATTGAAGGACATGAACCATACCCAAATTTGAATTGTCTGGGAAATAGAGGATAGCTCAGAGGAGTGTTAGCTTAAATAGGCAAGTGGTGGGGAGGCAATGGGATCTGGAGGGCAGGGGTCTCAGTGAGAACAGAGAGGAACATGTGTATTTGGGAGCAATTAGAGAGCTATAATCTATAAATCCTGTGACTGACTGATTACATAGATTACATGAGAGGAGGTCTGAGATCACTCCTAGATTCCTTGGATAAGAAATAAAGGAACAAGAACAGATTTGGGAGAAAGAATCACACATTCTCTTTTCCATTTAATATTTCTGTGGTATATCCAAACAGAGATGACCAGTGAGCTAGATAAATGTGAAGGTTGCCAAGGATTTGAGAGATAATGATACATAAATACCATGGCTTTGAATGGGAGAGTGTATAAAATGAGATGAACTGAGAACTGAGGATAGGAGCTGTGGATAAAGTTATACATATCAGTATGATGAACTTTTTACAATAGGAAAACAAATACTTCTACATAACCGCATCTAAAAACAAGATCACGTGCGAAGGTGAAGGTATGGCCATTCTTGGTAACACATACTAATATATTTTACAATTACACAATTTACAAATAGATTCCCTTCTGGCCTACTCATATGTTTAAACTGAACAAGTTGCTGAAATCTCAAAAACAAAAAATATTTTAAAAAGAAAAGATTTGCCTCATTGAAGTGAGGCACACCAAACCTAACTGTGTTTTTAACTAAATGTATGCTACTCACAAAGCCCTTGAAAGGGGCAAATTTAAACACATTTTAAGTTGAAGATAAGGACACTCACTATAAAGTTATGAACAGTCCTCAAGATTACCCTCACTCTGACGCCAACTGCAGAGTTAAGGTGTCTGCAAGAACCACCCACACTTCTGACGTCAATTGAAGGTTCAGGTTCTGTAATTCATGACCACCTATAGGTTCTGAAATCACTGAAAGCTGTTTTACTGATGGAGATAGCTTATTACAATGAAAAAATACAGATTTAAATCAGCCAAAGGACAGAGAATAAAAATAAACATTTGGGGTTCCCCTGAGGAGCTGGGGGAGGATGCGGAGGTGTTGGACTTCATCACCTGGATTGTTTCTGATATTCTCACAAACATTGAGGACTGATGGCTTAGTATGCCGAGCCTTCTATTATGGGGCCTGCCTTATGAAACTCGTTACTGCAAAGGTGAGGCTAAACCTGCTTATAATTGTGCCTAAGAGTCTCCCCCTGAGTGCCTCTGTGTTGTTCAGATGTGGCCCTCTCTCTCTAGCTAAGCCACCTTGGCAGGTGAACTCACTGCCCTCCCCACTATGTGGGACCTGACTCCCTGGCAACACAGGATATGATTCCTGGAGATCAGCCTGAATCCCAATCGTGGGATTGAGAGCACCTTCTTGACCAAAAGGGGGATGCAAGATGAAACGAAGTGAAGCTTTGGTGGCTGAGAGATTTCAAATGGAGTTGAGAGGTCACTCTGGTGGACACTTTTATGCACTATATAGATAACCTTCTTTAGGTTTTAATGTATTGGAATAGCTAGAAGTAAATACCTGAAACTATCAAACTCCAACCCAGTAGCTCTGACTCTTGAAGACGAGTGTATAACAATGTAGATTACAAGAGGTGACAGGGTGATTGTGAAAACCTTGTGGATCACACTCCCTTTATCCAGTGGATGGATGGATGAGTAGCAAAATGGGGACAAAAGCTAAACAAAAAATAGGGTGAGAAGGGGGATGACTTTGGTGTTCTTTTTTACTTTTATTTTTTATTCTGATTCTGATTCTTTCTTGTGTAAGGAAAATATTCGAAAATAGATTGGGGTGATGAATGCATAACTATATGATTGTCGTGTGAACAGTTGATTGTACACAATGGATGATTGTATGGTATGTGAATATATCTCAACAAAACTGAATTTTAAAAAAAATCAACCAAGGGAAAAGAACCATGGGGCATAATTCAAGGGACTCAAACATGGAGCTTAAGATTTCCTCTCAGTGAAATCATGGGCAGTGTTAACTACTCTCAGAAATTATGTGTGACAACCTTCAATGGGTATTGCCAACCAGGAAGATCACCTGAGCCTTGGTGGCTAGAGTGTTATTGGGGCTCTGTCACATAGACATGATTGACTGCCCACATAGCTGACCTCACTCTCAGCCCTTCCAGAGATGGAGCTGATAGCATGTGACATAAAGCCCTTATTATAAATTAAATTGTTAGACCATCTGGCATGCTCCAAAGGCCACAGGTAAACAAAGATACTTTTATTAGGCAGGATATTGCAAGGGTTTAGACACTACTTCCCAGAAGTCAAGGGCAAAAGTCAGACCTTTCTTTGGGCAAGGTTTTTTTTTTGGTTTTTTTGTTTTTTTTGGTTTTTTTTCCACTACATACTCACCAAGTGCAACTCTTCTCATTTTCACATTTCTATGGAATGATGATCCTCTAGGTGAAGTTCAAGATTTCATGGTTACCATGTCTAGAAAAGCATTGCTATAACACATGTGCTCTCCCTATTTTTGTATTCATTAATTTTACAATTACTTACCAAGCACTGTTTAGTGCCAAGCACTTATGCTGGTGCTGGAGATACACCATGATCCAAAACCAATATTGCACCTTACCTTATGTAATTTACTTTTTAGGATAAGAATATCAAAAGAGATCACAGTTTTTTAGTGGGGTAGCTTTATTAGAGAATATTGTTGGTATATTTTCACTAATAGGATGACTTTTAAACAGAAATCTAAATAAAATGAGAAGGAGAATTGTGTGAATGTCTGGAAAAAGAGATACCCCTGCTGAGGGAACCACAAGTGCAATGGCTCTGAATGAAACATTCTTGATGTGTTTGAGCATCATCAAGGAAGACAGTGGAACAGGCATTTCATGATCAATGGAGAAGGTGGTGTGAAAGCATGGCCAGAAACTAAATCATGTAGGTCAACAGGAGATGTGGGTAACACTTTGGACTTACCAAGCAGCTGGGAAGTCAATAGAGGTCAAAGAGCAGGAAGTGGCCTGATTTTATTTTTGTAAAGGGTCATTATGGCCACTGTGTGCAGAAAAGACTGCAGATAGCCAAGAGCAGAAGCAAGAAAAATAGTTATGTATCTTTTAACAGTCCAGACAAGAGACAGAATGTCCTGGACTTAGGTGGTGGCAGGTGGGATTAGCAAGAAGCAGTAATATTCAGATATATTTTGGAGGATGAAGTGACTGGCTATCAGCCGGGTTGTCTGTGGAGTGTAAGAGAAAGAAAAGAGTCAAGAAAGTGTATATATGGTTTATTAATTTAAACTTTAAAAATGATACAACTATTTGGAGCCTAGGGGAGGGGAGGTGACCCATGGTATAAACAAAATCAACAAAATCATATCTATTGTGACAGATCTAAATATGACTATAGTGATAAATCAAGGAAGGAGAGTGTAAGCATATATTAGTAATATGCAAATCACTTCTAAAAAAAGGAAGTAGAAAAATTTTTAAGTATTTGGTTCTGGCAAGTTGTAGTAAGTAATTTGGAGACACAGTAGTATAGACATTGTAGTTTTTCCTTATAAAACTTTTATACTAGCTGGTTTAAAAATAAAGGGTGGAGTTCTGGTCAATCAAGATGGTGGCATAAGATGCTCCAGATTCTGTTCTCCCAAAGAATTTTTGAACAACTAGCAAAACCAGTGAGAAAAAACCAGCAGAGCCATCTGCAGAGCCATTTTTCTGAAAATTCTGGAAAACAGTTAGAGGGTTGCAGTAATAGGGAAAGCACCAAATCAAGACAATGCAGCTTAAAACCAGTAGGGGAAGCACATGGTGCCCTTGTTGATCCATCCCTACTACATCCCCTGTATGGTGTGGAGTGGCCTGTGCTCTCATTGTGGGTTCTGGACCTATTACTCAGGGAGCAGAGCAACCCTTATGTGCATATTTGGGTGTCTGTATGTTGGTACCAATCTATGAGGTGGCAGCCTAAAGGACTGTGAATCTGGAAATGTCTCTGGCTCACTCTCCCAAAATTTGCCTTGCAGACGGAAGCAGCTTGTGCACAGCTAAAACAGTGTAAGAAGCAATTAAATAAAAGCAACCTGGGGCAAAAGACTACCAGCTTTAAGAAAACAATAATGCACCCAGAAGGGGGTTAAAGTTTATTTTATAAGGAGTAGAGAGGGCATTCAGATTCCTGTAAACAGGGGAATTACTAAGGCCACAATCACAAGCCTAGGAAAAGGTGCAGGCTGAGAAAAGACAAAAAGGGCGCCACACTTCCACTTCAGGCAGATCTTCTTGATAGGCGAGCTAAATTCCGAAGGAGAGCACAAGCCAACACAGAACAAATCTGTAAAGACTACCAAATGTGTTTTTCACGTTGGGTGGTATGTTTGTGTTAGCTCCTGTAACTTGAAGAAATCTCTGTCCTATTATTAGCTGGACACAAAATTAAGGAAACTCCAGATCAGGAATTAAATGCAAGATTTAACACATAAAATATCAAAATGTACAGTATGCAGCAAAAGATTACAAGGTGTTCTGGTTTGCTAATGCTGCCCATTATGCAAAATACCAGAAATGGATTGACTTTTATAAAGGGGGTTTATTTGGTTACAAAGTTACAGTCTTAAGTCCATAAAAGCATCCAAGCTATGGCATCAACAATTATACCTTCACCAAAGGAAGGCCAATGGTGTCTGGAAAGCATCTGTTAGCTGGGAAGGCATGTGGCTGGTGTCTGCTGATCCCAAGTTGCGTTCAAGCTCCTCTCTGTGCATTCTTCAAAGTGTCCCTCTTGGCTGTAGCTGCTCTTCAAAATGTCACTCTCAGTTGCACTTGGGGTGTTTTGTCCTCTCTTAGCTTCTCCAAAGCAAAAGTTTCTTTCAATGGCTGTCTTCAAAATGTCTCTCTAAGTTGCAGCTCTGAGTTTCTTCTGTTTGTCAGCTGTTTCATATTGCTCCAGTGATCCAATTAACACCCACCCTGAATGGGCAGGGTAACACCTCCACGAAAATTATCCAATCAAAGAATTCCAATCTAATCAACAGTAATATGTCTGCCCACACAGGATTGCATCAAAGATAATGGCATTTTGGGGGGCCATAATACATCCAAATCTGCACACAAGGCAAAAAAAAAGAAACAGGAAATGACAGACTTTTCAAAGGAATAATATAAGACTTGAGAAACCATCAATGACTTTGGACATACCATACAAAGGTATTTTAAAAATGATCTTCATTATGCTCAATGAGATAAAAGTAGACATGGAGAAAGGAATAAAGGATATTAAGGAAATGATGAATGAACAACATGAGACTCTCAATACAGAGACAGAAACTTTAAAAAGGAGCAAAACAGAGATACAGGAGTTGAAGACCACAGTTATTGACATAAAATATTCCCAGGAGGGTTTCAACAAAGATTAGTGCTGGCAGAAGAAAGAATCACTGAACTCAAAAACAAAACAATTGAAATGATTCAGGCTGATAAACAGAAAGAAAAAAGAATAAGAAAATGTGAACAGAGCTTAAGAGATATGCAGAACACCAACAAACATATAAGTATATACATTATGGAAGTCCCAGAAGGAGAAGAAAGAAAGGGGTGGAATGAATATTCAAATGAATAATGGCAGTACAATTTCCAAATTTAACAAAAGACATGGATATATATATTCAATAATCCCAACAAACCCCTAACAAGATAAACTCTAGAGAAACATTCCCAGGCACATTGTAGTCAAAATGAGGAATGCCAAGGATGAGGAGAGAGTTCTGAAAGCTGAAAGAGAAAAGCAATATGTCATGTATAAGAGAGCCCCCCAAAAGATTAAGTGCTGATCTCTCATCAGAAAAAATGGAGACAAGGTGACAGTGGGATGAAATATTTGAGGTGCTGAAAAGAAAATAATTGCCAAACAAGAATCTTATAACCAGTAACACCGTCATTCCTGGATAAACAAAAGCCAAGTGAGTTCACAACCATTAGATTTCCCTGCAAGCAATGAAAAAGGGAATTCTTCAGATTGAAAGGAAAGATTCTAGACAGTAGATCAAAGCAGCATAATGAAATAAAAACCTCTGGTAAAGATAGTCATGTGGGTATTTATAAATACCAATACTATTGTATCATATGTTTTGGTGTGCAACATTACTTTTAAATTCTTACAGGTTATAAAATGCAAATGCCTAAAAAGTAATGACAAGTCTATGGCTTTAGACACATGATGTATAAAGATATAATTTGTAACAAGTACAATAAAAAGTGGTGGGAGGGGTATAGGAACAGGATTTGTGTATGCTTTTGAAGTTGTTGTTAAATCAAACATGACTGTTACAGTTTTATGATGATAAATTTAAGACCCATGGTAACCACAAAGGTAATAAATAAAAAATATATACAGTGGAAAATCAGAAGGGACTCAAATGGTACACTACAAAAATTCAAATAAATATGAAAGTAGGCATTAATAGAAGACTTGAGAAACAAAACAAAATGAGACAAAGGTCAAATAGAAAAATGGCAGAACAGAATGCTGCATCATCAGTAGTTACTTTAAACTGTAAATGGAGAGGCTAAGATTGTGCCATAGGGAGGTGTGGAATTTAGTTAGACCACTAGAGCAACTAGTAAATAGCCAGGAACAACTAGTAAATAGTCTGGAACAACTGTTTGGGGGACATCTGTGACTAGACATTCATCATACACCAATCTGAAAAGGGTGGAAGGGCTGAGACCGCAGCATGGAACTGTAAGTAAAGCCCCCAAACTGAAGAGCTGGTGCCCCTCCCCCACTGTCATGTCAGGCTGAGTTGGACCACTTCCCTGTGGGTAAAAGAAGTAGTCTCTACTAGAAGCATGGGAAGGTAGTTCAACCAAGCTCTAATTGCATTTTTAATTAACAAATTTGGACTACAGAATACAAGCTACGAGCACAGATAAACCCAGAGCAAGCAAGAAAGGAACCCTGAGGTCTTTCCTGGCAGAGGAGAGGCAGGGCTGATGGAAAAAATAAAATGGATAACAACAGAGGCTTTTGGAGTCCACTGACTTCAAAATACTGGGAAAGGGCTGTGTTTGAAGTAAAGGGGTGCATAGACCTGAGTACCAACTCTGGCTCTTGACTGGTGAAACTGGGTGTTGGGAACTGGCTCTGAAAAGGGGATTTCTTTTTTCTTTTTTCTTCTCTCATTCTAAGTGGCTCATTAGAGAAAGCCTCAGGCATTTTCAATTGTTACTGCTGCATGCAAGAGTAGAGTTAAGATAGTTGAAGAGACAAATGAAGAAGTCAAGTGAAGGAGATAATTCCCTAAATAGCATACTTTCCCTATGAAAGGGAGGTGCAGGACCCAGCTCAACTGGCAGCCCTCTCACAGAGAATTCAGACCCCAGGGTTGGGGCAAAAAGAAAGAGGAACAGCTTAAGTTTGTCTTCAGACTCACCTTCAGTCTTTGCAGGAACAGAATAGATCCAAATAGACCTACTGCAAGACATTTAACAATCATATTGTCAAATGTCAAAGACAAAGAGAATTCTGAAAGCAGCAAGAGAAAAGTGATCCATCACATACAAGGGAAGCCTGATAAGACTATATACAGATTTCTCAGCAGAAATCATGGAGGCAAGAAGGCAGTGGTTGATATATTTAAGATACTGGAAGAAAAAAACTGCCAACCAAGAATTCTATGTCTGGCAAAACTGTCCTTCAAAACTGAGAGAGTTTAAAATATTTTCAGAAAAACAGACACTGAGAGAGTTTGTGAAAAAGAGACTTTCTCTACAGAAATAATAAAGAGAGAACTCCAGGCAGATAGGAAAAGACAGAGAGAGAGATTTACAGAAGAGTGTAGAAATGAAGACTATCAGTAAGGGTAAAAATAGATAAAATAAAATAAGATATGACATATAAAATCCAAAAGACAAAATGGCAGACAGTAGACATTATATTGAGCGAGATAAGCCAGAAAAAAAAGGAAAAATACTGTATGATCTCTCTAATATAAACTAACATTAATGCGTGAACTTTGAGAGTTAAAATTGAGAACACAGGTTATCAGGAGAGTGAGAGAGGGTAGAGATCGGGCATTTGAAGTGGACGGACTACAGAATGTTCAATAGGATTGACCGTATAGATCCTGTGTGATGGTAGTAGCACAATATTGTAAGTACTCTGAACAAAGATGAGTATAAGTACAGTTGAAAGAGGAAGTCTAGGGGCATATATGACATCAAAAGGAAAGATAGAAATTAAAACTGGGATTGTATAACTTAGCAAAACGTAGCGTGGTCAATGATGGTGATTAAATATACAAATGTAAGAATGTTTTTATATGAGGGAGAACAAATGAATGTCAACATTGCAAGGTGTTGAAAATTGTAAAGTATGGGGGAAAATAATCAATGCAAACTAGAGTCTATAGTTAACACTAACATGTAAGATGCTTCCATTAATTGTATCAAAAGGCACTATAGCAAATCTAAATGTCTGTAAGGGGGGATATAAATTAATGGTATGGGATTCTTCGTGTTGTATGACCTTTTCATTGTATTATATTTTATTTTTATTTTTTCTTCCATCTTTTATTTTCATTCTTCACTTTTTTTCTCTTATTTCTCTTTGTGGAAGAAATGGAAATGTCCTCATATAGATTGTGGTGGTGAATGCATAACCACGTGATTATACTGGGAATCACTGATTGTTTATTTACATTTAATTGTATGCTGTGTAAATAAAACTGTTTAAAAATAAGTAGAGGGTGCAGCTCATCTGGAGGGCAGTGTGGTGGTTCCATAGGAAGCTAACGAGGGGGTTGTCATATGGTCCTGCAACCCTGGTATTTGGTATATACTTGGAAGAACTGAGAGCACGGACAAGAATGGACATTTGCCCACTGGTGTTTATGGCAGCAGAATTCACAATTTTCAATGGATGAATGTAGCCTAAGGGTACGTCGACTGATAAATGGAATGGTGAGCTGTGGTGTATACATACAATGGAATATTAGGTGATGACAAGAAGGAATGAAGTTGTAAGATATGCAACTAGGTGAATGGACCTTGAGGACAGTATATTGAGTGAAATAAAACAGAAATGAAAAGATGAATATTATATCACCTCATAATATGGACTAACTATAAAGTGCAAACTCTGAGAATTGAATCTGAGTGCATAGGTTATTATGGGAAGGCTTATTGTAAAGGTTACTGGATTGCAAACTCATAGCAGCCACATCTATTCATTAGTTGCAACAGTTATTTCTAAATTGTGAGATGATGAGCTTTTTATGTATAACCTGGTTGGTCCCTGGAACTTCAGGTATCTGTGTGATAACTGAGACTCAGAGTCAGAGTTCAGCAGCTATAAATGTCAGCAGCACCCCATGCAGCAACTGTTAAAGAAGCTGAAAAAGAGATAAAACTTCAGTTAGAGACATGAATGAAATGGACTTGGTTAGGAATAAGTTTAAATCAGACTAAAGGGTAAAGGAAGATACAGACGATGTTTTAAAACTTCAACTTCTGTGTGAGACCAAAGGAAGAGATGTTTATTTGGTGCAAAATATATATTTTCTGTAGCACATTATATAATTCAACTTGTATGTCCAGTTAATTCAAACACAATAATTACATGGAAACTTGAATAAGAAGTGAGATCTGGTTGGTTTGTACAGGTTAGTGTGAAGTCCTGTTACATCCCAGTGTAATTAGGGCAGAAAATAAAAAGCATTTGCAAAGCCCTTTTGAGGGACTGGGTAAAATTTTGGTATTATTAAACTTCCCCACTTGGGGAATTCCTGATATTCTGGCAAGCATTGGGGACTACCAGTTTAGTAGGCTGAGCCCTTGATCTTGGGTCTTACCCTTATGAAGCTTATTCCTGCAAAGGAGAGGCTAAGCCTACTTATAATTGTGCCTAGGAATCACCCTCAGAGAACCTCTTTTGTTAATCAGATGTGGCCCTTTCTCTCTCTCTAAGCCCACATGGCAGGTGAACTCACTGCCCTCCCTTCTATGTGGGACATGACTTCCAGGGGTGTAAATCTCCCCAGCCACATGGGATATGACTCTAGTGTTGAGCTGAACCTGGCTTCATAGGATTCAGAAAGCCTTCTGGACCCAAAGGGGGAAGAGAAATTAAACAACATCAAGTTTCAGTGACAGAGATTTCAAATGGAGTTGAAAGTTCATTCTGGAGGTTATTCTTATGCATTATATACATAATCCCTTTTAGTTTGAGTGTGTTAGAATAGCTATAAGGAAATACCTGAAACTGTTGAGTTGCATTCCTGTATCCTTGATTCTTGAAGATGATTGCATAACTATATAGCTTATATGGTGTGACCATGTGATTGTGACAACCTTGTGGCTCACACTCCCTTTATCCAGTGTATGGACAGATGAGTAGAAAAATGGGGACAAAAAGTAAATGACTAATAGTAGTAATAGGGGTATTGGATGTTTGTGGTGTTCCTTTTTACTTCAATTTTTATTCTTATTTTTATTTTTTGGAGTAATGACAATGTTCACAAATTGATTATGGTGATGAATGAACAACTATATGATGATACTGTGAACAAATTGATTGTACACTTTGGATGATTGTATGGTATGTGGATACATCTGAATAAAATTGCGTAAAAAGTGTAAACAGATTAAACTCTCCAGTCAAATGTCAGAGATTGGTAGAATGAATAAAAAAGCATGACCCAACTATACACTGCTTACAAGAAATTCATCTTAAATTCAAAGACATGGAGGGCTTAATGGGAAAGAATGGAAAAAATATTCCATGCAAATAGTAGCCAAAAGAGAGCTAGAATACCCATGTTAAGTCAAAAATGATACAAGAGACAAAGGAGGACACTGCACACTAAAAAGGGGCTCAATTCAATAAGAATATGTAACAATTCTAAACATATATACACCCAACAGCAGAGTCCCAAAATATATGAAGCAAAAATTGACAGTTTTGAAGGGAGAAATAGACAGTTCTACATTAATTGTAAGAAATTTCAAAACACCACTTTCAATAATGGATAGAGCATCTAGACAGAAGATCAATAAGGAAATAGAAGAATTGAATGATACTTTGCTCCAACAACACCTACAGACAAATATAGAACTTTTTGCCCTACAGCAGCAGAATACACATTCTTAGCTAGTGCACATGAGTCATTCTCCAGGATAGAACATATATTCAGTCACAAAACAAGCCCCAATAAATTTTAAAATATTGAAATCACACATTTTATTTTCTCTGACCACAATGGGCTGAAGCTAGAAATTGTGTATGGGGCAGTCTTAGTGCAGCCTGTCACCTTTCCCTGGGATCCACAAATACATCCTGTGTTCAGGACCAGGTGTGTCAGCTTGGCAGAATAAACCACAATCCCCTACTGTATCAGTGAAACCAAAATTTGGTTCTTTGGAAAAATCAAGAAAATTAAAAACAAAAAAAAAACACTTAGCTAGACTGACAAAGAAAAAAAGAGTACACAAATTAATAAAATAAGAAATGAAAAGGGAGGTATAGTTACTGACTCAATGGTGGGGGGTGGAGATTATGAGAATTTACTGTGAACAATTGTATGCCAACAAATTAGATAACCCAGATGAAATGGACAAATCCTTAGAAACACACAAACTACCTACACTGACTCAAGAAGAAACAGAAGCTCTCAACAGACCAATAACAAGTAAAAAGATTGAATCAGTAAACAAACTCTCAACAGACAAAATCTGAGGACCAAGAAGTTTCATGATGGCTTTTTACAAAACATTCCAAGAAAAATTAACAATAATTCTGCTCAAACTCTTCCAAAAATCTGAAAAGGCTAGAACATTTTCCCATTCATTCTACAAGGCCAGTATCACTCTAATACCTAAGCTAGATAAAGATACCACAAGAAAAGAAAATTACAGACCAATAACCCTTATGAATAGAGATGAACAAATCCTCAACAAAATTCTAGAAAACCAAATCTGATAGCACTTTGAAAGAGTTATATGCCATGATCAAGTGGGATTTATCTCAGATATTCAAAGGTGGTTAAGAAAGTCAATTAATATAATAAATCACATCAATAGAGCAAAGGTAAAAAAACACATGATCATCTCAAGTGACAGAGAAAAGGCATTTGACAAAATCCAGCAATCCCTCCTGATAAAAACATTCAGAGAACTAGGAATAGAAGGAAATTCCTTCACATGATTGTTGGGTATTGAATCATGTCCCTCATAAAAGGCATGTTCAGGTCCCATCCTCTGATCCTGGGAATGTGAACCCATTTGTAAATAGGATCTTTGAAGATGTTATTAATTAAATTTTGCCCAATATAATCAGGGTGGACCTGAATCCAATATGGCTGAAGTCCTTACAAACAAAGGAAATTGGACATAGAAAGAGAAGTCAAGGAAACCAGAAGCTCGAAGTCAACAGAATTGGGAAGAGGAAAGAGAAGACGCTGTAATGTGTATTGCCTTATGACAGAAAAGTCGAAGACCATGGATCTCTGGCCAGCCAGAAGACACCAACCTCAGGAGTAAGCAAGTCTTCTAGCCTCTAAACCTGTGAACCAATAAATTCTACTGCATCTATGTCTGAGGACATCTACAATCAACAAAGGAGATTTCCTTTAGCAATGAGAGAAGTCTCATGCAATCAGTTGAAGGCTTTAAAGGGAGAAATGATTATTTCAGCAGTCAGAAAGAAGACTTTCTATCCCTACTTTAGCCCTCCAGCTTCTCCTGGGAGAATTCATCAAAACCTTCATTGGAATTCCCAGCTTGTGCCTGCCTGCAGAATTTGGACTCGCCAATCCCTGTTGTTGCAGGGACAAATTCCTTTAACAAATCTCATTCTCTCTCCTCCTTCCTTCTCTCTTTCTCTCTCTCAATATCCTATATCCCGTTGGTTCTGTTTTTCTAGAGAAACCTGACTAATACAGCATTCAAATGGGAAATGAATAAGTGAAGCTTTCCCTTTTTGCAGAAGATATGATCCTATATATATATGTGTTTATAAAATCCTACAAAATACACAACAAAGCTGAACTAGACCTAATAAATACACGCACAACATGCAAAAATCAGTAGTCTTTCTATATACTAGTAATTAAAAATCTGAATTACAACAGCAACTTAAAGAATCAAATATCTAGGAGTAAATTTAACCAAGGATGTGAGGACTTGTACATGGAAAACTACAAAACATTGTTGAAAGAAATCAAAGAAGACCCAAGAAATTGAAAGACATTCTGTGTTCATGGATTGGAAGACTAAATATTGATAAGATGTCAATTCTACACAAAGTGATTTACAGATTCAACACAATCCCAATCAAAATTTCAACAGCCTTCTTTGCAGAAATGGAAAGCCAATCATCAAATTTATATGGAAGGGTAAGGAGACCCGAATATGCAAAAACATCTTGAAAAAGATGCACAATTCACACTTTCCGATTTTAGAACTTATTACAAAGCTGCAGTAATTAAAAACATGGTCCTGGCACAAAGAAAGACATACAGACCAATGGATTTGATTTGAGAATTCAGAAGTAAACCCTCACATCTATGGCCAATTGATTTTTGACAAAGGTGGCAAGTCCACTCAAAGGCGAAAACATAATCTTTTCAACAAATAGTGCTGGGAAAATTGGATATTCATATGCAAAAGAATGAAGGTGGACCTCTATCTCACACCGTTTACAAAAGTTAACTCAAAATGGATCAAAGACCTAAATATTAGAACCAGAATTGTAAAACTCCTAGAAGACAACACAGGGAAGCATCTTCAGAAGCTTGTATTAGGTGATGTTTTCTTAGACATTACACTAAAAGCACAAGCAACAAAAGAATAGGTAAATGGAACTACATCAAAATTAAATATATTTTTGCATCAAAGAATTTCATCATGAAAATAAAAAGACAATCTACAAAAAGGGAGCAGATAATTTGGAACCCCATACTTGGTAAGTGTTTAGTATCCAGATTATACATTAAGAACTACAATTCAACAATAAAAAGACAAACAGAATTGAAAAATGGACAGAAAACTTAACAGACATTCCTCCAAACAAGATACACAAATGGCCAATAAGCACATGAAAAAATGCTCAACAACATTAACCATTATGGAAATGCAAATTAAAACCACAATGAGATACCATCTCACACTCACTAGAATAGCCACTATTGGGAAAAAAAGAAAAAAAAAGAAAAGAACAAGTTTGAGAAAGGATGTGAAGAAATAGGAATAGTAATTCATTGTTGGTGGGAGTGTAAAGTAGTGCAGCCACTGTGGAAAACAGCTTGGCAGTTCCTCAGAACGTTAAATATAGAATTACCATAAGGCCTGGAAATTAAATTTCTAGGTACATATTCAAAAGAATTGAAATATGATGTTTGGCTTTGGTTTATTACATGCTGAGCTAGAATAAATTTATGATTTTAGTTGATTAAATAGGCAAAGGAAAATTTGTTGTAAATCTGCACAAGAATCTGCACAATAAGCAAGCAAGGTAAAGGAGTATTTGGAATAGTGTAGAGTTAATCAGGGAAGTTTTAACAGAGAAGGAGAATGTTGAGAAAGATTAAAAGAGTAGAACTGCATTATCAGTGAGAAAGAAGACTGAGAAATCCAACAATAAATTGTGTAAGAGAGCAGTCATTTGTGTGAATTATGGACCCCTTAAAAATGATGAAAAGAATTGAAACCATTTTCAGAAAAACACAGGCAATAATCTATACATAAAATTTTGCATATAGGCTCACAACCCCAAGTCAGGAGTGCTTTATCTAGGACACTGCATTTTAAAGACTGAGTATGAGCCAAAGTATGTGGGAAACATAGTAGTATTTAGTTATAGTCAAGGAGCCAGAAATTAAGCTGTGATTTTTTTTTTTTAATGTGTTGATACACATTCCACTGAATCCAAGGGCAAAAGGTAGTGAAAAAATACCTAGTCTCACTCCCCTCAAGAAAAATGAACCTGAACATGATGTTTTTGGACTGGTGCCTACAGATGAGTTTCCCACTATTTCTAGGAATAGAACAAGTTATTTGAAAAGGCTGCCAAACCCAATCCCATTTTCAAGATTTTCTCCCTTGAGGCACACAAGTTCCCTGAAGTAGTAGGAGTCCTCTGGAAAAGCAAGCTCAGGAGAAAGATTCTGCATGGATGCTCATTGTCAAGTTGAGCAATTTGGCATTAGTACAGGTGACTGCCTAAAGAATTGTCAAGGCTAGTTCTTACCTTCCTAATAGTCTACCTTTAGATAAGTGTCAGTATATACCCATAATGGTCTGTTTTGGGACTACAGGACAATCGTGTGTAAATAGGTGATCACAAGGAGACAATAACCTTTCATGTAAGTAACAACTAGAAATTTAAGAGCCTCTTATGGTCCTGAACACTAAGCATTTATATAAACTCCTTTTTCTTAGTTGCCCAATATCTTCTCTGTAGTGTCTAGTAGACATCATATACAAACTGCAGTCACTCACTCCTGAGTAAATTTGTGTGTGTCTTTTAAGAATATCACACTTTGACTTTTACAGCACAGTGTAGAATGCTGATATAGAAGTCTGTTCAGAAAGCCAGTTGTCAAGGAAACTGCATCTTTATCCAATAAAAAACCAAAGGGATCTTCCACCAACATCTTGGGGAGGAAATATTTAAGATTTTATTGCCCCCCCCCCCAGAATATTTCTTTTGATCTATAGATGGTAATATTAGTGTCTTTATTAATATTACTTCGTAACTCTGTTTAAAATATTTTTCTCCTTTTAGTCAAACAGGAGACAAATCTATTGTGGTTGCAGGCATGAATAGTTGCTTAAGTTCATAGATTTTCTGCAAGCATCCTTAGCATATGTTAGAAGAAGATTAGAAAAAATAAACAAAATGATCTAAAACTTGTATCTTACACAGCAAGCATTATGATTGTTTGGTTTTCTAACTATCAAAATATAAAGCTGCTTCTTGCTGTTATCTTACTCCCTTTCCTTCTTGATTACCTCACATATTCCTGATATGTACAGAGACTAGATAATAGAAGCAACACGTAGTGGAACAACTCTAGGGTGAAACTGAATTCAAGCTCCTGAGACAACGTTTATTAGCTATTCCTTAATGTGTTTAAGCTTCTTTTTTTTTTTTTTTTTATTCTGTGAAAGGAAAACAATGAACATGTCCTCCATGCAACTGTGGGAATCAAACAAGGCAGTTTAATTGGGAAAGTCCTTCACAAATCATAGAAGACGAGAGACAATCATGTTGGGAGCTGCATGGAAAGCAGTTGGTCCTAGCAGTTAAGAGGGCATGTGCAGGAGCCAGATGAATTTGAGTTAAAACCCTAGATCATCCACTTTCTGATTGTGTAGGCTCACCAAGTTCTTCTCTAGGCCTCAATAATCTCATATGTAAAATAAGCATAATAATATGTAGGTTTACTTTATAGGTTGTGATGCTTTACTGAGAAAACATGTAAAGCCAATAGCATGCCAATAATATCTATTAGGGAAACTGAAGAATTCATTACTCCTTAAGTCCAAATAGGTGAAATAGTTCTGTGCTGCTAGAAAAACCAAGGATGCTTGTCATTTGTGAGTAATAATGAAAAGTGAGTTGATTCATTTTGAGAGAGGTCATGGAGGAAAATTTGAATCTAAGAAGTTATAAAAGGTGAGGGTTCTTGAAACAGCCACCAAAGCCTTGAAGGAAAGGGTGGTTTTCCATTTTATTTGCGGTGTGAAAAAGATTATTTGCTTACTCTTCTCAGCAACAGCTGCACCATGATGGCATTTCTGATAGTTATATATGAATTTTAAAAGATAACTTCCAGATAATACTTTGCATTGTTTTTCCTTTCACCACACAATTTTAACTCCTCATCACTTTATTGCATTATGTTCTTTTTTGTTCTCTCTCCTTCAATTGATTCTTCACATGATCACATCACTGATCTTACTAAAATAAAATTAGTGCACCAGGGAGAGGTTTCCTTCATGTGTCCTATTACAATAAAGACCCACTAAAATCACATCTAGCCCTGCCTTTATAACCTATCTCCTGCTTTCTTCTGCTACTTCATGCAGGTTATCGCCAACTGCCATTAGCATTCCTTGACATTCTTATTCCTTTTTCTTCATTTATTCTAGTACCACCCAGTCTTTAAAATCTCCACTTGTGTTCTACATCTTTATTAAATGCTTCCCAGACCATTCCGGTCCCCTTGTTTTCTCTTCGTCCTCTGACTTCCCATAACATTTATTGTAATCCCATTCATTTGGCATTTGATCATATATTTTCTTTTGTTTTTTTTTTTTTTGTTTTTTTTTTAATGTTTTTGCCTAAGCTCTCCAACTGAAGACAGGAACTATTTCTTTAAAAAAAATCCTGGCAGCTAGCAAAATGCTGACACATAATATATATTTAAATACATTTGTGTATATGCACAAGCTTTAGAAAACCTAGACTTTTCATTGTTTACATTCCATCAACATTACATTTTCAAATAAATAGAATTCTGTCTCCACCCATACTAAAATTAACAGAGGTATTCTAAATTGCTATCTGAATAATAGACACTTTGTTTTCAGACTCAGCTGTCAACTCTTATTTTTGAGTAACTAAATGAGAGAATGATCTGACATTTCTAAAATTTTGGTATATATCCTGTTTTCACTAGCACAAGGCAAGGTCTGTTGACATAAAATTTCTAGCAGTGAAATTCATCTTTTTGCTTTTCAACTCAAGTTTTCCTTGAATGCAATGTTATCTCCCACACATTTTACCTGAGAATAAAATAGCAACATATTAGAAGCAAGACAACGAGGCAATCTTTTTATTGATGAGATAAAAAAGTAAACTTAAGGTCTTTTACAGAAAGCATGGCTTACAATAACATTGTAGAATTAGAAATTCTTAGTTCCTAAGGTAGGTCTTGTTTGATCAGTATTATCTTACATTTCTTCACATATAAAATGGTTGCAACCATGATCTTAAATAATATTTCACTTCTCAGCTTTCCCTCCTTCTGTTAGGTGATTTTCAGAGGGAATCATTATGAGACTTTCTTGCACCCTACAGAAAATTAGATTTATAATCAACCCTTATTCAGTTCTAAGCTGTTATCTGTGATTTCTGACATGATACAAAGATGTGTGCCTTCAAAGAGCAATTGGCCTAAAATGGGCATGTGTTAAATGAAATTAAAGAATATGTTGGGTTAAAGAGGGAAAAGAAATCAACTCTCCCGATATTAATCCCATGTAATGTTTGCAGATAACTTGAAATTTACAGAGCATTTTTATTTCTTCCATTTAGATTCTCATAAAGACCTTGTGAGGTATGCTTTGGTTATATCCTCATCCTTTCACTCCCATTTTTTTTTTAAACAGCTGAGGAACAGCAGGTAAGCTCACTGCCCTGCCCCCTAGGTGGGACATGACTCCTGGGGTATAAATCTCCCTGGCAACATGGGACATGACTCCTGGGGATGAGCCTACACCCAGTATCGTGGGATTAAGAAAGACTTCATGACCAAAAGGGTGAAGAAAATGAAACAAAATGAAGTTTCAGTGGCTGAGAGATCTCAAATGGAGTCAAGAGGTCATTCTGGAGGGCATTCTTATATATTATAGATATCCCTTTTCAGTTATTAGTGTATTAGAATACCTAGAAGGAAATACCTGAAACTGTTGAACTGCAACCCAGTAGCCTTGATTCTTGAAGACGATTGTATAACTATATAGCTTCTACAGTGTGACTGTGTGATTGTGAAAACCTTGTGGTTCACATTCCCTTTATCTGGCATATGGACAGATGATTAGAAAAATAGGGAGAAAAAGTAAATGAATAATAGGAGGGATGGTGGGAATGGGATGTTTTGGATGTTTTTTTTTTTTTTTTGAGTAATGAATGTGCTCAAGGGCTGACTGTGGTGATGAATGCACAACTATTTGTTGATACTGTGAACAGTTGATTGTGCACTGTAGATGATTTTATGGTATGTGAACCTATCGCAACAAAATTGCAGGGGGGATAATATAAAACCATACCAAAAGTTTCTTGAAAACCACTTTCTCCTACAGTTTTCCAATCATTTTCTATTCCCCTTTGCAATCCAACCCCAGAAAAGAACATTCTATACTCTTCCTCACCAATTTTGTCGTCTCCACTCTTATCTTTAGTCCCTTCCCATTTGCCTTCTTCAGATTTTCATATTTGCTCACACATCTGAACCTGTTTCAGTGGCCACTGCTTCTCAGGACTTCTTAGTTTTCCTTCTACTCATTTTAACCTCAGACTTCTCTCCTATCTTCTCCTCTCTTCCCATCCTCTCTCTTCTTCTCTCCATTCCACTCACTTACTAGGAGGCTGCATTTGATTCCTTACTAATAAACCATCATTTATGTCTTATGTACCAATCCCATGTCTTAGCTTGTAATTGAATATCTTTTTTCCTATGAAGTCTCCATTTAAAATAATATTTCCCTTTGATGCACAGATTTTAATCTTAATATAAATTTTAATTTTAATTTTAATCTTATAAAATAGTGACTATGTGTACCAGTTTGAATATATTGTGTCCCCCAAACGCCATTATCTTTGATATAATCTTGTGTGGGCAGATGTTATCAGTGTTGATTAGATTGTAATTCTTTGAGTGTTTCTTTGGAGATGCACCCCACCCAGCTGTAGGTGATGACTCTGATTGGATAATTTCCACGGAGGTGTTGCTCCGCCCATTCAGGGTGGGTCTAAGTTGAATCACTGGAGCCATATAAATGAGCTGACGGACAGACGGAACTCAGTGCAGCTGAGAGTGAACTTTTGAAGAGGAGATACAGCCAAAAGGGACGCTTTGAAGAAAGCACAGGAGCTGCAGATGAGAGACAGTTTGAGGATGGCTATTGAAAGAAGACTTTTGCTCCAGAGAAGCTAAGAGAGGAAAAACACTCCAAGAGCAAAAAAGTGACATGTTTGAGGAGCTGCAGCCTAGAGAGGAATGTCCTGGGAGAAAGCCGTTTTGAAACCAGAACTTTGGAACAGACACCAGCCACATGACTTCCCAGCTAACAGATTTTCCAGACACCATTGGCCATCCTCCTAGTGAAGGTACCTGATTGCTGATGTGTTACCTTGGACACTTTCTGGCATCAAGACTATAACTGTGTAACCAAATAAACCCCCTTTATAAAAGCCATTCCATTTCTGGTGTTTTGCATTCCAGCAGCATTAGCAAACTAGAACACTGTGCAATGGCATATGTTTCCAAATAAAAATGACACACATTTTCTGACAGTCATAAACAATATGAATGAGTATGATAGAATAGTTATTAGAAATGGAATAGCTTCAGAATATCTATATTCTGTATGTGCTGTATTAAAATGTATATTTTCTTCCTAGCCAAGAAAAAAAGTAATGTTAAGACATTACCACTTAAATCCTACATAGGCAGTAATTGGACAAAGTTCTTTAAGTCCAACTAAACATTTTATTGGGTGTACAAAATTATATTATTGAGTGTATCGATATTTGACTAATAATGATATAAGCTGAGCAAACAAGTATGCCTTATTTTTCAACTCAGACTTATTTTTGTACCCCTAGTATTATTATTTTGTTATCATGAAGTCTAAAGCATGTGAGATAGTTTGGAATTTATGGACCCCAGAAAAAAAGTAATCCATTCCTGTGGGTGTAGACCTATTGTGGTTGAGAGCTTTTCGTTAGGGAATTTCAGTTGAGGTATGCCTAAATTGGGACTTAATCCTCTTCCTGGAGGCCTTTATAAGAGCATGAAATAGAGAGAAAGTACAGAATCTCAGAAAGAAAGCCACAGATGGAGAAGCCAGAAGCTGAACACAATGAAAATGGGAGACAAGGGAGAGACCACAGACCTACCGTGTGCCTTGCCATGTGACAGAGGAGTCCCAGATCACCAGCAGCCTCTCTTCAGAGTCAGGTTCTGTCCTGACAATGCCTTGATTTGGAATTTTCATGGCCTCAGAACTGTCAGCTTGTAAGTTAATAAATCAAGCCAATCCATTTCTGATGTATTGCATTTCAGCACTTCAGCAAGCTATAAACAGTATGTATCACTACAGAATATTTTTAGTGTTTTTATATTGGAAATAAACTATTCTTAAGACCAAGCAAAAAACAAACAATGAAACAACAACAACAAAAAAAAACAGCTGAGGAAAATTGTACTCCAGAGAGGTTCAGTGATTTTTCTGGAATCATAGCTTAATAATGCTATTAGCTGATGCAGGACTCTAGTTCATGAATGGTGACCAGTAATCTTTCCATAAATAAGTGCTCCTTGAGACAATGTTATACAGTCAGACTGACTGAAAAAATATGATACTCTACCCTTCAAATATGGTCCCCTCCTGCACAACGGTACCTCCACCCAGAGTTTACTGTTTAAAAGAGGCTTGATTTATACATGAAGAGGAAATGTGGTTCTTTCGCCGTCCCATCTTGAAATTCCCAGAAGTGGGGAACAAACAATCTTCATGTGGATTCAAGAAAATATGTCAGGTTCATGCCTAGAAATTTCTAGAAGTTTTATACAAGGCCATGAATTTAGAGCAGAAAGCACAGCCGTAAGAGAGGGCAAAACTATTATGTTGGAGATTAGAAGAGTCTTTCTACTCCAGCCCCCAGACAGAGAAGAAAGTCCTTCCCCTCTCCTTTGATTTTTCCTTTCTGATGCTGGCAGAGCAGCAGCAACACAAAAGGCTGCTGTGCAACATTGCCCAAATAAAGAAAACTCTACATTCATAAGAGGGGGAGGGCATTTGAAGAGTATTTAGCCTTCAGGTATTTTGTAAAACTAAATCAACCATCAAAAGGTTTATGTGGATGCTTTTTAGTAGCACTAAGAATTAGGCTGTTGGCTTTGTTTCTGGTTAGAATTGATTTTTGCTACTGCTGAAATTTAGAAGCTCATCATTTAACCAAATTGATATTCCTAAGAAATCCCTCTGAAACAGAAAATGGAACTTGCCAAATCAGCATGACAATGGGAAGGTAGTATTTTAAGGAAGGATATGAACAGTCTTTCCCAGCCTACTAAAACCTTGCACCACTATGTTCACTGCAGCGTGAATTCAGCTGTAGCCACGATAAGGAAACGACTACAGCTATTTTACAAATACCTTTCAGGTACTAGTCAGGATAAATGTATCCTTACCACGGGCAAGAACAGAGTTAGTAAGGAGCAGAGTTGGAATTCAAATCCAGGCAATTTTTCTCCAAAGACCATGCTCTCTAACTCTGACCATTTCTCTCCAGTGATCAGCTAGATTTTCATAGCACTCTTCTCTGTCTGAAATTATAGGAGACTGAGGGAAATGGATATAATAAAATAAAATAAAATAAAATAAAAATAAAAATAAAAATAGAAGGCTTAGCTATAACAATCTCCCCTGGATAATTTCAGCCTACACACTAAATTCTGGAAAAGCATTGAAGAATCAAACTGATGACCTGGAAAACCAGTTAAGATTAGGAAATGTCATGAAAGTTGGACTTGCTAAAGGCATGGAGACTAAAGCAAATGGAATTCTCCCCCACCCATTTTCCTTTCTTTAAAAAAAAAAATTATAAAATGAAAGAAATGGAGAGAAAGTGATTTTCAATTTTCTGTAGCAAGTCATGCTTTTGCTATATATTTAGCAAGACCAATCAATTCATATGCTCTGCATTATATATGCAAAAACCACAATCCTTACTAAAGGAAATAAATAACAAGAAACTTTGAGAATGCAGCTAGTATTTTGCTAAGATATTTGCTGTACGAGTATAACAGAGTCACTAATTCATATTTCACTGTGCTATGAACCTGAAAATTCTCATTAAAAATGGGATTTCCTGAAGTGCCACAAGGATATATTGACTGTCAAAATGGAACTTCCTGATTGTCTACTGAAGCCCAGGAAAAGTATTTATTATGCTGTTATAGTCTCTTTTTTTCATAGTGTAATGAAAATACATTTGTCTGCAGTAGCAGCCTTGATTCTTTCCCATTATATTTGCTCATATAATCACTAATCTGCCAAATTTAATAGTTTGCTAGTCACTGCAAAAAATGTGTTTTCAATGTAAGTTGAAATAGGGATAAATTTGCTATATATGTTTCAGGAAAATGAACAGAAATGTGTGCAAATTTCAAGAAGGATTTTGTGATGCTTCTCCATTTTTGTAATTCGATGTGAGACCTTATTATTTCTGTTATAATATAATTTAAAGAATAATAGCTAGTTTTAAATTGAGCAGTCTTCAGGTGCCAGGCACTGTTCAGAGTGTTTTATGCATATTAACTCATTTAATCCTCACAGTAATCCTATAGAGTAGGTATTAATATAACCAATTTACAGAAACAAACTGTAGGTTACCCAGTGAGTAAGTGGCACATCTAGGACTCAAACGCAAGCAGTCCAACTCCATTGTGGGTTTCTCAACCTCAGCACTATTGACCTTTGGGACCAGATAATTCTTTACAGTGGGGGAGGAAGTGGGCTTCTTGTGCAATGTAGGATATTTTGTAGCATCCCTATCCTCTACCCACTAGATGCCAGTAGCACTACACCTGTCAGTTGGGACAATCAAAATGTCTCCTGACTTTGCCAAATGTCCCCTGTGTGGGGGGAGGGAAATTGCCCCTGGTTGACAACCACAGCTCTAGAGCATGGATTTCCAAAGGGGGCAACATTGCCCCAAGAGGGCAAAATTTTGTTGGGGGTGGGGCCAAAAAAATTTACATTTTATATAAAATCTTGATGTGTAAATAACACACAGCAATAAACAGGTATATATAACATCTATAGTATTAAAATGTCATGGGAGGAGAGGAACTATGGAAAAAATGTCTAAAAATGCTCTTCAGGAGGGAAATTAACAAAAAGGTAGGGAAACACTTGTGCCCTTTATTTCTGTGCTTTGCTGTGCAGCAACAGTCCAGATGTGCAAATCTGAAATCTGGGATGGATACTTTATTTTACAGGTTCCCAAAAATGATCAAGAAGATACTCTTTCTGACTTACTCCTAGAATGAAACCATTACCTGCACCTTCTTGCAGGTCTAGCAACACCACCTTAGCCCTATGGATTGAGAAAATTGGTACTTGGAGGTTTGGGTTCAACAAAACACTTCAGACTATTTTTCAAACACTTTCATTTCAGCAAAAATTACAAAACTGTATTTGCCAAGAACAATTTTTTTTAAACTTTTTAATCCTAGGTGTACTTCAAAGGAAATTTATCCATATGGTTCTCATTCATTTACTCGTCATTCATTAAGATGGTGTTTGGTAAAAGGTACTTGACAATCAAGGAGCTGTATGCAAGTTTTTGTTTTTGTTTTTGTTTTTGTTTTTGTTTTTGTTTTTTAACTTGAACCAGGAAATTGGACTTTGCTTGTGCTAAATAGAATTTAAAACCCTTTAAGTTTTCCTATAGTTGGCTAAATGTAGTTTTCCTTCTTCACTGAACATTAATTTGGAGCCTACCTTTTTGATGTTAAATGTTTTATGGTAGACAAAGCATTTAATTAAGAAAGGGAAAATATGAAAAAAAAATACACTTAATTAATAAAGGGACTTTAAAAATTGCACATAAGAACAGGGATGAGGCCAGACAATTGTTTGTTTGCAGAATACATTGATTTTGTAATCTAACATCTGGTAGGTTGTACTTAATAATATAAGAATCACATGTCTTTTTTAGAATGTGACGTTGTAATCGCCAAGTGTTACTCTGTTTGGGTTAATACTGTATATTTTGGAGAATTGCTAGAAGTCTCTTCCACTTCTCCTATTCTCCAACAATCTTCTAGCTTTGCAGCAATGTGTCTTCTCTTTGAACATGGTCCCACCATCATCCCTGAGAGTAAACACTGAATTTCATTAAGGGCTAAATATAGCTATATAAAAGAAACAGAATGAAAATCAAACATTTTGAAAAGTACTTTATATATTACATGGAATAAATTATTCAACATTCTGACTCAAAACATAAATTTTAAAATTTTAGACGTTACACAAAATGATCAAATGTTAGAAAAAGACTTTCAGAACTCTCAATTACAATTCTCAATAACCATTTTATGAAGAGATATACTGTTTCTACACAATAGGAGACACAGATAACTTTCCCTTTAGTATCCCAATCACTAATCTAACATTGTAGCAAATGTATTTAAAATAAAAAAAGAAACAAATTCATAAGAATAAATTATTATACAATGAAGATATTTTTAATGCAATAAAAAGATGTGGAATAAGATTGGCATATTAGTTTCCTAGGGATATCATAACAAAGTGCCACAAACTGGGGAACTTAAAACGAGAAATTTATTTTCTCACAGCTCTGGAGGTTGGAAGCCTTAAATCAATGCATCAGCAAGGCCCTGCTCTCTCTGAAGGTTCTGGAGGAGGATCTTTCTGCTTCCTCCTAACTTCTAGTGTTTGCAAGCAATCCCAAGCAGGCCTTGGCTTGTTCATACATCACTCCTATCTTTGTCTCCATCATCACAGTTCTTCTCCCTATGTGTATTTGTGCCCCAATTTCTCTCTCTTCTTATAAGGACACTAGTCACTGGCTTTAGGGCCCACCCTAATCCAGAAGGACCACATCTTAACTCGATTACACCTGCAAAGACCCTATTTTCAAATGAGGTCACAGACACAGGTGCTGGGGCTTATGACTTCCACATATCTTTTGGGGAGGACAAAGTTCAACACACAACAATTGGTTTGGAGATATTTCCAAATAATTTTGTTCCCATACATTACAAAGTCAGGGATTCAGTACTGAGGCTTACTCCACTGTTCTGACTTTCTCCTAGAATGAAACCATTACCTTCACCTTCTTGCAGGTCTAGCAACACCACCTTAGCCCTATGGATTGAGAAAATTGGTACTTGGAGGTTTGGGATCAACAAAACACGTCAGACTATTTTTCAAAAATTTTCATTTCAGCAAAAATTACAAAACTGTATTTGCCAAGAACAATTTTCTTAAACTTTTTAATCCTGGGTGTATTTCAAAGGAAATTTATCCATATGGTTCTCATTCACTCTTCATCCATCAAGATGGTGTTTTGTAAAAGCCAATTGACAATCAAGGAGCATATGCAAGTTTTTGTTTTGATTTCTACTGAATCAAAATATCTATGAGAGTGGCATAGGAAAATGCAGCTCATAAGCTCCCCATCTCATGTTTGTGCATGGTTGGGCTTGAGAATCACTGATTTACAACTGATAATAGGGCTAACCCTTAGGATGGGATTATCAAATCAGCCTTACCTGAGGCAGAGATCTTACCCTGCATCAAGCTTTACTAAATAATTACATGGACACAGGCATTCAAAAGGCTCAGATGAAGCAGAGAGGGCAGCTCCTCAGGTCCTTCCTTCCCAAACTGTGCATGTCCTATTTATCCCAGAACAGAAAATG
Organism: Choloepus didactylus; assembly: GCF_015220235.1. Classification (NCBI taxonomy): domain Eukaryota; kingdom Metazoa; phylum Chordata; class Mammalia; order Pilosa; family Megalonychidae; genus Choloepus; species Choloepus didactylus. Next base: position 61,412,908 of record NC_051308.1, on the reverse strand, counting down.
CCTTTAAGTGAGATCTGTAAGGCTTCTCACAAAGCGGGAGGATCAACTGTGAAACTACACTCCAAAACACTGAAGAGACTGTGACTGCAAGAGCCATGCTTCATAGATCCTGGGTGCTACTTAGTCTTGGTAATCCTTAGGTTAGGAACATTATTCTCAGGGTATTTCAAAGACAAGGTCTCTTTCTCCCAGCAAAACAAGTAGTCTATCCACCAAGAATTTAATTGGAAAGGAACCTTACCTCCTTTATTTCTCTCAAGAGTGTACACTGGTAAAAGGAGTGCATGGATCACAGACGAGCTGCTTTTATTCCCTTTTCCCAAATACAGTGAAATGAGTATTCTTGAGCTGCTGAAGTCAGGCTTTAGTAATTCAGGGAAATTGGAACAGGACCACGGGAACCATAGACTAGGATCACTCTACACTGGATACTTTCACAGGCTCCTGGGATTACACTGTCAACCTCCTCTACCTTGTTTTCCATCACCCACACTCATCCAAAGTTCTGTGGAACTAAAATTTATGATGTGACTGAGCTCTTCTTCTGACATTATTTCTGATGCTTAGTTATGGGTTATTTTTTCTCACCTGAAGGCTAATTGATTCTGATCATTGACTGCTTCCTTGTATTTATATAACATCTGTGCTGATAGAAATAGAAATACAAATGAATTAAATTAATCACCATTTTAAGATTTGATGCTATAAGGTAAATATTGTTGTTCTTTCCAGAGTTTAAATTAATTCTAGACATGACAGAGGACTTGGTATCTTTGTAAGATAATTAAAAATAAATAAAAATTTTAAATAATTTTGAATACTTGTCTCTTGATATGGCAATACCACCTTAACCTTTCACTGAAATAGCTATAATTGGATTTATATGGTATAATTAAAATTTGTTCATTATGAAAAGTTTTAGGTTACAAACTAGGAAGGCTTACACATCAAACAAACTAGATTTTAACAGTTCAAAATGGCAAGACTCATAGGCTGTAAGACTGATAAATACATCTATAGCCAGGGGACCTAGAGGAAGTTATTGGAATCTATCAAGATGATTCTAATCAACTTTCAGTGGCAAACACTAACCCTATACTTTTATTATGTAGGAAAACATCCAGAAAATCTGCTATCAATCCAAGTGGCAAGAACAGAATCCAGCTACTTGGAGTGGCAGCTTTAGTTAGTGACCACTAAGAAAAGTACACTGTATTTGGTCAAAGTGTTGCATTAGTCTCCCAACACAGCCTTCCATTGAGCAGCTACTTTGTGAATCCCTGAATGGCTCATATTAAGATCATATAGAGGAGGCGGGGCATGATGGCAGATTGGTGAGGTATATGTTTTAGCTACTCCTCCAGGGAAGTAGGTAGAAAGCCAGGAACTGCGTGAACTGGACACCGCAGAGCAATCTGACTTTGGGCATACTTCATACAACACTCATGAAAACGTGGAACTGCTGAGATCAGCGAAATCTGTAAGTTTTTGTGGCCAGGGGACCTGTGCCCCTCCCTGCCAGGCTCAGTCCCGTGGGAGGAGGGGCCGTCAGCGCTGGGAAGGAGAAGGGAGAACTGCAGTGGCAGCTGTTATCAGAAACTCATTCTATACTGATCCAAACTCCAACCATAGATAGACTGAGACCAGACACCAGAGAATCTGAGAGCAGTCAGCCCAGCAGAGAGGAGACAGACATAGCAAAAAACAGCAAGACAAACTCCAAAATAAAAGCAGAGGCTTTTTGGAGTTCTGATGAACATAGAAAGGGGAAAGGCAGAGCTCAGGCCCTGAGGCTCATTTGCAAATCCCAAAGAAAAACTGATCTCTCTGCCCCCTGGACCTTTCCTTAATAGCCCTAATTGCTTTGTCTCTTAGCATTTCAATAACCCATTAGATCTGCCAGGTGGCCCTTTTATTTTTTTTTAATCTTTTTTTCTTTTTTGAAACAATTACTGTAAGAAGCCCCATACAGAAAGCCTCAAAGACTTGCAATTTGGGCAGGTCAAGACAAGAGCAGAACTAAGAGAGCTCTGAGACAAAAGGCAATAATTCAGTGGCTGAGAAAATTCACTAAACACCACAACTTCCTAAGAAAAGGGGGGCTTCCGCTCACAGCTATCATCCTGGTCGACAGGAAACACTTCTGCCCGTCGCCGGCCTCATAGCCCAGAGCTGCCCCAGACAACCAAGTGTGATGGAAGTGCTTCCAATAACATGCATACACCACAAAATTGGGCGTGGACATTAGCCTTCCCTGCACCCTCAGCTGGTTGTCCCAGAGTTGGGAAGGTGGAGCAGTGTGAATTAACAAGCCCCATTCAGACATCATTTCAGCAGACTGGGAGCCTCCCTACACAGCCCAGCAGCCCAGAACCACCCTGGGGGGATGGCACTCACCTGTGACATAGCACAGTCATCCCACAACAGAGGACCAGGGGGTGCACGGCCTGGAAGAGGGACCCAATCACAAGTCTCAGGGGCCACACGCCAATACCAAGGACTTGTGGGTCAGTGGCAGAGACAAACTATGGTAGGACTGAACTGAAGGATTAGACTATTGCAGCACATTTAAAACTCCAGGAACACCAGGGAGATTTGATTGTTAGAGCCGTCCCTCTCCCTGACCACCCAGACACAAGCCCCTTATACAGGGCAGGCAACACCAACTACACACTCAACCTTGGTGCACCAATTGGACCCCACAAGACTTACTCCCCCACTCACCACAGAGGCACAGCAGGGGAGAACTGGCTTGAGGGGAACAGGTGGCTCGTGGATGCCACCTGCTGGTTAGTCAGAGAAAGTGTACTCCACGAAGCTATAGATCTCACAAATTAGAGATAAGGATTTCAATTGGTCTAGAAATCCTAAAAGAACCCTATCAAGTTTAGCAAATGCCAAGAGGCCAAAAACAACAGAAAATTTTAAAGCATATGAAAAAACCAGACAATATGGATAACCCAAGCCCAAGCACCCAAATCAAAAGACCAGAAGAGGTACAGTACCTAGAGCAACTAATCAAAGAACTAAAGATGAGCGATGAGACCATGGCACAGGATATAAATGACATCAAGAAGACCCTAGAAGAGCATAAAGAAGACATTGCAAGACTAAATAAAAAAATAGATGATCTTATGGAAATTAAAGAAACTGTTGACCAAATTAAAAAGATTCTGGATACTCATAGTACAAGACTAGAGGAAGTTGAACAATGAATCAGTGACCTGGAAGATGACAGAAAGGAAAATGAAAGCACAAAAGAAAGAATGGGGAAAAAATCAAAAAAATCGAAATGGACCTCAGGGAAATGATAGATAATATAAAACATCCAAATATAAGACCCATTGGTGTTCCAGAATGAGAAGAAAAGGGCAAAGGTCTAGGAAGAGTATTCAAAAAACTTGTTGGGAAAAACTTCCCAAATCTTCTAAACACCATAAATACACAAATCATAAATGCCCAGCGAACTCCAAATAGAATAAATCCAAATAAACCCACTCTGAGACATATTCTGATCACACTGCCAAATACAGAGGAGAAGGAGCAAGTTCTGAAAGCAAAAAGAGAAAAGCAATTCACCACATAAAAAGAAAACAGCATAAAACTAAGTAGTGACTATCAGCAGCCACCAAGGAGGCGAAAAGGCAGTGGCATGACATATTTAAAATACTGAGTGAGAAAAATTTCCAACCAAGAATACTTTATCCAGCGAAGCTCTCCTTCAAATTTGAGGGAGACCTTAAATTTTTCACAGACAAACAAACGCTGAGAGAATTTGCTAACAAGAGACCTGCCCTACTGGAGACACTAAAGGGAGCCCTACAGACAGAGAAACAAAGAAAGGGGAGAGAGACGTGGAGAAAGGTTCAGTACTAAAGAGATTCAGTATGGGTACATTAAAGGATATTAATAGAGAGATGGAACAATATATACGACAAACATAAACCAAAGGATAAGATGGCTGATTCAAGAAATGCCTTCACGGTTATAACATTGAATGTAAATGGATTAAAGTCACCAATTAAAAGACATAGATTCGCAGAATGGATCAAAAAAAATGAACCATCGATATGCTGCATACAAGAGACTCATCTTAGACACAGGGACACAAAGAAATTGAAAGTGAAAGGATGGAAAAAAATATTTCATGCAAGCTACAGCCAAAAGAAAGCAGGAGTAGCAATATAAATCTCAGATAAAATAGAGTTTAAATGCAGGGATGTTTTGAGAGACAAAGAAGGTCACTACATACTAATAAAAGGGGCAATTCAACAAGAAGAAGTAACAATCATAAATGTTTATACACCCAATCAAGGTGCCACAAAATACAGAAGAGAAACACTGGCAAAACTAAAGGAAGCAACTGATGTTTCTACAATAATTGTGGGAGACTTCAACACATCACTCTCTCCTATAGACAGATCAACCAGAAAGAAGACCAAAAAGGAAATTGAAAACCTAAACAATCTGATAAATGAATTGAATTTAACAGATATATATAGAACATTACATCCCAAATCACCAGGATACATATACTTCCCTAGTGCTCATGGAACTATCTCCAGAATAGATCATATACTGGGACATAAAACAAGGCTCAATAAATTTAATAAGATTGAGATTATTCAAAGCACATTCTCTGACCACAATGGAATACAATTAGAAGTCAATAACCATCAGATTAGAAAATTCACAAATACCTGGAGGTTAAACAACACACTCCTAAACAATCAGTGGGTTAAAGAAGAAATAGCAAGAGAAATTGCTAAATTTATAGAGACAAATGAAAATGAGAACACAACATACCAAAACCTATGGCATGCAGCAAAAGCAGTGCTAAGGGGGAAATTTATAGCACTAAATCCATATATTAAAAAGGAAGAAAGAGCCAAAATCAAAGAACTAATGGATCAACTGAAGAAGCTAGAAAATGAACAGCAAACCAATCCTAAACCAAGTAGAAGAAAAGAAATAACAAGGATTAAAGCAGAAATAAATGGCATAGAGAACAAAAACAACAATAGAGGAGATAAATATCACCAAAAGTTGGTTCTTTGAGAAGATCAACAAGATTGACAAGCCCCTAGCTAGACTGACAAAATCAAAAAGAGAGAAGAGCCATATAAACAAAATAATGAATGAGAAAGGTGACATTACTGCAGATCCCGAGGAAATTAAAAAAATTATAAGAGGATACTATGAACAATTGTATGGCAACAAACTGGATAATGTAGAGGAAATGGACAATTTCCTGGAAACATATAAACAACCTAGACTGACCAGAGAAGAAACAGAAGACCTCAACTAACCAATCACAAGCAAAGAGATCCAATCAGTCATCAAAAATCTTCCCACAAATTAATGCCCAGGGCCAGATGGCTTCACAGGGGAATTCTACCAAACTTTCCAAAAAGAATTGACACCAATCTTACTTAAACTCTTTCAAAACATCAAAGAAAATGGAATACTACCTAACTCATTTTATGAAGATAACATCAATCTGATACCAAAACCAGGCAAAGATGCTACAAAAAAGAACAACGACCGGCCAATCTCCCTAATGAATACAGAAGCAAAAATCCTCAACAAAATACTTGCAAATCATATCCAAAGACACATTAAAAAAATTATACACCATGACCAAGTGGGGTTCATTCCAGGCATGCAAGGATGGTTCAACATAAGAAAATGAATCAATGTGTTACAACACATTAACAAATCAAAAGGGAGAAATCAAATGATCATCTCAATAGACGCTGAAAAAGCATTTGACAAAATCCAACATCCCTTTTTGATAAAAACACTTCAAAAGGTAGGAATTGAAGGAAACTTCCTCAATATGATAAAGAGCTGTTCTAGTTTGCTAATGCTGCAGAATGCAAAACACCAGAGATGGATAGGCTTTTATAAAAAGGGGGTTTATTTGGCTACACAGTTACAGTCTTAAGGCCATAAAGTGTCCAAGGTAACACATCAGTAATCAGGTACCTTCACTGGAGGATGGCCGATGGCGTCTGGAAAACCTCTGTTAGCTGGGAAGGCACATGGCTGGCATCTGCTCCAAAGTTCTGGTTTCAAAATGGCTTTCTCCCAGGATGTTCCTCTCTAGCAAGCTTGCTCCTCTTCAAAACGTCACTCACAGCTGCACTGAGTTCCATCTCAGAGTCAGCATATTTATATGGCTCCATTGATCAAGGCCCACCCTGAATGGGTGGGGCCACACCTCCATGGGAGTATCCCACCAGAGTCACCACCCACAGCTGGGTGGGGCACATCTCCATGCAAACAACCTAATTCAAATGTTCCAACTTAATCCCCACTATTCTGTCTGCCCCACAAGATTGCATCAAAGAATATGGCTTTTTCTGGGGGACATAATACATTCAAACTGGCACAAGAGCATATATGAAAAACCCACAGCCAGCATAGTATTCAATGGTGAGAGACTGAAAGCCTTCCCTCTAAGATCAGGAACAAGACAAGAATGCCCGCTATCACCACTGTTATTCAACATTGTGCTGGAAGTGCTAGCCAGGGCAATCCGGCAAGACAAAGAAATAAAAGGCATCCAAATTGGAAAGGAAGAAGTAGAACTGTCATTGTTTTTAGATGATATGATCTTATATCTGGAAAACCCCGAGAAATCGATGACACAGCTACTAGAGCTAATAAACAAATTTAGCAAAGTAGCGGGATACAAGATTAATGCATATAAGTCAGTAATGTTTCTATATGCTAGAAATGAACAAACTGAAGAGACACTCAAGAAAAAGTTACCATTTTCAATAGCAACTAAAAAAATCTAGTACCTAGGAATAAACTTAACCAAAGATGTAAAAGACCTATACAAAGAAAACTACATAACTCTACTAAAAGAAATAGAAGGGGACCTTAAAAGATGGAAAAATATTCCATGTTCATGAATAGGAAGGCTAAATGTCATTAAGATGTCAATTCTACCCAAACTCATCTACAGATTCAATGCAATCCCAATCAAAATTCCAACAACCTACTTTGCAGACTTGGAAAAGCTAGTTATCAAATTTATTTGGAAAGGGAAGATGCCTCCAATTGCTAAAGACACTCTAAAAAAGAAAAATGAAGTGGGAGGACTTACACTCCCTGACTTTGAAGCTTATTATAAAGCCACAGTGGTCAAAACAGCATGGTACTGGCACAAAGATAGACATATAGATCAATGGAATCAAATTGAGAATTCGGAGATAGACCCCCAGATCTATGGCCGACTGATCTTTGATAAGGCCCCCAAAGTCACCGAACTGTGTCATAAAGGTCTTTTCAACAAACGGGGCTGGGAGAGTTGGATATCCATATCCAAAAGAATGAAAGAGGACCCCTACCTCACACCCTACACAAAAATTAACTCAAAATGGATGAAAGATCCCAATATAAAAGAAAGCACCATAAAACTCCTAGAAGATAATGTAGGAAAACACCTTCAAGACCTTGTATTAGGCGGCCACTTCCTAGACTTTACACCCAAAGCACAAGCAACAAAAGAAAAAATAGATAAATGGGAACTCCTCAAGCTTAGAAGTTTCTGCACCTCAAAGGAATTTCTCAAAAAGGTAAAGAAGCAGTCAACTCAATGGGAAAAAATTTTTGGAAACCATGTATCTGACAAAAGACTGATATCTTGCATATATAAAGAAATCCTACAACTCAATGACAATAGTACAGACAGCCCAATGATAAAATGGGCAAAAGATATGAAAAGACAGTTCTCTGAAGAGGAAATACAAATGGCCAAGAAACACATGAAAAAATGTTCAGCTTCACTAGCTATTAGAGAGATGCAAATTAAGACCACAAAGAGATACCATCTCACACCAGTTACAATGGCTGCCATTAAACAAACAGGAAACTAGAAATGCTGGAGGGGATGTGGAGAAATTGGAACTCTTATTCATTGTTGGTGGGACTGTATAATGGTTCAGCCACTCTGGAAGTCAGTCTGGCAGTTCCTTAGAAAACTAGATATAGAGTTACCATTCGATCCAGCGATTGCACTTCTCGGTATATACCCGGAAGATCGGAAAGCAGTGATATGAACAGATACCTGCACGCCAATGTTCATAGCAGCATTATTCACAATTGCCAAGAGATGGAAACAACCCAAATGTCCTTCAACAGATGAGTGGATAAATAAAATGTGGTATATACACACGATGGAATACTACACGGCAGTAAGAAGGAACGATCTCGTGAAACATATGACAACATGGATGAACCTTGAAGACATAATGCTGAGCGAAATAAGCCAGGCAAAAAAAGAGAAATATTATATGCTATCACTAATGTGAACTTTGAAAAATGTAAAACAAATGGTTTATAATGTAGAATGTAGGGAAACTAGCGATAGAGAGCAATTAAGGAAGGGGGAACAATAATCCAAGAAGAACAGATTAGCTATCGTGGGTAAATTTAATTTTCTGGGAATGCCCAGGAATGACTATGGTCTGTTAATTTCTGATGGGTATAGTAGGAACAAGTTCACAGAAATGTTGCTATATTAGGTTACTTTCTTGGGGTAGAGCAGGAACATGTTGGAAGTAAAGTAGTTATCTTAGGTTAGTTGTCTTTTTCTTACTCCCTTGTTATGGTCTCTTTGAAATGTTCTTTTATTGTATGTTTTTTTTAAATTTTTTTTAAATTTTTTTATTTTTCATACAGTTGATTGAGGGAAAAAAAAAAGTTTAAAAAAAAATAAAAAATAAACAAAGAAAAAAATATGCAGAGCCCCCTTGAGGAGCCTGTGGAGAATGCAGGGGTATTGGCCTGCCCTACCTCGATAGTTGCTAACATGCCCACAGACATAGGGGACTGGTGGTTTGATGGGTTGAGCCTCTACCACAGGATTTGCCCTTGGGAAGACTGTTGCTGCAAAGGAGAGGCTAGGCCTCCCTATAATTGTGCCTAAGAGCCTCCTCCCGAATGCCTCTTTGTTGCTCAGATGTGGCCCTCTCTCTCTGGCTAAGCCAACTTGAAAGGTGAAATCACTGCCCTCCCCCCTACATAGGATCAAACACCCAGGGGAGTGAATCTCCCTGGCAATGTGGAATATGACTCCGGGGGAGGAATGTAGACCCGGCATCGTGAGAAGGAGAACATCTTCTTGACCAAAAAGTGGATGTGAAAGGAAATGAAATAAGCTTCGGTGGCAGAGAGATTCCAAAAGGAGCCGAGAGGTCACTCTGGTGGGCACTCTTATGGACAATATAGACAACCCTTTTTAGGTTCTAATGAATTGGGGTAGCTGGTGGTAGATACCTGAAGCTATCAAACTACAACCCAGAACCCATGAATCTTGAAGACAATTGTATAAAAATGTGGCTTATGAGGGGGACAGTGGGATTGGGGGGGCCATGGGTATCACACTCCCCTTTGTCTAGTTTGTGGGATGGATGAGTGGAAAGGTGGGGGAAGGAAACAAACAAACAAACAGACAAGGGCGCCCAGTGTTCTTTTTTACTTTAGTTGCTCTTTTTCACTTTAATTATTATTCTGGTTATTTTTGTGTGTGTGGTAATGAGGGTGTCGGGGATTGATTTTGGTGATGAATGTACAACTATGTAATGGTACTGTGAACAATCGAATGTACGATTTGTTTGACTGTGTGGTATGTGAATATATCTCAATAAAATGAATATTAAAAAAATGCAATAAGGAAAAAAAAGATCATATAGAAAGCTCACAACATGAATTTCCTTCCATCAGGAAGGACATAATAGTTTAGATGAACACTTTAAGTAAATTTTATCAAAAAATTAGAAGACAGTATATATTAAGGCACAAAATTTATGGTAAAGACTAAGTGCTATAAATATGGGGGAAGGTTGAATTCAGGAGAACTGGGTAGGAAGAAATAGGGAAGGCTTCATGAGAAAGGTAAGATGATGTGAGTTTGGTCCTTTCCCTCTCACAGCCATGAATAAGGAAAAAGCAGCGGAATGAGTTAAACTATTAATACGTATCCTGCTAAAGGAATATGTACACAAATGAAATGAAATGAGAATATTAGGTTCCAATAGACCATTTAGACACTGCTATTTCCCCCATAGATCAGTATATTTTACTTGTAGCCTGAAGATATATGAAATAATTTTGCATATCTAATTAAATGTCTAAGTTTTCTGCTTGAAGAAAAAGAGCCTATACTAGAAAAACATATAGTCCTTTTCAGATCAGATTCTTGATCATGATTCACAAAACATTAAGCCTCCTATCAGAGATTTTGCTGGTACCTGAGGGAACTCTTGGCTGCAAACTTCTAGCTCCCATGAGACCTAGCAAAGGAAGTTTAAAAAAAAGGCAGTGACAAGGGGTTGTTGTGCAGTTTTTTATCTCAAATACGTTAACTGTCAGAGAGACTTATGACCAAGAAATTAAAGTTGCTTACTACCCCTGATAGAGTTACATGACCCAAATATCTTAAAGTTGCTTCCATGAAATACAGAAATAAGTGTCACTCCTAGAGCAGAGTTGAGATATGGTTTCTCAGTTGTGGTTCTGGATCTTTGTCTTTCTACCTGAGAAAAAGGTAAACTGAGATATAATTATTACTGTAAAGGAAACCTCACAGGGGCTTTAATTCCAAATGAATTCAAAGATGAGTCTTGAATAAAACTGAATTCTTTGAGACTGAATTCAATAGAAAATAAGAATGTGTTAATGATTTTTCTCTTTACAACTGTACTGTCATGAAAGAGAAAGGTTAAGAACAATGTTTGAAGCATAGTGAAAAAATGTGATTTTTCCAGGATTTTTCTTTTTATCTTGCTTGTAAATATATATCCAAATATAGGATTATTTACTTTAACTTTACAATGATTTTTCTGTTTAGAATCTAATATTTATTATAAAAATATGAAATGTGTGTATGCAAAAGAAAAATTAACAAGCAATCAGAGAACTTGATAAGCTCCAACCACTACCACAACACACACATCACCTTCATCAGTGACAATATACCAGAAGGTAAGGTATATTGTCACTGATGAAGGTGAAGTTTACCTTCTCTCCTGTCAGTGTAGGTGGGTCAACTCATTTAATTGATAATTAAATCCCACTCCCTCTCCTCTACTGAAGGACATTAAAACATCAATTCTCCCTCTTCTCTCTCCTGCATCATCAGTTTTTCCTCTCTTCCTAATCAATTCCATAAGAACATAGACTATGATTATCCCTCTCACAAAACAAAACAAAACAAAATTCCTCTAGCCCATATTTTTCCTCATGGTTAAATTTCATTTCTTTTCTTTACTCTACAGCAAGACAGATTTATCTATGCTCACTATCTAGAGCTTATTTCCTGTTATTCTTTCTTTTACTTATTCCATTAAGACTTTGGTGCAAAACTACACTATTGAAATTGCTCTCATCAGTGTCACTAAAGGTCTCATGTAACCATATTCAACAATGGACACAATGGACCCCGAGTGCTTATTTTACTTCATTCATCAGCAGCACTGCTACTGCTGAACATTCATTCTTTCCTTTTAGAATTTTTTTTTTTTCACTTGGCTTCAAAGATACCACACTCTCTTGGTTTCTTCCTAGTTCACTGACAATACTTAGCAGTTCTTCCTCAGTACCCCAACCTTTACCCATCTCATACAGCGCCCAGTTACTGTACTGCTTCTTTTCTCTATTTCACTCCCCAAGTGATCTCTTCTAATCTCAAGGCTTTAAAACCCATTTTTTGTTTGCTGATGACTACCAAATTTATAGCTTCAGTGCACCTCTCCATTGAAATCTAGGTTCGTATATCCAAATGCCTTTTCAACATCCATTTGGATGACTAAAAAGATTCTTAAACATGCCTAAAATTGCACTCACTCAAACTTGTTCCTGAGTTGTACTCCCCATCTCATAAAATGCCAACTCTTTTCTTCTAACTGTTCAAGCCCAAAACCCTTGGGTCATCCTAGACTCTTCCCTTTGTGTCTTGCTCCTCAACAAACTTATCAGAAAACTCTTTTGCCTCTACCTTCTAAATATATGCAGAATCTGACAATTCTCACCATCTCTATGGCTACCAGCCTGACCCAAGCTATCACCATTTCATACCTAGATTATGACCGATAGCTTTCTAATGAATCTTTCTGCTTTCACTTTTGCCTTCTACTGTCATTTTTCAACACTGCAGCCCAATTGAACCTGTTAAAACCTGAGTCAGATGGTATCACTCCAATGTCCAAAACCTTTGGCGGTTCCCATTTTATCCAAGCAAAAGTCAAGTCTTTATAAAAAGAAGAATGACTATAAATTTTATTTTCCCAACCAGAATCCTGCTGATTGTGAAAGCCTGTTCTACTTGCTATTAATTACATCAGAACGGTGAGGTTAAACTTTGGTTTTTCCAGACAAACTGATAGGACACTGTGTAATCTGGCCCTTCACCACGTCTCTGACCTTACCTCTCTCCCTCTCTCTCTCTCTCTCTCTCTCTCTCTCTCTCTCTCTCTCTCAGATCAGCATAATTACACTGGCCTCCTGGATTTGCCCTCTGCTTGGTATGCTCTCACACAGAGCCACTCCCTCCCTCAGGTCTCTTCAAAGTCATCTCCTCAGTGAAACCTTCCCTGGTCAATTTCTCTAATATTATAGTCCTATCTTAGTTTGCCACACTGCTATTACAAGTACCACACAATGGGTTGGCTTACAGTCTGGAAGGCTAGAAATCCAAAATCAAGGTGTTAGCAAAGCTATACTATCTCCCCAAAGTCTGGTGCTGGCTTGCCACAATCCTTGGGGTTCCTTGGCTTGCATCTCTGCCTCATATCACACAGTGATCTCTCTCTTTGTGTCTCCTTCTCCAGTTTCCACAGATTTCCGACTTCTGACTCCTCTGACACACTTCATCTAATTTATTCTGCTAATAAAAGACTCCAGTAACATAGATTAAGGACCACCCTGATTCAGTTGAGCCACACCTTAACTAATAATCCATCTTCAAAGGGTCGTATTTACAAATAGGTTCACACCCACAGGAACAGGGATTGAGATTAATAACTTGTTTTTCTTGGGGTGCATAGTTCAGTCAATCACATAAACCTGATTAATATTTTTTATCTTCTTTATTGCTTACTCTCTGCTAACATAATATATATTTTTCTTTTTGTTAAATGAATGAATGAATTAGTGGGAAAGTTTGCTGTTCACCCCCTGTAAAATATGTACATTTTTTTCAAAATTGGCTGGCCAGTACTAGGACCTTGAGCTTTGCATTTCTATATTCCAGCATTAAAATATTGCTTATTGCCATAGTCCACTCTTTGACCAATACAGATTGTTATATATAAATTAAATTTTATGACAGAGAACAAACTAAATTAAAAAGGCAAGAGACTGCTTTATTCTCAAACTACACATATACCTCGAAACATGTGTATAGATTATCTCAGGAGTATGGGTGGGGGGTTCTCCCCAGTGAGACTCACACAGATAACAGGATGATAACATCAACACTAACAAATACTGGCATTTTAGGTCTAATGGTCAGAGAATCATTGCACTTTAAATTTGCAATGGTTGATTTGGTCCAACACACTCATTTATTTCTTCTTTCTAACATATGCATTTAAGTCTATAAATGTCCCTCTCTATACCACTTTGGCTGCATCCCACAAATTTGAGTGTGTTTTCCTTTAACTATTATTCAGTTTTACTGTCTTCATACTCTTTATATCATCCTTTACCATTTTTAGCTTTTCATTTTTTATTTTGCAAACATTCATTATTTTGACAATACTTTTGTTATTGATTTCCAATTTTATTTCCTGTGTTAGATAAAATGGTCTATCTGTATTGATTAATTTTATTATTGTTAAGACTTCTTTTGTGGCCTATGACTCATTTTTGGAAATAGTCCATATGGATTGGAAAGAATTCATGTTTTCAAGCATCCTTTTCTTCAAACTTGCTAACTTTGTCGCTAAATATTTTATATTGTAATTGATTTTTTGACTAATTTTGAGAGAGCTGTGTAAAAAAACTCTCACCATGATTTATAGAGGTACATATCTTCTTGTGTAACTGTAAATTTTGTTCTAAGTTTCTGAATTTTTCTGGTTAGGAGTTGTCAGATATCAATGTATTGTCTCTCAGCTCCAAATCCACCCTTCAGTGTCTGCCTGTGATCCTGGAACATTTCTCCCTTGACAGTTGTATGGTGTCAAACTGTGACAGTAGAGGACACTAGAGAAATACCAGAGGAGGGGAGGGCTTCTTTCCCCGGTCCTGCATACTTTGTCTGTTTTTGTTCCTGTGGCAACTGGCTGTTGTGCGGGACCTCCAGTGGAGCCCACACTGCACCACAGCCACCCCATGAGTTCAATGGTACCACCAAAGTGGATTGCCAGAAACAAGTGCACCCCTGTGGGCAGTTTCTGGAGAGTATACTGTGGATGTCCCAGTAAGTTTCCCAGTGGATTTCCACAGTGACAGCTTCCTGGTAAGTTCAACAAATTCCCAGTGAATTCCATGGGCACTGTAGAAGATACTTCCCTGTCCACCAGTCATGACTCTCTGACTTTGGATCAGTTCCCTTCAGGGACTACCCACTGAACTTCTCCACCATCCACAGGCTACAGCCACACCCTTTCTGGTGAGGTCTGAATCACATCCTTGGAAGGATATTCCTCCCCCCAGGTTTGTTCTTCCTTGAGTAGACAAGACTCCCTCAGTTCTAGGCATTGTTTAGATAGAATTATCTCTTGCTCCTTCTTAGTTAACTCCCTGTAAATAGTTAATACATTTTTGTAATAAATCCTCCCTGCTAAAATTCCCAGTGATTTCTGTCTCCTGATTAGACCCTAACTGATACATGTTTATCATGAAACATGTATGCATGTTAAGAATGTGATATCTTCCTGTTGAGTTGTGACTTTTAAGTAATGACTCTATTTATAGTATGATTGTTGTCTCAAATCCAATTTACAGACGTTAATATTACTAAACAAAGTTTCTCTTGAATAATTTTGCTTAGTATCATTTCTGTCCTAGGGCAGTAAGTAAGCTATAGGCTATGTAACATGTTGGTAAGTGTTAAAAAAGAAAATTAAGAAGCTAAAGCGCTCCAATGGTCAAGAGGTGATAGGTTGTTATTTTTAAAAGGATGTTCAAGGAAGACCTGCTGAGAAGATACATTTGAGTGAAGGCCAGAAGGCTATGAGGAAAAGAGCTATGTGTGTCATGGCAATTTTGAGGGTAGACCTAATAACTTGAATGAAAAGGCTAATGGCTTGTTGACTGTACATGCCACTAATATTAAACTGGGAGAATTGTTGCTATATTGCTTGAGAAAATTTAGAATATAAGGTATCTCAGCATTTGAATTAAGGACCAGATTAGTAAACTTGGTTTATTCATTCTTAATAAAATTTATAATGAATAAACATAGAGTCCTTGGCTAAGGTAAGAAAGCTCTTAGCTAAAGTGTAGGAGGCATGGTTTAATAGTAACATATTTGGAAAATTCTTAGAAACTCTATTTGAGCTTTTTGACACTTGGATATGACTCCCCCCCCCCAAAAAAAAAAATGGTTGTCATTATGCATCATTAGTAACGGTGATAGCCAATAATATCAGATCAGATTTGATTTTCTTGAAATTGCATTTTAAAAGACACACAAACTAGAGGATGTCATTCACAGGAAAATGATTTTTATTAAAAAGTCATCTTTGCAGCTGGGATACCACACAGCTGCATTCCAGGAGGAGAAGCTCACTTTAGAAAATATACTGGATTAGTAATGATGAAACTGTCAGGCTTATAGAGTTTAGAATTATATTGGATTATAAATGCTAACTGATTGACTTGATCCCAAAGTGGCAAAACTCTAGGTCACATGGACAAGAAGAGAATAGTTCCAACCTGGTTTATGGTAGGAATGTCTTCAGGCTTTCTAAATTAAGGTATCTATGGAGAAGGAAACTAATTACAGAATCAGTAAGGGAAATTAAATGTAGCAAGGAAAAGCCTGAAGATGATTTGGAGAGTAACCCTGATATAAACCAAAGTTCATTGGTTGATGGTGCACTGCCCACTAAAGATCTGTTTATTAGTGTCCATCAAACGAGTGGTTGTTAATTTTATCCTGAAATCCTACTACATGAAATTCAGAGCTGGTCAACTTCTTGATCTACATAAGAATACAGATTTGGAGCAAACTATGTATAATAAGGATTCTCCTGTAACGCTACTGTCAAGTCATAGCTGACTCCAAATCCCATGCTTTTTCCCACTCTACCACAATAACAGATCTGAGAATGGTCACTGCAGCATCAACTGGAAAAAAACATATATCTAATACATTACATTTAGCACGTAGGCAATTCCACAATACTATCCAATGACTAACTTACTGCTTACCATCGTTAGCTAGAAAATAGCTAAGGCAATAAAAAAAAAAAAAAAAAAAGCCTCTAAAATAAGAGGATAAGTTAGATCTTAAAAAATTGTAGTTAAGATAATAAAATACAGTATAAAATAGAGTATTATAAATCCCATTTCCTTCACTTACTAGCTATGTAATCTTGAGCAAGTTATAAATGCTCTGTATCTTAATTTCCTTATTTGTGTAATGGAAGTAAAAATAATACTTAATTCCAAGTACTTTAGTGAAGATTAATGAGATAATCCATGTGACACCCCCTAGAAAAGATCCTTGCAAATAGAAAACAATCAGTCATTTGTTTTTCTTATTCCTTTGTTTGGCTATAGTTTGTTAATTTTCTTGGGGTATGGTAGGTACATGTTGGAAGCAATGTAGTTATTTGTTTTTTCTTATTCCTTTGTTTGAGTTTTGTTTGAATTTTTTTTATTGCTTGTTTTTTAATTTTTTGAGAAAAAACAATGAGTGAGTGCTTAAAAAAACAAAGTAAATAAGTAAATGAACAATGGGAGAGGAGGGGAATGGAATGTTTAGGATGCTCTTTTTTATTTTAATTCTAATTTTATTTTTTGGAGTAACAAAAATTTTCAAAGACTGTGGTGATGCATGCACAACTATATGATGATACTATGAACGATGACTGTACACTTGGGAAGATCGTATGTTAGGTGACTATATCTCAAAATTGCATTTAAAAAAAGGAAAACAAACAGTGAATATTAGCAAGCATTACCATTATACAGTTTTAAAATATAGTACCACAAAGCATGTGAAGAACAATTAAAATATCATAGATAGATAGATGAGATAAATAGATAGGTAAAAGATAAGAATATAAAAGCCAAAAAAGAAAAGAATTGTTAAAAAATTAGAAAAAAAATAAATACTCAGATGAATCAAAAAAATGAAAGCTAAGGAAAACTACGAACCAGAAACAAAATACTCAAAGTTGAGCTAAAATTATGCAAAATTTTTAAAATGCAAAAATTTAGGAGTAAAACTGCAAAAGCTTAAAGCAGTTTCAAATAAGCAAAATTACCATTATAGCTTTTTGAGTTGAGATGTCTCCCATAGCTTTAAGGTATTACCGTTAAGGTAGTAACAGTGACTTGACCTTGTATGTTTGTAAAGCCCTTGTATGTGACCACAACAATAACAACTACTACCAACAATAAGAATAATAATGACAGTAATAATAACAATAATAATAGAAGCTAACATAATAAGCTCTTACAATAAACCAGCCAATATTGTAAGTTACCATTAACTCACCTAATCCCCACCACAACACTATGAAGTACTTACTATTAAATTCCTGTTTTACAGATACTGAAACCAAGGAGGTTAAGGAAATTGTCCGAGGTTAGACATCTAATACAGGATTTTGATAGTGGGTTTCAACATAAAGGAGTAAGAAACACAGAGACATGGGGGGGGGGGGTGCCAAAAAATGGAACTCTGAAGGAAAGAGACAGATATTTAAAGAGAAATTTTGAAATTTGTCTCTATGATTTGTCAAGTAGACCTCTTTTTACTGCCCTCTTCCCTCCGCCAAGAAATCTGTTGTAAAGATCAATGTTACTTTTCAAGGTCTTAGCATAAGATTTGAGGTTTCAGTTTGATTTGATCTGGTTTGGGATGAATGGGAATCTTCGCATTGGTCTTAAAATAACAGCAGGATGACACCAGAAGACCTATTACATGGGTCACACAAAGATTAATGGAGGCTGTCAGAGCATAACCATGTATTAAAACCAAGATGTTTGCACACATTACCCACCCCTTCCTCTTTCTTAACTAATCTCTATTTATGGTGAATAAAATTATGCAAGTAAACATAACATGTTCTGTGATTTCATAAATAATTTACAGGAAATCCTTTTGCTTCATGTCAAGCTCTGAACAAAGGGAAAAAGAAGGTCAAGGAGAGGAGAAGTTGCAGAATTTATTTATTTCCTTTCTGAAATGACTTGTGGACAGAAGTTGCAAAGATAGGTGGGAAAGAGTCTTGTCAAAGCATTCCTGTGTCTTCAGCCTCCCTGTCTTATTTTGTGTAACTGTGTGAAGAACCCACTGTGATGCTCTCCCTGCTGGGGAGACTCATGTATTTGAACCCCCAAACATAAAAAAGTGGAGCTATCCCCAGTATATGGCATATTGCTATGAACCTATATCCATATACCTATAAGGATATGAACCAAATCTGCCTCTTTGGATTTATTTGCTATACTTAAAGGTCAACAGTGTTTGTATAGTTATGTGTTAAAATGAACAACAACAGTTCTCAGATTTTGTAAACAAGTATAAAAAAAATCTTCAACCTATGACGTAAAATACATCCTTCTAGAAACGAGTTGTTCGTTGATTAATTAAATTTAAGAGCTTTGTAGCAACATAGCACTGGAAACATTTTTTGGTAAAATAAATTATAACCTTAGACTAGTTCACATTCTCCACTTTGTCAAGAGTTAAATTTTGAAAAGAAATTAGCTTTGCCTGAATCAATATAGCTCACGCA
The DNA here is from genome assembly GCF_015220235.1 of Choloepus didactylus. Taxonomy (NCBI): domain Eukaryota; kingdom Metazoa; phylum Chordata; class Mammalia; order Pilosa; family Megalonychidae; genus Choloepus; species Choloepus didactylus. The sequence continues at coordinate 61,393,973 of NC_051308.1, read as the reverse complement.
ATTAATAATATAAATTGGAAAAAGAATATAGTATTTCCTCTCCTTAAACTATTTTCCATAATTATTTTTTATTTCTGTTTTTTGAAGTCAGTGTTTGAAAGACAAAATGAAAAGAAAGATAATAAAAGCATTTGACTCTTGGATCTGTCATATAAATGAACCTTTTCCAAGTTTGCAATTTTGCAACGTAATATATGTTACTGTAATTAGGGCCTGGTAAGCTAATTCAGAGAACAATATCAAGATTAACCTTTTCCTGAACTGAACTGAACTTTTGGGGATCATAGGAATTCAGTTCCTGTCTGCTTGGAATCTTGAAAAGTGTGCTGTTTTTAATTATAATGACTATCAGAAATAGTTCATTGTCATCATTCTATATTAACCAGGCCTGTGTCATGCTAGCATAATGCAATATGATATTTCATGCTTCTTGCCTTTTGACCTCCATCATTTTCCTCATGCTTAATGTCTGTAAGTGATTAATTGATATAACAATAGGATTGATGAATATAAATAAAAACAATAAGATATAAAAGTTTAGGATCTTAAAGCAATTATAAAAATGTAGGGGAAAATTTATTTATATAGCCTAAAAGAGGCCAAGAATACTCAAAACAGTTGATATATCTTCCACTCACTGCTTGACTGTTCATATTTGACTGTATGAGTCCAATATATTTTGTTTCCAGCTTGAGATTTTACTCCTAAAACCATATTCTGAAATAATTTATTTGAAATAGTCTCTCTTCTAAAATCACCCCATGACTTCAACTTTCTCCAATCAACTCTTTTTATATCCTCATTCATATAAAATTGTTTGTCAATCCTCCCACAGTCTTCAGTTGTTTGACCTGTCTTCCTTGTTGATATGATGATGATGATGACTAACTTTTTCTGAGAACATCATATGCAGTCCGTCATTTAAAACTCTCAACTCACAGGTAGTTTCTTTAATTTTCCCCATTTGATAACTGGAGAAACTTTGGCTTAGTGAGATTAGTTTGCGTAAGGAGGACTACCTAACTACAAAGCTTATGCTCTAAATCATTAGAAAATATTCCCTCCATCTTTTTATAACTCCTACTAGTAAGAAAATGTGCAGCACACACCTCTAATATATGTGTATTTATTTGGAAGTTACGTATATACTACTGGAGGCTTCATCTTCTTTATTTCCCTCCTTATCCACCCTTGATATCATTGTCAATCATTTCACTAATTTCTCTTTCCCTGACTTTTTAATGCTGGGTATTGCACTACTCTCAAATCCTAGATCAACCCATTTGTTTTCTCTGCTTCTGTACCCAGACTACTGAAAAATGTTTGAGAAAAGTAAGTTCATGTGTTCAAAAGCTATATTATAAATATGTTATTTCAAACTTAAGTTAGAGGATTAAATCTGCAGAGCAATATTTTCACTAATTTTAATTCACCACCTTTTCTCATACTCTACCCCAGCTGTCCAAAATCCTTATAAGTCTCTCAAAGGTTTCAAATACTGCCACAACTTTTCTCACTCTTAGGAAAACTTGGGTTCTTACTTTAAAAAAAGAAACAAAATAACACACCAAAAAAAAAAAAAAACTGAAATTATTATAAAGTTCATAAACTTTCTTCCTATGATCCTAAAAATAGAGGACATCAGGAATTCTTAACCAGGCTTCAGAAATTTCATGAACTCAGCAAATTGTATGCAAAAATTTGAGTTTATGCTCATTTTTTTTTTAGAGAAAGGGCAATAATAGGTATTAGAGTCTTCAATGGAGTCTGTGACCCCCAAAAACGGTTATTCATAATTGACCTAAACCTTCATTCTTCTAATCCTCCTTCTGTTTAGTCTCAGGAGCATGTGCACTCATTCCTTATGTATGCCTGTACCATGGGTTGAATTGTGCATCCCCCAAAACACATTTCTTAATCTTAATCTGTATTCCTGTGGGTGTGAACCCATTATAAAGACAACATCTTGAAGATGTAAATTTAGTAAGAGTGTGGCTCAATTGGTGTAAGCAATCAGTAGGGACTACAATGATTTATCTGATATATCATGGGATATCTAATCTAGGAATATAGGCATTTGGAAAAGTATACTTAATAACTTTAATACAAGGTAGCAAGTAAGAAGTACATATTGAATGCTATCAAATTTGGAGAGGGAGAGAACTAGGGTGATTAGAGTAGCCTTCCTGGTAAAGTGATCTTTGCATTTGGAATTGATAAAGAACTAGGATTTGGAAATATAGGTGGTGGGCTTGTTTCATTATAAGTAAAGGAGAAAAACTTCAAGGGACCCAAAAGGTTGAATGGGCTATGGAAAAGCAAAACTGAAGGAGTTTCAAGAACACATATTTTCATATTTTACAATATTTCCATTAAAAGGGTATTTCCAGGGCAAACTGCTTGCATTTAAAAAAGAACTAGAATAAATTAGAGCAAGCGGGCCAATAGCCAATGCAATGTTTTGATAGTGAGAATTTCCCTCAAATCTGTTTTCTCTCCTCTCTTTCACAGCTTTAGAAAGCAGTGGGAACTAGGAAGACATCACAAGAAGATCATGGGCCCCTAAGGGTAAAAAAAGTTCTATCAGATTCTTCAAAAATTATGCCAAAAAAATCTCTAGTGATTAATATTATAATAGTAATATTAAATATTCATGTCAACAATACTGATATATTAATTTTAGATTTGATAACATTAATATTAATAATGTTAATAATGGCAGTATTAAGCATTAGTAACAATGTGGATATGATTGAAGCCTCACTGGCAGAAGCCATATCCTATCCTTTAGAGCAAGTGTGGTGAGCATTAGTGTAGGAAGTTGGGGCAACTGTCAAGGCAGATACATTTTACAATATAAGAACAATTCTAGTCTAGAAAGCATCTCAAAGATACTTCAAGTCCTTTACTTATCCAAAGACTGACACAAAGGAAGCCTTTCCAGTCCAACTCTATAAACCAATTGGAGTGCTGTAGTAGAGAGGGCAGCGAGCACAAGGGATATATTCATAAGAATATTTAATAGCAAAAAGTTTCTTCCTCTCTGTTCCTCTTTCTACATATACTGAATGATAGAAAACATCAGTGCTCTTTACAACACTAAATCCGGAACTCATCTAATTCTTTAGCCATGTATTGATACATTCAAGAGTAAGGGGACTGTCGAAACTATTTTTTTCTGGAATAAATCCACAAGTGTTTGTTGGGATATTCAGAAAAATTAGAAACCGTAGGTTTGCCCAGTTTTGCAGAGCTACAGTTTTGGAGTAGAGGCTGCCACTGTAATCAGGTTTCATGAGAAGCCAGATTCAGGGTGAGTCCTGATGTTTGATCCATCATAAAACTTGCTCCCACCTCCCTGTGTGCAAGGCTTCCTGGAGAAAAGCTTAAACTAGAAGGAAGCGAGAAGGTGGAGGGGCGGGGGGAGGGGGTGGGGCAGAGGGTAGAGATGGTGGGAGGAGCCAGTACAGCTGTGGGTCATTAACAATAATCACAGCCCGCCAGCATGAAAGGAAGCAGAGGGTCAGTCTCCCTCTTTCTTCCTCACCCCGCAAGAAGACATCTGGACAAGGCAGTTTGGAATAAACGCCAGCAAGGGAATGTTGTTCTGTTTGAATTTATTTGAAGTCCCAGTGTAGACCATGCCTTTGCTTTGGCTTTGAAACCTGGGCTTGAAAAGCCCAAAAACAAAAGCACATCTCTGGGTTTGCAGCATCATGGTGTTATCCAGAATGAAAGTTCACAGCCGAGAGAGGAACTTATTCCTTCACCGGATGATGGAGGGGAGAGTGACTGGCTGCAATGGCCCAGGGCTCAGTGCCAAGCTGCATTCTGTTTTGGGTTGACTCTAGCCAGCACTATCATTGCTGTCTGGTAGAAATGTTAATGTGCTTATAATTACCTCTTTACCCGCCTGTAATATTTATTTAGAAATAAAAGAAACTGAAGAAAATATTTTCAAGGACAAAAAGATGCTAAACAAATTTCTTTTGGAGTATAAAATCTGTTTATGGCTTCACTTTTCTCTTTTCTCTACAAAGTTTTCTTTATCTCATTCACAAAGCTCATTCTGTGTGAAACTCTAAATTTTAAAAATTGCAAGCAATTGCAAATACTTAATGGATAGAGCAGGCTTCTATTACTTTTAATTCATTTAGCTCTGAAATTTGATTATACTTTGAAATATATTCAGTAAAAACAATGTTGTTTGAAGGCACTGATTTCAATTGGCCAATTTCATTTCTTCTTGCAGAGAAGTGATGCATTCCTCTTTAATAATCACACAAAGTAATACACTACAGTGAAATCACATAGGAGTTTTAATGACCTTTTATTAGGAATTGAGTTGCCCTCTTGTTATGTTTTAGTGTAAAATAGGCTATAATAAGAACCTAGTTATGTAGTGAAGGTTATTTAAATAATATAAGGATAAACACGAGCACTCTAAAAGTTAGTCCTTAGACTTTTCATAACTTACATATTGGCCCTTATTTGTTGGCCATAAAGCAACTTCTTTGGGCCAATGAGTGAAGAATATGGTCTGGGTTATGGTATGGTCAGTGCTCACAAACTGTCAACTATGGGAAGCCCAGGTAGCAAATGTTGTGTAAGAGTAGCGAAAAATGTAGGCATTCTCTCCCAAAGAACAATTTTAGTCCCCAAAGGAACTCCGTCTATATTTTTGTTGAACATACGTATATTTGGCTGGGATTAGAGGAGTGGTATTGACAAAGAATAAAGGTCATGACATCAAAAGAAAAAGATAATATTTTGTGCATTTTCACCTAGGAAATAGAGTTTCCTGGTAGCAGCTTCTGCTTTTTGCTATTTTATAGCATTATTGGTATAATCTAACATTTTTAGTTTAAGTTTGGTAGCAAGGCATAGCATAAATTCAGTAGAGAAATAACAAAGCAAATAAAATTTCATTCTTGATTTTTTTGGATGTTACTTAAAAGAGAAGAATATTGTTGCTTGTTCTTGTTTAAGTTTTAGAAATAAAGTAAAAATGAAATTTTATTTTCTCTACGCTAATTTGATGTGTTTATAAAGCTGTATATTTAGCCCTGTTTAAGTTGATCAGTCAGGACATACAACAAGAAAACTGAATGCTGCCTTGATGTTTAGAACCTTTTTGTGTAAGGGTTGACTCAGAGAATTATGTCAGTAAGATTTTTTCCTCAAGATCTAACTGGAGCTTGGTTTACAAATCTCAAAATGAATCCAACAAAAATAAGCTGAAAAAAGACTAGCTGTCCTCATTTGTCCTGCTGTCCTCTTTTCAAGCTATTTTTTCCCTTGGTGGTAAAGTTTTTACTTTGGGGTTTCTAAAATGCCAGGCTGGCTGTATTTACATTTTGAATACCTAGTCATGTGGAAGCTTTAATTCTCTATTGACACAGCTTCAAATGACGTGTTTCTTTGAGAATGGTTCAAATAGAATGTTCTGGATTCACAAACAGCTGATGCTACCCTTTATGTGTAAAATGGAAAGGGAAAAAAGCTGTCTGCAAGATATCAGAGTTGTTCCATTGCTGCTAAAATAATTTGTACAACTAAACGAATAGATTCATTTTAAAGACAATGTTATGAAATCATTTGTTCAGTTCCTATTGTAGTATATGGCCTACCAGAGGGAGGACCCTGATAGAGAAAAAAAGTCATCCAAAGAAGTTGCCACAATGTAACAGAATAAAAGCAAATGGAAGTCACATTAGAATCACCTAGGATAGCTTTCTTTTAAAGGAAAAGCCACTTTGAGGCCTTCAAAGGGACTTTAATTATAAGGCTAAATACAGGACTAGGAGCTCTGTCTAGGAAAATGAAAAACTTGGGAATCTGGAGGTTATCAGTGAGCTTAAAGGGGTGTCCTATCAGACTCTGTGAGGTCCCTGGTACCAACCTAACCTGTATCACTGCTCCTTGGGCCTGTTTGCAGCCTAAGCAATAGCGGCTTCCAAATTGAACTAGCTGATTGCTACAGCTGAAAAAACTTTCTGCACAAGCCTACACCGAGCCTGATGCTGGGATGTGGGGTGCTGGGGCATCGGGTCTGCTGCACTCCTGTCAGTGCAATCTGCTGCAAAAAGTCAAACTCCAAGGCTCAGTAGGGGATCCATGAAAACTGCCATGAAAAGGCTTCAGCTTCCGCTGTGAATTTCATGCTCAACATTCAGGAACCCCCTCACCTGCCCGGCCCTTCACCCCTGCTGACTGAAATTCATGCCCCATCCACTGTTTCTGCAACTTCTTCCATGGAGACCCAGAAACACAGCATCTGTATTTTGAGTATAATATTTGTCTACTTAAAATCTTTGTCTTGGTTATTTAAAAAGCCCCTCAGAATATCTAAAACAGAGCTTTTGAATTTCCCCCAAACTTTTTCCCATCTTAATCTTTTCCAGCTCAATCAATGGCACTGTAGTGGGTTGAATAGTGGTCCCCCAAAAGGTATGTCCACCTGGAACTTAACTGGAAAAGGGATCTTTGCAGATGTCATTATGTTAAGGATCTCAAGGTGAGATTATCATGGATGAGGATTGACCATAAACCCAATGAAAAGTGTCCTTAGAAGAGAAGGGGAGAAGTCTGCAAGCCAAGGAAGGCTGAGGATTGTCAGCAGGTACCAGAAGCTAGGAGAGAGGCATGGAATGGAGTCTCCATCAGAGCCTCCACAAGGAACCCCCCCACCCCCCACCGATGACTGCTTGATTTCAAACTTTTGGCTTCCAAAAACTAATACAAACCACCAGCCCTCTAATGTCATTGCTGAAGGAGTCTTCCTTGATTCTCCTCATTAGTTCATTTCTTACATCTAATTCAACAGCAATTCCTGTTGGATCTACTCTCAGAATGTTCACCCATCTCCATTGCTACTTCTCTGGTATAAGCCCTCCTCATTTTCTCCTTAGACGAATGTAGTATACTCCTCACTGGTCTCTCTCCTTCCTCTCTTGCCTCTTTACAACCATTCTTCACAGAGAATTCAGCGAGATTGTTTAAAACTATGCATTCTATTATCACCCTTCTCTGATTAAACAACATCCCCCCTTCCATGTCTTCCCACTGCTCTTAGAATAAACTCCAGTCCCTTCACCATAGCCTACAAGACCCTACATGAAATTTCTCCTAACTCACCCCTTTAACTTCATTCTGTACTAGACTACCTCTTGCTCATTTTGTACTAGACATGCCAAACATGTTGCTTCCTTTGAGCCTTTGCATTTACGGGAAGAGAAAACCACTGGATTACGAGACCAAAGCAGGACTGTATTAAAATACTACACTTTATCTCTCCTCATTTAGCTTCTGAACACACCATTCGGCCCAGGCATTGCTCTTTCTAATGTCACTAGTGGATGCATTATCCTCAAATTTAATGTCCTTTTCATGATCTTTATCATCGTTTGGCCTCGTTGACGCAAATGGACATTCTTGTAAACTTCCATCCTTCCGAAATTTTTTCCATGACTTTTGGGGGAACTTTGATTACTGGATAATGGAGGATACTTACCATGTTAAGAATTATGCTTCTAGGATTGCTGGGTTTTATGTCTAGCTCTGCCATTTTTTAAAGATATGACCCTGAGAAAGGTACTTAAACTCTCCAAGACTCAAACTTTCTTTCCTATAAAATGAAGCAACTGCTTGATGGTATAATGCACGTAAGGTGCTCAGCACAGCCCCTGGCACAGAGTGAACATTAAATAAATGTGACCTGTAATCATATGACTTAATAGGTGACTTAAAAGAAAAAAGTACCATTGTGTAAAATCACAAGAAATCCTGGAATCATTATTAATTGGTATGGGAGGAATGAGAGGAATCAAAGGGTTAGTCAAAGCCCGTTTATTCGGCCAGTGTGCTTTATTGTTTCTCTGCACTTGAACTCCAGCTTGAGCACAATTTGCTCTCAAAATAATGACTTAAACTAGTTGATGCCAAAAGTCCAATTTTCTGCAGGCTATAATTGTGATAAATTTTAAATTTATTCTAAGAGAGTGATACATTGACCCAAATTCATTGAAGTAGTTCTAATTATGCTGATGTTTATTACTATGACAAGTGTTTTAACCACAGCATTGATATTGGAAACAAATGGAGGTTTTATTAACTTGCAGTAAATTAAAAAGACTGTTGTGTTTTGTTTTGAACAAAACATGTAGCTCTAATAATAGTAGGATCATAAAAAAAGAACCCCAGGAAATATGTGGATAGACAAACATTTTTATTCAAAAGGTATTTTAATAGGATAAAAGTGTGTTTTTCATAACAAAAACAGATGGGGTTAACTGATCAGAGGTTGAGATAAGCAGTATGCGTACAGCTTCCAGAAACCTTGAGAGGATGGCAGATTGCCCCCAGAAAGCAGATGGCAGAATACTAGTGCATAGGAAAGGCAGGAGGGATTCAGGAAGAGGAAGTAAAAAGCTGCAAACACTCAAAACTTCCTTATCGATGACTACCTTGGGGCATTTGCCTCTTGGAATCCTAGAGAAGTAGCTCTCATGGGCTTGGTCCCAATACTTTCAAAGAAGCATATATAGTTTTTCACTATATTTCCTGGAATCTTTTAAAAGATAGGAGAGAAAAGGGATTGATAGGCCACTTGTTATCCACAAGGTACAGAGTGCTGGCTGAGGCACAGCAAGGCCTAACAGGCACCAGTAATCAAGAGGAACCTTCCCTAGGACACTGCAGTTTCCCTCAGAGGTGGCAAAACTGATGCTGACTGCAGATATGTGGTGGCTTGAAGCTGTGTGCACCCCAGAAAACATGGTCTTGAATCTAATCCAGTCCTGTGGGTATGAACCCATTGTAACTAGGACATTTTGGTGAGGTTACTTCACTTAAGAAGGTGTGACCCACCTCAATCAGGATGGGTCTTAATCCTGTTACTGGAGTTCTTTATAAGCTGAGTGAAATTCAGACAGAAGGAAAGAAAGTCACAGAGGGACAGCCAGAAGCTGAACATCAGTGGAGTAAAAAAGAGAAGGTGCACACTAATGTTGCTCTAAGCCATCTGGAGTTTTATCTTTGAAACTAGAGTTTACTGTTTCATTATAATTTCATTAAATGTGCTAACAAGAACAACAAAAAAACTAATTTAAAATGGTAACATAAATACAGCTTTCACAGTACTCTTCTATTTTTCCCTTTGTGAGTTCTCTCCTCCCAAAATTAGAGATGTGTTTCTCAAGATGGAATCCAATAATCAATGACATCAGAATTACCACAGGAGCTGCTAAGCATACAGATTCTTGGAACCCACCCTGGACCTACTGATCCAGATAAATTTCACTACAATTTGAGATCCACTGGATTAAAAAGAAATTCTTAAATACTTGAAGTCTCATGACAGTAGGAGCTGTGTCTTGTTAATTTTTAACTCTTGAAAGTGCCAGGCAGAGTTGCTGGCATATAAGAAGCAACCGGTAACAGTTTGTTAAATAAAATAAATGAGCAGTAGTTGAATGTCAGGCACCAGAACTGATTAGATCACTCTCCACGTGGCCCATAAATACGCTGCAGAACAATCTTCCTACCAAGCAGCACAGAGGTCTGCAAACGGAGGCAGCTATCGTAAAGTAATGGTCCAAGGTCCCAGTTACGTAATGACCATGAGGTTTTATTTTCTTTTGAGTCCCAACATGGATGTCACAGTAACTTCCCTGGGAAAGGAAAAGAACCATTTGCAAGGGAAGCATATTTAATTTCAGATCTGAACAGTTGATTAGGGAGTTCTTATTTGATCTCAGAAGAATTACCTAAGTAGTTAGCTGTACCTTTCAGTTAACTGCTGTTTCCTAAGGGAGGATTTCTTTATAGCCTACTTTTTATAGTTTCATATAAAGAAATCCATCAGTTACTTTTGGCTCCTAGACATATACAGTTTAGATATACAGGATAATATTACCTAACAGGAAAGTATTTCTATTTATGACCAATTTACCAATAGAAATCTTAGTATGATGCCACTCCTAATCTAACATGTGTTGCAGAACTTTATAGATTATTCAAGCATGACTCGTAAATAGATAAAACAGTTACAATTTTCTAAGGTAGAGTCACTGAAGCACAGAGGAGTTAAGTAAATTACCTGACCAAGGTCACATAGCTGATCAATGTCAGAGCTGTGGCTACAGCCCTGTTCCTTGGCTCTTACTCCAGTTCACTCTCTACTTCAGAACACTGACACATAATAACAGATAGACATCACCTTAGGATTGTTAGACTAACTGCAATATGACCGCTGTGATTTTCTTCTTAGTGAAATGTCTGTTTTAGGTATTTCTCTGGATGTAAACACAAAATGACAAGAACCCACATGGGAGCAATTTCAATCCAATAATTTTTTTTCCTCCTTCCTCCTATCCCAAACTTAGTCTTGACAACCAAATATAAAGAAGGGTTTCTTGGGCTAAGTAATGTATGGTAAGTTCAGCTTACCTCTCCTCACTGAAGGTAAGCCACACGTTATTCATTCATGTCAGTATTCCTCTATGTTCTTACTTCAAGTTGAACTTGAATCCAGGGTTAAGATTTATGGTTTTCAAGACTGTTTAGCATGATGTATCACAATCACTACCACCCTCCTTTTTTTTCCTTTCCTCATTGCTATGCTTTCCTCCTTTCTTCTATATTATTATATTAAAAAAAAAAAACTAAAATGCATTGGGTGATGTAGGAAATGCAAAGATAAATGAAACATTGTCCACATCCTCAAGATATCTAAGACTCAGAAAAGAATAAATAAAATGAACAGATGACTCTAATAAAGGTATAATGTAAGTATCAAATGAAAATTATAACCACCACAATAATGCATTCTTAGTAAGGAGAAATAATATCTGATCTGAGGAATAAAAGGTGGCTTTATAAAGGTGACGGGGTTTAAAATGGAGAAGAATGAAGAGATAAGAGTTGAAAAGAAAGTAGAATAGCTATAGAGTTGGGGGGAAAGATAGGGCTTATAAAAGGCTTAAGTATATTAAGAAAATAAAATGATAGAATTTTATATTTTATATGTATGTTTATGTGTATAAATGTATAATTATGAATCAACTTTATATTTAATAAATGAAAAATTTAGTCAGAACATCTTCAAAAGGAAGTATGATCCCTTGACTGAACATTATCCAAACAGGTCTGTTATTTATTCCTGTCCCACCCCCACTGTCCACAGAGTTCATATGTTATACATCAGCCAGAGGGATCGTTTAAGCACACAAAAGAGATAATATCACTCCTTTTCCATTCTTTTGCACTTAGAATAAAACTCCTTCCCAAGTTTGTCAATTCAGGTCTTCCAAGAAACAGATGCTGAGAAGAAGTTAGGTGTAGAAGAAGTACACTGAGGAGTGATATCTATGAAAGATAAAGGAAAGAGATGTAAGAGTGTCCAGAGAAAACTGTCAAAAGATGCAGATCCAAAACTTGCGAATAAAAGGAAGAAAAATGGCAGGGAGTATCTCCTACTGTGATGCAGATCTGACAAAGTCTCAGCCATCCCAATGGAGTCTCTGGAGAAAAGTTCACCTAGTACTCCCGCTATGCTTAGTCTTGACTGGGGTCTGCCCGAGAAAGTTGTGACCTTGGCTCAGAAGCTGTTATGGTTCCAAAAGACAGTGTAGCTGGAGACTGTTAGATAACTATACTCCTTGCAGCTGGTTAGCAAGTAATTTCCTAAAGGGAAAACTCAGTGCATCTATATGGCTGCCACAGTCTACCCCCTTGCACTGTACAAATTCACATCTTCATACAGGTTCAGGAGTAGCTCCTCCAGTCAGCACCTTGATCTAAGGGGAAACAAAAAGAGGAAGATTAGTGGGATGAACGACAATTCCTGTTAGTGCAGTTGGTCTTGGAGAAAGAATTGGTACCTTTCAGTTTCCTGCTCCATTAGCCATTCTAAATTCCCCTTACCCTGAGCTACCGCCTTAGCTGGTTTCACTGGTTTACCTTGTGGTATAACCCGGATCCTCATTCCTCACATCACCTGGTGTATAAACCAGATCAATATTTCCCAGGTATGGAATGTGTTGTCTCCAGACCCAAAGAGCCCTACCAGATAGTATAAATCCTTTTTCATGGTAGGAAATACAAGACATAACAAACTGCCTTTACTTTGGAGGGATTATCCTAGCACACCTCACCACTGAAGCCTTAAAAACATCACTGGTGTGGCAGGCACCAGGGTCTTCATAGGTTTATTTCCCACCCTCTGGAGCACAAGTCTTACCAAGGCATCCATCATGCCAGTGCCTCTTACTTCTCCTGCTCCATCAGCATGATATCTGTGGTGATTTGGAATGGTATGTACCCCAGAAAAAAAAACAGCTTGTTCTCAAACTTAATCCATTTCTGTGGGCATAAAGTCTCTGTAAGTAGGACCTTCTGATGCCAACAATCCATGGCATGCTTTACCTCAGTTGTCACATGGTGTTCTCCCTTCTGTCTTTCTGTGTCTCCCTTCCTTTCTTACATGGAGACTAGTCATTTGGATTAAGGGCCCATCCTACTCCAGTATGACTTCATTTTGTCTTAGCTTTTTCCATCTTTTATGACCTTATTTCCAAATAAGTTCACATTCTGAGGTAATAGGGATTAGAAAATCAGCATATCTTTTTGAGGGACAAAATCCAATCCATAAAAATCCCAAAGAAATTTCTACAACACTTCTGGAAGAGCAGATTCACTTGAAAAATGATTCTTCTCTTAGTTTTCTTTTATCTAAACATATTTTTTATTTCACTTTCATTCTTGTGGAATATATTCACTAGATGTAAAATTCAGGCTGGCAGTTTTGGGGTTTTTTTTGGTGTGTTTGCTTGCTTCAGCATTTTAAAGATTTTTCTATCATCTTCTGGATTTGGTTGATTCTGAATGAGATATTAGCTGCTATTCTACTCTTTACCTATGTGATTTTCTGAAAAGGCAAATATGATTATATTAACTCCCCTGTCATAAATTCTCATTGCTTTCATGATGCAATTAAAACTTAATTTGGTCTACCTATTGATCTTTATATATCTGATTCCAAATTGAACTTGACCTCCACATATTGAATTCCTTTTTTTTAATGATGTTGTTTAAAAACTTACCTCACATACTCATTGCTGTGGTCATACCCCTGACCTTGTCTTTATCAGTAACGTGCAGCCTCTCCATAATCTTACTTTCAGGTACCCCGCACTCTGATCACACTTCCCCTTAGCATCCTGACTCCTAGACTATTCTAGCCCACTGAGGCCTCTAATCAATTTTTATTACCCCATGTCACTTTCACCCTTTGGTGTGCCCCCTCTCCTCTCTACCCAACTTAAATTCCATTGTCAGCCAGTATAATCAATCTCTTGCATATACTCTAATTACTTTGCTCCCTCTTTGATTTTGTCATACTAACTTGGCAAAATCCCGATCCTAATTAAATCCAGCTAAATACAGCTAAATATAAAACACAAGCTGACTATTGTTAACATAAATCAATGTCCCCAAAGTCTTAAGTGAGCCTGTGTTGATGATGGGCATCCATACCATATTTTCTTAATTCATTCAGCTTCCCACACTATTTTGCACCTTCTCTTCCTTCCCTTCAAAACCCCAACACCTAATTCCCTATTCTCACTTAAGTTGATAACCTTGCTTCCTACTTCACTTAAAATTAAGACAACTAGAAGGAAAATTCCACAGACTCCCACCAGCATAACTACCCACTGACCAGAATCTAAAATCACCTGTATCGCTTTCCTGGCCATTACCAAAGAGAGTGGTAGTCTTTGTTGATCATTTCCTTGTTCCACTAGACCCCTCTGCTCTCTTTAAAGATATCATTCCAACAACTCCTTTTTTCCCTCCTAAGTCAAAATTTCTTTCTCTTCATTATTATTGTCAATAACTTAGGTAACATGGAAACATAATATTATTTCTTGATCACAATGAAATCTTTTGATCCAATTTTTACATCTACTGAATCAGTTCATTTTTCCCTTTTGTAACAAAACTCACAGATTTACCAAACTCTATTTCTTTCCTACGGTCTCTCTTAACCATGTTCCAAACAAGCTTTCACTATCATGAATCTACCAAAACTTCTCTTTTCAAGGTGACCAATCACCAGTCACTAGATCCAATAATCAGATTTCAGTCCTCATCTAAAATGACATAATAGAAGGATCTGACAGAAATGATCACTTCCACTTCCTAATATATTTAATTCACCATATTGTTTTGGTTTTCCTTCTACCCACTGGATGTTCCTTCTTGGTATCCTTTGCTAATTATTTCTCTTATTCTTGATCCTTGGGCTTATTATTTCCTCTACAAAGCTTTCACTCCCTTCTTTATCACATCCAGTCTTATGGCTTATATGCCATCTATATGCTGACAATCTCACAATCTATACCTCCAGACCTCTCCTTTGAATTCCAGATTTGTATATACTTTCCTACTCATTATATACACAAATATACCCAATTGTTATCTAAAAATTAATTAAGCCCAATACTAACTTAAGATCATTTCACCTGCAAGCCTTCCACATTGAAATAAATAGATATTCCTTCTTTGGGCCAAAAGCCTTGGCACCCTCTTGACTCTTTTCTTTCAATTATATTCCACATCTTTTCTGCAGGAAACCCTGATGGCTCTGTCTTTAAAATATATCTAAAATTCAACCACTTCTTCTGCTATCCCGTGATTTGATCCACCACTATGTCGCACCTGGGTTCCTGAAAGATCCCCCTAACTGGCCTCACTGTTTCTACCCTTAGCTCCTTTAGTCTGCTCTCAATGCATCAGTCATATCAATCAATGCACTCCTCTGTTCAAAACCTTGCAAAACTCTTCAGCTCTGTTAAACTAAGGTCAAAATACCTGGGAAGGTAATAAGATCCTAGACATTGTGCACCTCTCATAATTTTTCTGATCCACTACCTGCCTCATTCATTCCTCTCCAGACCTCTTGCTGTTCCTAGAATACTTCAGGCAGGATCCTGCCACATAATATTTGCCTTGGCTGTTGATTCTGTCTAGAATTCTCTTTTTTCACCCCCTTCAAGTATTTGCTTATATACTCTTCCTCAATCAGGTCTATCTGGACTACGCTACTTAAATTGAAATCCACTGTCTTTATCCCATGATCCCTACAAACCTGATCTCCATTACCCTGCTTTACTTTTTCATGCTCTCTTAGCATTTATAATTTTTTAGCACACTGTGATTTATTTATATATTATACATATTATTTTATCTGGTTAGAATGTAAACTCCATTTTGTCAGTGATACCTACTTTTTATATCTGACATAAGAGGTGCTCAAAAGAATGTGATGATGAATGAATGAACTTTATTGAAATTAATAGAACAAGACCTAAATAAATATGTGTACCATGAGAAAGTAAATATCATATTGATAACAGTTTCCCCCAAATTTACAAAGAACTCAATCCAAAAGAATTGATGGTAAATTGTTTATAAAGGAGTAAATCAAAAATATCCAAAAACAATTATAGACAAGAAGATTAAGGATAGGAGTGGCATTGATGTGGGCGTAGACAAATAGACTCATGGAACAAATTAAAGAACTCATAAACGTGTAATATAAGAACTTGGAATATCATAGTGATGGCCTTTCTGGTCACTATTAAAAGAAAACTGCTATGGATAAATTCATATGATATGGAAAAATAAAATTATGTTCCCATGTCACAAAACATTAATTCCAAGTAGATTAAATATCTAAATATGAAAATAAAACCTTAAAACATTTAGAAAAATAAGAGACTTTTTATAACATTGGTGTGGAAAAAAATTTCCTAACCAAGATGCAAAGATTCAAATCATAAAAAAAAGATTAATAAATGTGACTTCACTATGACAAAATATGAATAAATAAAGTGTTGCTCAGATTTAGAGATTGTGTTGGCAAAATATTTAACTGATAAGAGATTAAAATTTGTAATATATGTTTTTAAAGTCTTACAAATCTATAGGATAACAAGAAACCTCACAAAGAAAAACATGAACAAAAGTTATGAAAATGCAGCTCTCAGAAGAAACGGCCTATATACATGTAGAAAGATGAAAACTACAACAGAATTTTTACAACCATCTGAGTGATAAATATTAAGAAATCAGAGAATATTATGAGGAGGAGGGCATGTAGATTGGTACTAATTTTGAGAACACCCTGAAATATCTAGTATTTATGACATATCAATGTCACTAGGCGTATCACCTTGAGAAAGAAACCATCAAGGACATATACAAAGTTATTCCCTATAGAATTATTAGAAGTAGCAGTTGATGAAGAAACAGGAATTTGTAGTTGAAGAAGACAAATACATAATTTGAGATATTTAAGTTGAGACATTCTGAGAGGTGATGAAAAATATGGTAGATGATGGGACCAAATTTTATAAAAATAAAATCAAGGAATTGTAAATCAGGATGTCAGAAGCATCCTTGGTGAGACTAGAACCTAAAAGACGGAGCAGATGTAAAAAGCAGTTACTGAAATAAGTGATAATTGTGGAGAGTTTCCCAGAGACTACTAGACTCTGGCAAGGAATATATTTATAAAAAAAGATCATGTAAGTGGGAATCTTGTACTTCAAAAGAGAAGTCTGATTTTGGTGGCAAAACAATAACGTGGAAATTGCCTTGTGAGTCAGGGTAAGAGAAAAGACTATCAATTAGAGGGAGATCTCCAAGAAAACTATAAATGACAAGGAATACATCCAATGAAGGTTTTTGGAGGAAAAATGAATATCAATTTGCATGTCATTTGTCATATGCAATTCTTTATTTATTCCATGTTTCTTTTCAGTTGTAAAGATAAAGATTTTATAATGTTACAAAACACCTGGAATATTTCCAGTCATTATGATCTTTGAATAGAAATATTGATGTCATCAAGAGTAAGTCCCACAGAGCAGCCTCTTCAATAAATGGTGCTTGGAGAACTGGATATCCGTATCCAAAACAATGAAAGAGGACCCCTATCTCACACCTTACACAAAAATTAACTCAAAATGGATCAAAGACCTAAACATTAGAGCTAAGAACATAAAACTTTTAGAAGTAAATGTAGGGAAATATCTTAAAGATCTTTGATACAGGAAGTGGTTTCTTAGACCTTATACCCAAAGTACAAGCAATGAAAGAAGAAATAGATGAATGGGATCTCCTCAAAATTAAACACTTTGGTGCATCAAAGGACTTTGTCAGAAAAGTAAAAAGGTGGCCTACACAATGAGAGACAATATTTGGAAACCACATATCAGATGATATCCAGAATATTTAAAAAGATCCTACAATTCAACAACAAAAAGCAACCCAATTAAAAATGGGCAAAAGACATGGACAGACACTTTTCTGAAGAGGAGATACAAATGGCTCAAAAACATATGAAAATATGCTCAACTTCACTGGCTATTAGGGAAATGCAAATCAAAACCACAAAGAGATATCATCTCACACCTACTAGAATGGCCATTATCCTAAAAATAGAAAACTGCAAATGCTGGAGAGGATGTAGAAAAAGAGGCACACTTATTCACTGTTGGTGAGAGTGTAGAATGGTGCGACCACTCTGGAAGGCAGTGTGGTGGTTCCTGAGGAAGCTAAGAGTAGAATTGCCAGATGTTCCAGCAATCTTATTACTAGGTATATATGCAGAGGAACTGAAGGCAGGGCACAAAGGAAATTTGCACACCAATGTTTACAGTGGCATTATTCATGTTTCCCAAGATATGGAAACAGCTCAAATGTGCATTAACAGACAAGTGTATAAACAAACCGCAGCATATACATATGATGGAATGTTACATAGCAATGTGACATAATAAAGTCATAAAACAGATAACAGTGTGGATGAACCTTGAGGGCATTATGTTGCATGAAATTAGCCAGAAACAAAAGGGCAAATACTATATGGTCTCACTAATATGAACTAACATTAATGAGAGAACCTTGAGAGTTAAAATTGAGAACAAAGTGTATCAGGAGATAGGAAAAGGGTAGAGATTGGACATTTGAAACTGAAGGAGTACAGAAACAATGTTCAATCGGATTGATTGTAAAGATACAGAAATGGATAGCACAATACTATCTGATGGTAGCACAATATTGTAAGTACACTAACAAAGCTTTGAGTGAGTATGGTTGAAAAAGGAAGAATAGGGGCATGTGTGACACCAGAAAGAAAGACAGAAGATAAAGTCTGGGATTGTATAACTTAGTGAAACCTAGAGTGGACAATGATGATGATTAAATGTACAAATATAAGAATGTTTTTACATGAAGGGAAACGAATGTCAACATTGCAAGGTGTTGAAAATGGGATGTATGTGGAAAAATACAATCAATGCAAACTAGAGTCTATAGTTAACTAACATTGTAATATGCTTCCATGAAATGTAACAAAGGCAATATACAAAAGCTAATGTCAATAAGATGGGGATATAATGGAGGAGTAAGGGATTATTGGTATTGTTGTTTTTATGTTTTATTTTATTTCATTTCATTTCATTTTTAACTTTTATTTTTTTGTTTTTTATTCTTTGTTTCCTCTTCTTTCTTTCCAAAAGAAATGGAAATGTCCTCATACAGATGGTGGTGGTGAATATATAACAATGTGATTATACCAGGAACCATTGATTGCTTACTTAAGATGGATTGTATGCTGTGTGAATAAAACTGTTTAAAAAATAAACAAAAAGATACAAGTGCGGGAGAAAAGGTGGAGAGAGGAATGTACCTATTCACTATTGGTAGGGAAATAGAGTGGCACAGTTCCTCTGGAAGGCAGTGTGGTGGTTCCACAGGAGGCTAAGTATGGGGTTTCCATATGATCCTGCAACTCCGGTGTTAGGTATATACTTGGAAGACTGAAAGCAGGGACATGAATGGACATTTGCACACTGCTGTTTATGGTGGCAGTATTCACAATTCACAATGGATGGAGCTGACCTAAGGGTACACTGACTGATTAATGGAATGGTGAACTGTGGTGTATACATACAATGGAATATTGAGTGGCTGCAAGAAGGAATGAAATTGTAAGGCATGCAACTAGGTGATGAAAATTGAAGACAGTATGTTGAATGAAATAAGCCAGAAACAAAAAGACAGATATTATAACACCTCATTAATATAGACGAACTATAATGTACAAACTCTGAGAACTGAATTTGAGAACATAGGTTATCAGGGGAAGGCTTATTGTAAAGGTTCCTAGATTATAAGCTCTTACAGCAGTCACATTTATACTTGAGTTCTTTTTTTTATCTTCATTTTATTGAGATATATTCACACACCACGCAGTCATACAAAACAAATCGTACATTCGATTGTTCACAGTACCATTACATAGTTGTACATTCATCACCTAAATCAATCCCCAACACCTTCATTAGCACACACACAAAAATAACAAGAATAATAATTAAAGTGAAAAAGAGCAATTGAAGAAAAAAAAAACACTGGGTACCTTTGTCTGTTTGTTTGTTTGTTTCCTTCCCCTATTTTTCTGCTCATCCATCAATAAACTAGACAAAGTGGAGTGTGGTCCTTACGGCTTTCCCAATCCCATTGTCACCCCTCATAAGCTACATTTTTATACAATTGTCTTTGAGATTCATGGGTTCTGGGTTGTAGTTTGATAGTTTCAGGTATCCAACACCAACTACCCCAATTCTTTAGAACCTAAAAGGGTTGTCTAAATTGTGCGTAAGAGTGCCCACCAGAGTGACCTCTCGGCTCCTTTTGGAATCTCTTTGCCACTGAAGCTTATTTCATTTCCTTTCACATCCCCCTTTTGGTCAAGAAGACGCTCTCCGTCCCACGATGCTAGGTCTACATTCCTCTCCAGGAGTCATATTCCACGTTGCCAGGGAGATTCACTCCCCCAGGTGTCTGATCCCACACAGGGGGGAGGGCAGCGATTCCACCTTTCATAAACTTGAGTTCTTATGGTTATTTTTAAATTTTGAGATGCTGAGAAATTTGTGTATAACCTGGTTTTTCCCTGGAACTTTGAGTATCTGTGTGACACCTGAGACTCAGAGCTAGAGTTCTTCAGCTATGAAAGTCAGCATTATCCCATAGAGCAACTGTTAAAAAAAAAAGCTGATAAAGAAATCAGACTTCTATTAGAGACATGAATGAAGCTGATCTGGTGAGGACTAAGGCAAATTAGACCAAAGGGTAAAGGACAATATTGTCTATGTTTTAAAACTTCAGCT
This sequence comes from Choloepus didactylus, assembly GCF_015220235.1. NCBI lineage: Eukaryota > Metazoa > Chordata > Mammalia > Pilosa > Megalonychidae > Choloepus > Choloepus didactylus. The sequence continues at coordinate 61,373,727 of NC_051308.1, read as the reverse complement.
TCTGTGTGAGACCAAAGGAAGAGATTTATGTGGTACAAAATATATTTTTTCTCTACCACATTATCTAATTTAACTTGTATGGTCAGTCTATTTGGACACCATAATTACATGGAAACTTGAATAGGGAGTGAGTTCTTGTTGGTTTGTACAGGTTAGTGTGATGCCCTAATACATCAAAGAATAATTTGGGAAGAGAGGGACTGGGGGGAAATGTGGAAATATTAAACTTAACCCTGGGGAATTCCTCATATTCTTGCAAGCATTGGGGACTACCAATTTAATGGGCAAAACCTTCAATCTTGAGGTTGCCTTTATGTAACTTATTTTTGCAAAGAAGAAGTTAAGCCTACTTATAATTATGTCTAAGAGTCAGCCCTACATCTTTTGTTTCTTAGATGTGACCTCTCTCTCTAAGCCAACTTGACGGGTGGACTTACTGCTCTCCCCCCCTACATGGAACATGACTCCCAGGGGTGTATGTCTCCTTGGCAACATGGGATGACTCCCGAGGTTGAACTTGGCCCTGGCATCATGGGACTGAGAAGGACTTCTGGGCCAAAAGGGGGAAGAGAAATGAAACAAAATAAAGTTACAGTGGCTGAAAGATTTTAAAGAGAGTTGAGAGATCATTCTGGAGATTATTCTTATGCAATATATAGATATCCCTTTTTAATTTTTAGTGTATTGGAATAGCTAGAAGGAAGTTCCTGAAACTTTTGAACTGCAATCCAATAGCCTTGAGTCTTGAAGATGATTGTTTAACTATATAGTTTTTACCGTGTTATTGTGAAAACCTTGCAACTGATGCTCCCTTTATCCGGTGTATGGACAGATGAGTAAGAAAATAAAGACAATAAATAAATAAATAATAGGGAGGGATAAGGGGTATAGAATGTTTTTGATGTTCTTTTTTCTTTTTAATTTTCTTTTGGAGTAATGAAAATTTTCAAAAATTGATAGTGGTGATGAATGCACAACTATATGGTACCATGAACCACTGATTGTACACATTAGATGATTATCTGACATGTGACTATATCAATAAAATTGCATTAAAAAAGAATAGGTCCCAGAGCAAATATCAGGCCCAGCTATCAGGCAGGTGTGTAGCCTTTTCATCACTAGAACATGATCTGTATAGGAGGGTGTAACTTGATTGATCATTTTAGGTTGAATATGCTGTTCTAGTTTGCTAATGCTGCTGGAATGCAAAACACCAGAGATGGATTGGCTTTTATAAAAGGGGGTTTATTTGATTACACAGTTACAGTCTTAAGGCCATAAAGTGTCCAAGGTAACACATCAGCAATCGGGTACCTTCACTGGAAGATGGCCAGTGGCATCTGGAAAACCTCTGTTAGCTGGGAAGGCATGTGGTTGGCGTCTGCTCCAAAGTTCTGGTTTCAAAATGGCTTTCTCCCAGGACATTCCTCTCTAGGCTGCAGTTCCTCAAAAATGTCACTCTTAGTTGCACTTGGGATATTTGTCCTCTCTCAGCTTCTCCGGAGCAAGAGTCTGCTTTCAATGGCCATCTTCAAACTGTCTCTCATCTGCAGCTCCTGTGCTTTCTTCAAAGTGTCTCTCTTGGCTGTAGCTCCTCTTCAAAATGTAACTCACAACTGCACTGAGTTCCCTCTGCCTGTCAGCTCATTTATATGGCTCCAGTGATCAAGGCCCACCCTAAATGGGTGGGGCCATGCCTCCATGGAAATATCCAATCAGAGTTATCACCCACAGCTGGGTGGGGCGCATCTCCAAAGAAACACTCAAAGAAATCTAATCAAAACTGATAACATCTGCCCACACAGGATTACATCAAAGATAATGGTGTTTGGGGGGACACAATACATTCAAACTGGCACATATGCCTTCCTATGAAATAAACTAAAACCAATGTAGAGAAGAAGTAAAATTCATTTTTTCCTCTTCAATATTTAATTTGCTATCCTTGTTGGAACTCAGATTTGGAAAATTGTAACATCAATTCAATCTGGAATGCTAGGAAGAAAAGGAATAAGAAAGGAAGGAAGGAGGAAGGAAGGGTGGGTTTTGATTACTCTGTTAGGTTGAGTTATAACTAGCATCACTGTTATCATCTGGAAGGACTCCAACCTTTCAAAGGAAGCTATGGTGAAACAGTAGCCATATTTACCAAAGGCTCACATTTAAAACAGGAAAAATAAATACATTGAGCTGAGCTGATTTCTAAAACCTCTTCTGGCATCCCACTCTCTCTCCAGGCCCTCTATACCCTAAACTGCCATATACTAGAAAAATACCTCTCCTGTTTCTTCTCTCACCCACCATTCCTAATCTTAAATCTTATTTAGTGAATAAATATTAAGATGATTAAATATATTGACCTTAAATATATTGACAAGTGCATTGACTATAAATATATTGAATTAAAAGTTCTTGGGATATTTTTAATAATTGGTTTGATTGGCATTTTTTAAACTTTGAAGGAACTGCTCTTAAGCTCATGTGTTCTAGTAGACAACCATTGGACTGTAGGCCCATTCCCACTTGATCCCACTCTTTACACAGATGTGGAACTCTAAGCAGCCATGTCCCAGTGACATGGTGCCTTCTTCTAGACACAGTGGATTGGGATTGTTTCAGTTTGCTAATGCTACCATTTTGCAAAACACCAGAAGTGGATTGGCTTTTAAAAAGGGGATTTATTTGGCTACACAGTTCAGTCTTAAGTCCATAAAGTCCATCAACAGTAGGGTACCTTCACTGGAGAAAGGCCATTGGAGTCCGGAAAACCTGTGTTAGCTGAGAAGGCATGTGGCTGGCATTTGCTTGCTCCCAGGTTGCATTTCAAATTGGCATTCTCCAGAATGTCTCTGTGCCAGCTTCTAAGGGCAAACTCGGGCTAGTACCTCCAAAACATCAGCAAAACTCTGCTTTCAATGACTGTCTTCAAAATGTCTCTGTAAGTTGCAACTCTTCTCTTACCTCTTGTATGTTCTTCAAAGTGTCCCTCTTGGCTGTAACAAACATCTGGGCCCAAGTGGCTCTTTTTAAACTACTCCAGTGATCCAATTAACACCCACCCTGAATGGGTGGGGTAACACCTCCATGGAAATTATCCAATCAAATGTTTCACTCACAGTTGAATGAGTCTCATCTCCATAGAAACACTCAAAGGATTCCAATCTAATCAACACTAAATACATCTGCTCCCAAAAGATTACATCAAAGAACATACCATTTGGGGGACATAATACATTCAAATGGGCACAGGCACTAAGGAGGTCATCTCATCCATTCCAAACCAAGAGTCCTCTTGGTTATAATTGGAACTGAGGGAACAATTCAATTCCACTTTTGGAAGGAAATGTGAAAATGTCCTTTGTGAAGACAGAAAGTCACTGTGCACAGGAAAAGAACAAAGCAGATGTGCAGGAGGATCCCAGAGGAACAGAGAGTAGAGATGAGAAAAGAATCCTGACCTAGCATGTGCTCATGGTTTCAAGAACCTGGCTGAATCTCAACTTCTAAGTTCCATGAAATATTTGACTTACAATAAATTAATCTTTTCCCTTAAGCTGGCTTGCACAAGTTTTCTGTTATTTGCTATTATAGGCATTTTCTTGTAACTACTGACCTGACTAATCCTTATTCTTCATTGGCTGTTTCATATTATAAACTCCTTCAGTGTAGAATCTAGGTTGTAATCACATTATTGTCCCTGCCTCACCAACCTTCCTTCTACACCTATCCTAAAGCATTACATTTTACAATTTAGAGATTGCCCTTCCAAGAAATGTCTATTGAATAAATGAATAAATGGATTCATTGAGTGATAGGAGCCTCAGTGTTTAGTGACTGGCAAGTATGTAATATCCTCTTCTTCCTGTCTTTCTTCTGCTGCCACCCTCATGCTCACCTATGCACACATACCTCTCCAAGTTTCTAAGTAGCTATGAGATGGGAGAAAGAATATGGATTGATACAGAATATGTTTGAAACCCCAAATGGTAATGTCATTTACCTAGTGGTTCTCCTGAAACTTAGAATTATTTATGACCATCCAGGAATAGAAGATCTAGCTAATTAAGATAGATCTACTTCCTCAAAGCCAGCAGAGTACATTCATCTTTAAAAAGTCTGTATAGAAATTGTCTTTGGGATTTGAGCTCCTGTAGCTGTGATAGTTATTCTCCATCTCCATATTCAATGTTTTTCCAGTTCTGCTGTTTTCTGCGGCACAGGAAGCTGTCCACTGTGGGCTATATCAGCAGTTCTCTTCTTAACTGGCTTCCAGGTGGGTTCAAATGATGGAAAGTATTGGCAAGAAACCGGAGGTGGAACATAGCAAAGTCAGGATATTTCTTCCCTGATCCCTCTCTGCTTTGGCACATTGCCTCAAAGGGTAGTTACTTTCCTCCATGACTAGAGCTCCTATAGGGCAGCCTCCTATATAGTTCAAGTTCACACAGGGTCCCTGTAAATTTAATTGCTCATCTTGCTCTTTCAGCCCTAAGCAGAAGAAACAGCTTCCCAGTGTTTCTGGTCTATAATTGTCTTAATAGCCCTTCTTTTCTCTTACTCCTCACCATATCTCTGTAAGCAACTTAATTAAAATTTCCTCTATTTGAACCATTTGAGATGAATTTTTAAATGCTAGGATGCTGACTGATATAGTTGCTAGCCCTGTCATTAATCAAAAGTGCACTATGGAACAAATGACAAGTTACCACCTAGGGGGATCTCACTCTGTGTCTGCTGAACCAGTTTTCCACAAGTGAAATGCATTTAGTTGTGTACTCTAGTTCTGAGTCAACTTGAATATTTGAGAAACAAAATAGTATAGAATCCTAAGGTTAGGTGCCCTGGTTTATGTTCTGGACATGCCTCTAAAAGTTTTTATGATATGGAACAAATTAATTAATAAATTGTATTTGGGATTATTCATGTGTAAAATAAGGAAGTTGAATGGCTAGATGATCTCCAAGGTGACTTCCAAATTTTAATAGTCTTTGATTAAATTCTTCAGAAAAGGAGAGACTTTAGAGTAAGCAACAGTTACTGAAAATATTTTGTTGAATTTCTATATGTGGCAAAACTACAGCAGGACAAAAATTGCTTTTAATGCCTATTAAATAGGACACGCACACACACACACACACAAGAGTAGTTTCATTTCCACAGATGAAATGATTTTTCTTGGCTTTTTAATATGCTTCATCCAGCAAGTAACAGAAAAGATCATCGTGAGAAAAGTTATTTTGTATGTCAATCATACTTTTCTCACAATTACCATAATTAACCTTAAACTAAATCTCATTAATATTTTAAGTATCTCTAAGAAACAAGAAACAAACAAGTTGAGCCCTAAACTTTCTCCAGCTTACTTCATTGAAAGAATTTCCAACTCACAGTACAGGGAGAGGGAACCCAGGTGGAGCCCAGTGGTCTACCTAAGATGAGGAGAAACAGCTGAAAGTACAGGAGATTAAGCCATCTGGAATTTGCAGGATAGGCAGAATAGTGGAAGGGAGAGAGCCACATGTTATAAACATCCAGCTGCTCTGGATGTTTCCAAAACACCTCTGTCTCCTTGAGTCTTCAGTTGATTACTTATCAAAACACACATGTGAGGAAACTAACTGAGCCTAGGTAAAGAAATACCTGAAAAGAGCAGGCAGACCAATCCCCAGGGCTCATATAGGACAGTAGGAAAAACTTTATACTAGATGAGGAATCAGGTAGACTACTCAAAAGGGGATTGCTTCAGTTATGGGACAAAATTAGCCCTAGATTAAAGGCTGCTCTGATCCTGTCTAAGAAAGCTTAAAAGAAAGCCTTGCATAAATTGACTTTTTCTAAGTAACCTAACTATGCTTCAGAAAAAACATCAAGTATATTTATGTTTAAATAGAGTTAAATCTAGTACCCAGTAAAGTCCAGTTCACAATCAATGTTTGACATTCAATCAAACATTACTACACATTCAAAGAAGCAAGAAGATATAATCCATTATAAGGAGAAAAAGCAACCAATCAAAGCTAACCAAGATATGATACAGATGACAGAAAAGGATATAAAAACCATCTTCCCCAAGAACAGGGGTGGGCACAGCAGGTCACTGATTATGGCTCTGGATTAGCGAATTCGGATCACTGGGGACTGGCTCTGAGGGCAGCCATCGTTTCAAACCTGCTCCAAGAAAGGCATCAGCTGCTATTGTTGTAACCCTCCCTCTCCAGGGGCAGAGGTAGTGGAGATTTAAAGATGCAGTGCTTCCTCAGGCTGTGCAGGCCAGCAAAGCTCAGCTTTGGGGAGCCATCAGAGAAAATTTGGTGCCCTTCCTGATCTCCTTCCGAGGGCACTTGGAAGCCAGTCTTTGCCCCCTCCATGGGTCCCTGGCCCTGTTTTGGCTAGAAAAGACTGACTTGGGAAAGTCTTCTCTGGGGTGACCCTCATCCCAGAATTTTCCCTCCAGGAAATAGCAGTGTGAGACAATGAAAAGAGTGTAAGAAATTATAAAGGTGGACAGTCTGGGACAAAAGTCTGCCAATGTCAAATACCTAGAAGATGGAGGTCTGTATCCTGGGAAAGAGAGGAGACAACCAAACTCCTATAAACAAGGGAACTCCAAAACAAATAAAAATCCCAGCACAAGACACAGGCCCAGAAAAACAGGGAAAACCCTGCACACTGCATTTGCCTTGAGTAAGCCTTCCTGATAGGAGAGCTGAAGCTCAAGAAAATCCCTGCCTTATCACCAGCTAGTTACAAAACCAAGAAAGAGACTGCCCCTGGAGAGGGAAGGTTGTGACAATTACTGCTGATGTCTTTCATTTAGTTCTTTCTTGTACTTTCCTTCGTCTCCTTGAGCATTTTTAAATGCAATTAATTCCAAAAGATAACATTTGAAAATGTTAAAATGTATGGCGTGCAACAAAAAAGTACACAATAAACAAGGAAACTGGGAGTGATAGCCCATCCAGAGGAAGAGGATAAAAATCCAGAAAACACCAATGAAAAAGAGAATGTGGACATACCAAACAGAGCCTTTTAAAAAATGATCTTAAAAATGCTCAAGGATGATGATTGTATAACTATATAGCTTTTATTGTGTGACTGTGTGATTGTGGAAACATTGTGACTGATGCTCTTTGTCCAGTGTATGGGCAGATGAGTAATAAAATAAAGACAAAAATATATAAATAATATGAGGGAATAAGGAGTATAGGGTGTTTTGAGTGTTCTTTTTTATTTTTATTTTTTTCTTTATTTTGGAGTTATTAAAATATTCTAAAGTTATTGTGGTGAATGCACAACTATGTGATGAAACTGTGAGCCATGGATTGCATATTTTGGATGGATTATATAGTGTGTTAATATATCTCAATAAAATTGCATTTAAAAATGCTCAAGGAGGTGAAGGAAAGTACAGAGAAAGAACTAAAGGATATCAGGAAAACAATAAATGAACAATATGAAAGTCTAGTAAAGAGATAAAAATTTTAAAAAGGAACAAAATAGGATTGCTGGAGTTGAAGACCACAGTAACTGAAATGAAAAATTCCCAAGAGGGTTTCAAGAGTAGACTGGAGCTGGCAGAAGAAAGAATCAGTGAACTTGAAGACAAGACACTTGAAATGAGTTAGGCTGAGGAGCAGAAACTAAAAAGAAATATTAAAAGTTAAAACAGCCTAAGACAGCTATGGGACACAATCAAGAACACCATTATATGCATTATGGGAGTCCAAGAGGAGAGGAAAGAGAGAAAGGGGAAGAAGGAATATTGAAAGAAATAGTGACATAAAACTTCCCAAACTTAGCTAAAGACATGAATATGCATGTCCAAGAAACTCAGAGAACACCAAACAGGATAAATATGAAGGAAAAAACACCCCATCATACACTGATTATACTGTCAAATGCAAAGGACAAGGAGAGAGTTGTGAAGCCTGCAAAAGAAAAGCAACGTGTTATGTACAAGGGAGTTCCAATTAGATTGAGATCTGATTTCTCATTAGAGAAAGAGTTACTCCTCGTGTTTTGGAGAGGAAGAACTATACCTTTCTTATCTTTGAATTGTCAGTGCTTATTACATTACTAGGGACATTGTGCACCAGAGGAAAAAGAAAAGAAAAAAGGAAGAGTATATGAAAAAAGGAAGGAAGAAAAGAGAAAAGGAAGGAAGGAGGAGAAATATGCTTATACCCAATTTAAATAGTAATTCCACATGTAAGTCAATTCTTGAATAAACATAATATGCACACTCTAATAAAAATGAATTACCATAAACTTTCCATTTTTAAACGTGATGTAATAGCATTTCTTTAATGTGTTTTGAATTCTACCTTGCTTTGAGATTACTGTGTATAGTTGTAGAAATAATATGAAGTTAATAAGTATTTTTATTGGTACTTAATTGAATGCTTTTTGCAGAATAGAGTTCAGTAACAATTGAAATTATTAAAGTTTTTTTTTTTCATCTCTTCCTTACAACCAGCTTATGAAGCAGGCAATAATACTATCCCAACTTTAGATGATGAAGCACTGGGTTTAGTGTGGTTACAGTTACACCACCGAGATCTGAGACAGTGCCTGAGAGACCAGAACTAAAGCCAAGTGGGTCTGACCCCAAAGCTCTTGCTCTTAATCACTATGATATTGGAATATTGGCATGTTTTATTTTGTTTTGGTAAATGAGTGTTTGGTTTTCAATATAATCCCAAATTCCCAGGGTCAACCTTCTTATTCATTACAGTTCACATTGCCTTGGCTTTAAAACCAAAGAATTTAGTTGGGGGAAGAGGTATATACCAGAAAGTTTTCCTATAATATAATTCATTCTGTTAATTGCCCTATTCAGGAGAATTCACATGTGTTGTTTTCATAATAATTAGATATCTTTTTCTTCCTAAATAATATTTTTCTTAGTGCATTTTTTTCATGAGGTTGAGGGTAGTGAGAGCAATTATTTTCTGATGTATAATACTCTATAGATATATAATGTGTTTTCCTCTTTACACACAAAGCAAACTTGCTGGTTCAAGTTCCTGTTCATTTTATATATGAATCTGTTTAGTCCAAAAAATAAACTATGCCTAACTTGTTGTCTTTGCTGCTGTCATGAAGCCTCATCTATAGTGAGCTTCTTTCTCAAAACATGCCAGGCTCTGTTGAATTGTGAAAAAGCAAACACAAAAAGGAAAACAGTTTTATTTGGGCTTTATATGGTTAATTCTTTGAGATAAAAAGCCCAGAAAATTCAACATAACAAATTAAAGTAGGTGATAGGGGGAGGTCCAGCTAGCAATATTGTTATTCTTAACTTACCTTTCCTTAGCCAGTGTAAGTCCAAATCCCTAAACTTAGTGGTATGGTGGAAGGGAGAGGCCCCTCATCTTGACTGTTTCTGCTATGTGTTCAGTTATGAATTCCTGCATTCTACTCTCTCACTTTAAGCATAGAATTGTTCACTAGTGTCCAATGGGGAAAAGATATTTTTTAATTGAATCAATAAATACCAGCTATCAGAAGAAGCAATAAAAATTCGCACAACATTTAGAGTCATGTGCATTAATATATCAAAGACAGCCTTTGGCCACTGGCTGTTTTCACTTACCCACATCTTTCAGCTACAGTATTCCCATCTTTCTAATCGACTCAACAGATCTATTGGTCACTGCAGTACCTTGCCAAATAAATAAAAATGAAACCTTGCCTTTACAAAAATAGACTTCAAGAGTCAAGAAGAAAGAAAAGATTCATTATTTTTGCAGTCATAGAAGACATTTAACAGCTGTGTTTACAATGGCAGAAATGTTGGATTTAGGTGGCAGGGCTGGAGAATTGCAGATGCAAGATATTGTTCGGATATTGGGTGTTTCCAGCTGATTTCCAAGGGAACATGATTTGTCTTCCTAAATTAATTTATCATGAAATCCATTTAATGATTCTTGAAATCCACCTCAAAAATAAAATTGTGTTCAGATATTAAGTTAGTTCTTTTCCTTAAAAAATACAAATTATAGTAATATCTCACACAGTAATTCATAAAAACTAAAATCTGTAGCAGAAGAGCAATTAACTTCTTCTGGATCCAAAATACTTTTGACTAATATGGTATTTTGAAATGAGCATTTCTATAAAAAACAATAAGGAGTCAAATAGAAACAACTCAATTGGGGGTTGTATTGTTTACATCTTTTATAGATTGTCTTTCTTTTATTCTCATGTGAACAGTTGCCACCTAAAGATGCAATAAAACTTAACATTCCTTTGGGAGGATGTACAAGGTGACACTTAGCCCAGGGAGCAAAGAACTCTGTGGGTTTGTCATGCCTCTCTTCTGGTCCTGTATAAGATGACTAATCACAGAGTGGGTTTTTTTTTTTTTTTTTTTTTTTTTTTTGGCCATTGATAGGCTAGCCATTTTTGGAATAAGACCAGTGAGTAAATCTGATTTTAAAACTGACCACAATAACTTTTCACTGACTTTTATAGGTAGAGACAAATGTTAACTTGTAATAAATTTGAGAGCATAATTTCCTTCTCAGAGCCATGAACCAAATTTGAACTTTCCATTTCTGCTGTCTCCTATCAGCTATTTTTAAATATTTAGTGCAATTTCATCTGGTAGCCTACTACAAACACTTCCAATTCAGATCCCTTTAAATACCATCATACCATCTTTTTAACCACTTAATTGAGATATAATTCAAATTCTATATAATTCCATTAAAAGTGCACAATTCAAAGTTGTTATTATATTCACAGGGTTTTTCAACCATATCCACAATTTAATTTTAGAACATTTTTATCATCCCCCAAAAAACTCCTACACAATAGCAGTCACTCCTCATCCCCCCACCTCCCAACCCTAAGCAGCCACTAATCTGCTTTCAGTCTCTAGAGGTTTGCCTATTTTGGACAATTCATACAAATGGAGTTATAAAATATATGATCTTTAGTTGACAGAGTTCTTTTACTTAGTATAATTTTTTTCAAGATTCATCCATGTTGTCGTGGAATGGGTAATTCATTCGTTTTTACTGTAAAATAATATTCTTTTATATATGAATATGCCATATTGTATTTATCCATTCACAAGTTGACGGATATTTGAGTTGTTTGCACTTTGGGGCTATTATGAATAATAGCTATGAAGATATATGAAAAAGATTTTGCATGGATGAAGATTTTCATTTCTCTTGGGTATATATCTACAAGTGAAATTGCTCATTCAAACAGTAACTCTATGCTTAACATTTTGAGGAACCTGTCAAACTATTTTCCAAAGCAGCTACACCATTTTACATTTCCACTAGTAATGTCTAAAAGTTACAATTTATCCACATCCTCTCCAACACTTGTTATTGCCTGCATTTTGTATTAGAACCATGTGATGTGGCATCTCATTGAGGTTTTAATTTGCATTTCCCTAATGACTAATGATGTTGAGCACATTTTCATGTGATTTTTAGCCCATTTATATCTTCTTTGAGAAAACGTCTATCAGCTACTTTGCCCACTTTTAAACTGGGTGATTTTTCCTTTCATTATTGAATTTTAAAAGTTTTTTTTAATATATGTTCTGGATACAAATCCATTATAAGATATATGATTTGCAATATTTTCACTCATTGTGTGGGTTTTCTTTTCACTTTCTTGAGTATACTGTTTATAGCACAATTTAAAAAAAAATTTTATAAATCAAATTTATGTATTTTTTCTTGTCTCACTTGTACTTTTAAGAAACCATTGACTGGTTCAAGTTTGTGAAGATCTACCCCTAAGATTTGTATAATTTTAGTTACTGTATTTAGGTCTGAGATTCATTTCATTCTCAGTTTTTGGAAGTGGATATCTAGCAGACCACGCATGGGTTGTTGAAAAGATTCTCTCTCCTCACTGAATTGTTTGAACCTCTTTTTGTAAATCAATTGAGCACAAAGATAAGGACTTCTTTCTGGACTTCCAATTCTGTTCCACTAATCTATATGCCTATATTATGCTGATAGCATGCTACTTGATATTTCTGGCTTGTAATAAGTTTTGAAATAAGAAGTTTGAGTCCTCTAATTTTGTTCTTCTTTTTCAAGATTGTGTTGACTATTCTAGGTCCCTTGCATTTCCATGTATTGTTAGGATGAATTTGTCAATTTCTGCAAGAAAGGAATCTAAGTTATTGATACAGGTTGTGTTGAATCTGTAGATTAATTTGGGCAGTATTGCCTTCCTTTCATATTAAATTTTTTGATCCATGAATATGTGATGTCCTTCCATTCTTCTAAGTCTTCTTTAATTTTCTTCAACACTGCTTTGTAGTTTCCTCAGAATAGCACTTTTTTGTTTAATTTATTCCTAAGTATTTTATTCTTTTTGAAGCTATTATGAATAGCATTGTTTCATTGATTTAATTTTCAAATTGTTCATTTCTAGTTATAGACATAAGTTGATTGTTTTATATTGATCTTGCATCCTGAAATCTAGCTATACTTGTTTATTGGTTCTAATATATTTTTAGTGGAATCCTTGGGACTTTCTAAATACAAGATCATGTCATCTGCAAACAGAGAGAACTTATTTCTTCTCCTTTCCAATCTGAATCTTTTACTTCTTTTGCTAGCCTGACTGCCCTGGCTAGAACTTCCTGCTAAAATATTGAATGGAAATGGTGAGAGCAGGCATCCTTGTTTTGCTCTGAATCTCAGGAGAAAAGCCTTCAATCTTTCACTGTTAAGTGTAATGTTAACTGTGGGTTTTCATAGATGACTTTTGTCACTGGAGGAAGGGCCCTTCTACTCCTAGTTTGTTGAGGATTTTTATCATGAAAGTATGCTGTATTTCACCAAATGCTTTTTCTGTAACTATTGAAATGATCAGGTGATTTTTTCCTTTATTCTGTTATTACAGTATATTATATTAATAAGTTTTCAGATGTTAAACCAAACCTTACATTCCCAGAGTAAGTCTCACTTGATCATAGTGTACAATCATTATTTTTTTAATGTTCTGCATTTGGCTTGCTAGTACTTTGTTGAGGACTTTTGCATCTATATTCATAAGAGATATTGGTATATATTATCTTTTCTTGTGATACCTTTGACAGATTTTAGTATGAGGATAATACTGGCCTCATAGAATCAGTTGAGAAATGTTCTTTCCTCTACTGCTTTTTGGAAGACTTTGTGAATAACTCTTTGGTATAACTCTTTAAATATTTTGCAGAAATCACCAGTGAGGCCATCAGGGACTGAACTTTGTAGAAGTTTTAAAATTACTAATTCATCTCTTTACTTATCATAGCTTTGTTTGGATATTCTAATTCTTCTTGAGTTGGTTTCCGTAGTTTGGGTATTTCTTGGAATCTATCCATTTCATATATGTTTTCTAATTTATCAGCATAAAGCTTTTCATAATATTTCCTTATGATCCTTTTTATTTCCATCAGATCTATGGCACTACCCCCACTTTCTTCTTGGTCAGTCTAGCTACAGGTGTGTCAATTTTATTATTGCTCTTTTCAAATAAACATTTTTGGTTTTGTTAATTTTATCTATTGTATTGTATTCTCTATTTCACTTATTTCCAATTTAGTCTTTATTATTTTCTTCCTTCTGCTTGCTTTCAGTTTAGTTTGCTGTACTGTTCCTAGTTTATTAAAGTGAAAAAATAGGTTATTAACATGAGATTTTCTTCATTTTTAATATAGACATTTATGTATATAAAATTTCCTCTAAGCACTGTCTTAACTGCATCCCAAAAGTTTTGTTATATTGTGTTTTCTAATTTCATTCATCTCAAAGTCTTTTCTAATTTCCCTTGTGATTTCTTCTTTGACTCATGAGCTATATAGTAGTGTCTTGTTTAATTTCCACATATTTGTGAGTTTCTCAAATTTCTTTTTGTTATTAACTTCTAGTATTGCTCCATTGTATTCTGAGAATGTACTTTGTATGATTTCACCTCTTTTAAATTTATTCATTCTTCTTTTGTTGCCTAGTATGTGATCTATTCTGAAAAGTATTCAATGTGTGCCAGAGAGGAATGTGTGTTCTCCTGTTGCAGGGTGTTTTGTTCTATAGATGTTGTATTAGTTAGGGTTCTCTAGGGAAACAGAACCAACAAGAGATATCTAAACAAAAGATTTTATAAAAGCGTCTCACGCAACTGTGGGGATGCACAAGTCCAAATTCCATAGGGCAGGCAGCAAACTGGCAACTCCAATGAGAGTGTTCAGCAAACTCCTCAGGAAACACTTTGCTGGCTAGCCAAAGAAGAAGTGAAAGTCCTCTATCTGTCTCTCTTAAAAGTCTTCAACTGATTGGATTAAATCCAGTTAACTGCATTCTCTCATTGTGGAAGACATGTCTTTCATTGATGTCATCAGTCACAGCTGCAGCCAATTGACTGATGATTTAATAAACCAGCCTTCTGGTTTATTAACCATCCACAAATGTCCTTGCAGTAACAGGCCAGTGCTTGCTTGACCAGACACCTGGGTACCATCACCCAGCCAAGTTGATGTTAGGTTTAATTCATTTATACTGGGGTTTTTTTTTTTCAAGTCTTTTATATCCTCCTTGTTCTTCTTCAGAGTTGTTCTATCCATTATTGAAAGTAGGTATATTGAACTCTCCAACTTTTTTGGTGAATTGCTTATTTTGCCTCCCTAATTTTGCCAGTTTTGTTTTTTGTGTTTTGAGGTTCTGTTGTTAGGTGTTTATAAGTGTATAATAATTGTTATTTATTCCTGATGGATTGACTCTTGTTTTCATTACAAAATGCCCATTTCTATTTCTCATAATATTTTTAAAATTCTATTTTGTCTCTATTAACATAGCCACTCCAGCTCTTTTATGGTTGCTGTTTTCATTGTAAATAATTGTCCATTCTTTTACTTTCAACTTATTTGTGTCTTTGAGTCTGAAGTGTCTCTCCTGTAGACAGCATATAGTTCGATCTTGTTTACAATCCTTTATGAAAATCTCTGCTGTTTAATCCATTCATGTTTAATGTTATTCTTGAAATGGCTGGATTTATGTCTGTCATATTACTTTCCATTTTTTCTATGTTAATATCTTTTTGTTCCTCTGTTTCTCCTTTTTAACTTTTTTTGTTATTTTCTTAGTGATTGCTCCAAGGTTAAAAATTCATTTTAACTTAATAGAATCTAATATTTATGCTAACTTAATTAAGTGAGACATAGTAACTTTATTCCTATCTAGCTCAATTCTCTTCTGCCCTTTTTCATTATACATATTACCTCTACTTATTTTATGAGCCCAACAATACATTATAAATATTACTTTACATAATTAATGTCTTTTAATAAAGCTGAGTTAAAGAAGAGCAAGTATATATTTGTAGGGTTTGTTATATTAACCTTCTTACTTCCATGTCTTCTCTTCATTTCTTCCTATAGATTTAAGTTATTGCCTGGTATCATTTCATTACTCCAATTCAGCCTTGTTCTTGTCTGCCTCCTTTGTGCTTTTATGTTATATATTACATATATAATACATTCTATGTGTTATAGACCCAATGATGCAATTATATATTATGCAATTGCATAAAACCATGTATATGGTTTTAAAATAAGGTAAAATAAAAAGAAATAATAAATATGTTATTATAGTGTGTTTTATAATTATCTACATAATTTTCTTTACCGGTGAACTTTGCTCTTTATGTCAATATGAGGTACTCTTGGTTTCACTTGCTTTCAGCATGAAAAACTTCCATCAATATTTCTATCAATGAATTCTCTCAGTTTCCATTTAACTACAAATGACTTTATTTTTCCTTCATTTTTGAAAGACAGTTTTGCTGGATATAAGAGTCTTGGTTGCCAGATTTTGTTGTTGTTTTTGGTTTCTTTCAGCGCTTTGAATAGCACTTTGCTTTTGTCCTCTATTGTTTCTGATGAGAATTTAGCTGTTAATCTTACAGGGATTCTTTTGTATGTGACAAGTCATTTTTCTCTTGCTCCTTTCAAGAGTCTCTGTTTTTTGCTTTCAACAATTATGTGTCTAGGTGTGGATCTCTTTGTGTATATCCATGTTCATTGAGCTTCTAAGATATGTAGACTTAGATATATGGGAAAAAATCAAATTTGGGAAAAAATCAGACATTTCTAATGACTATATTTTCTGTTCTTTTCTTCTCCTTCAGGAACTCCTGTTATGCATAAGTTGGTATACTAATGCTGTCCCATGGTTCTGTGAGGTACTGTTAATATTTCTTTTTCTCTCTCTCTTTTCTTCAGCTTGCAATCTCTGTCTTCAAGTTTGTTAATTTTTACTTCTGCTAATTCAGATCTAATGTTCCTGTGGTGAATTTTAAAAATTTGATTATTGTACTTTTCAACTCCAGACATTCATTTTTTTATAATTCCTACCTCTCTATTGATATTCTCTATTTGATGAAATAACATCATCATATCTTTAATTCTTTAAGTGTGGTTTCCTTTAGTTCTTTGAACACATTCATAATAGCTGCCTTGAAGTCTTTGTCTGCTAAGTCCACCATCTGGATGATTTCAAAGGCAGTTTCTATTATCTGCTTTTTTCCTGTTAATGGTTCAAACTTTCTTTACATGTTTCATAGTTTTTGGTTGAAAAGGAGACTTTTAGATAATGTGTTGTGGTAATTCTTGCTATGAATCCTTCCCAGGGCTTGCTGTTGTTGTTTGTTTCCTTGTGTATGTGTTTAGTGACTTAGCAGGACTGGTTCAGTAAAGCCTATTTCCCTTAATTTGTGCAGCCTCTGATGTTGCTTCCTATAGGGTACAACCTTAGGCAACTTCACAGTCTCCCTGATTGTTCTCTCTTCCATGGATGACTTTGTTTTTGGCAGGGATCTCTTTAACTGTCTCTGTCCATGATCTCCTTCTTAATTGTTGGGCTGCTCTACTACTGCTGGTATCACATCCAGATGTTAGCTTCCACTAATTGCTAGGTGTTCTAGTTTGCCAATGCTGCCAGAATGCAAAATACCAGAAATGGACTGGCTTTTAAAAATGGGGTTTATTTGGTTACAAAGTTACAGTCTTAAGGCCATAAAGTGTCCATCAACAAAGGGTACCTTCACTGGAGGATGGCCAATGGTATCCAGAAAACCTCTGTTAGCTGGGGAGGCATGTGGCTGGCATCTGCTCCAGAGTTCTGGTTTCAAAATGGCTTTCTCCCAGAATGTTCCTCTCTAAGCTTCAGCTTCTCTCCAAAATGTCACTCTCAGTTGCTCTTGGGGTGTTTGTCCTCTCTTAGCTTCTCCGGAGCAAAAGTCTGCTATCAAAGGCCATCTCCAAAATGTCTCTGTAAACTGCAGTTCCTTTCTCTGCTCCTGTGCATTCTTCAAAGTGTCCCTCTTGGCTGTAGCTCCTCTTCAAAATGTCACTCTCAGTTGCTCTTCAAAATGTCACTCAGCTGCACTGAGTTCCTTCTGTTTGTCAGCTCATTTATATGGCTCCAGTGATTTAATTTAGTCCCACCCGGTTGGGGTAACATCTCCATGGAAATTATCCAATCAGAGTCATCACCCACAATTGGGTGGGGTGCATCTCCACAGAAATACTCAAGGATTCCAAAATCAAATCAACACTAATATGTCTGCCCACACAAGATTGCATCAAAGATAATGGCATTTTGGGGGACATAATACATTGAACTGGCACACTAGGTGATTGTGTTGTTGTTTGTTTCTATAACATTCAGAGGGCACAATTGCTCTGCAATCTGATCCAGTTAAAGTTGAGTCCCTTTGTAAAAATATTCTTTCAGACCAATCTTTGAAGCTTGTTCTGACCAGCTTGCTCTGAGTTGTCTCTTTCCCTGGTTTTCTTTGTTAAACATCTAGCTGCTATACCATTTTGTTTGCAGCTATCATGGAGTTACCAGCCTCCTCTTTATTTCATAGCAGCAAGCTCTCCATTGTTTCAGACAGCACTCCTAAGCTTAAAATTTCCCATGCTCTGTACCAAATAAAATCATTCCCCTCAGGGAGACTTACAGAGCTCTCTGTTCTTTCAACTTGCCTCTTACCCTGGGCATAACTGACCCATCTGCATCACTGACCTAGAGCTGGGGTGAGAGATAGTGGCCTGATTTCCTTAAAGTAATAACACTGTTCCATTAGTGGGTTGCTGAATTTATCCCCACCTGGGATGATTCCTCCACTCGATGAGCCAACAGGGGTAGCGGTGATCAGAGCCCAATACTGTCAGTCTGCCATGCCTGGGGTAGTGCTTCCACCCTAGGAGTGGTATCTGGGTACAGGAAGTGAGCCCCAGACCTCTTGACCATGTTTTACTGGAATATGGCTTCTGCAACACAAAGCTGGAGGGGATGAGAATGCTGGCATCTTGCCCTCCTGTGGAGAAAATATTGCTGTGCACAAAGTTCTGGTGGTGAATTGAGCCCCATCTTCTTGTCTGAACACACCTGAAATAATGTCTCAGTCACACTGAGTTACGGATGAGGCATGACTCAAAATGCCACAGTTCAAATGTCAATGTTTTCACTGAGATTTAGTAGATGTACTTGAATAAAAGTTTCTCCATTTACTGTATGTCCTTGGGACAATTTCCAGAAAGTGTAAGTTGTTGTCTTTTTATGATTTTCACTAGTCATAGTTGTTTTGCTAGGGAGCGTGTTTATGGGAATCCTCACATTGCCATTTGGGAAGCACTTCTGCCAAAACATTTTATGTTTCTTCTGAGGAATGTGACATCTAGTCAAAGCAATATAGTGTGGCCAATGTATGCTCCTTCATTTCCTTATCTCTGATTCTTTTCTCTTATGGAGTGGAAAATGTGAAGAAAGGATGGAAATCTAGGCACTTCTCTACATTATACTTCCAGCTCCTGAGATGGGTTGGAAATGGTGGTTCAGTTAAACTACCCTAACCCCTACCAGCAATTTGCAGCTCTTCCTGAAAGTATAGCCACATATGTATACACAATATCCCAGCAGCACTTTTGTTGGGGAAAGTGATGGTGCTTTATACAAACCATCTTGATTAAAGTTCACAAAATGTGCCCTGGAAATGCTTGAACTGAAATATAATGTTTAAATCTGTCAGTGACTGAGAGAAACTTGCTATGTTAGGCTGCATAGTGTAGATTTGATCCCCAGTCTCCCAATATGAAAACTATATCTTTATTCTCAATTCTTTGAGAGTTCTTGAAAATTTATATACAAATATCATCTATACAGGCAAAAGGACATTTAGTGTGTAGTGTTAATATTGCCTGAAAGCATTATGAGAGATGCATAAAAGCAAAATTTCTACCAGACACTTTAGACTTTCTACCAGACACTTTAGACTCTTTTACCTCTTAAGACAGTTGTCAGGAGTATAACTCAGAACTAATGTGAGACAAATGGAAATTAGAGTTAAGGTAATTTTTTTATTAAAACTTTATTGGGGATATCTAAGATGGCAGCATAGAGAGGAGTGGAAACTAGTTAGTCCCCCTGGAACAACTAATAAGCAACCAGGAACAGCTAGTAAATAATCTGGAATAACTGCAAACATGATGGTCCACTCATCATACACCAACCTGAATTGGGAGGAATGCCTGAGAGTGCAGCATAAAATCTGTACCTAAAACTGTGGCTCCAAGCTGGGAGCCCCCTCCCCCCACGGCCCAAGATGCAAAGCCTTGTGGAGCCAGAGAGCAGCTCTCTCCAAGTGAGTGAGTGAATATAGCACAGCTGAGCTCCAACTGGGGTTTTAATTAACAAGTGTGGACTGCTCCATATGAATCCCCAACAAGCAGACAGAAGCTTTGGGTGAAGACTGACCTTGGAGAGCTGGAATGGCCCTGAAGGGGGCTTTCTGTTCCTGTTTCAGCTCAGTGGAGAAAGCCTCAGCCATTTTCAGTTCCCAACTCTCTGACCCAGACAAGGGTGGAGATAGCACAGGCAGAGAGAGACCATTGAAATGCTAATGACCTTTCCCTAGGGAGTCTATCTTTCCTAAGAGGAAAGGGGTGGGGCCCTTTCCTAAGAGGAAAGGGGAGACTTGGGGGGTGGCATTCTTATATGCTATATAGATATCCCTTTTGAGTTCTTAGTATATTGGAATATCTATAGGGAAGTACTTGAAACTGTAGAAATGCAACCCAGTAGCCTTGATTCTTGAAGACAATTGCATAACTATGTAGCTTACATGGTGTGACTGTGTGTTTGTGAAAAACGTATGGCTCACACGCCCTTTATCCGTTATATGGACAGATGAGTAGAAAAATGGGGGTAAAAACTAAATGAAAGATAGGTTGGGATGGGGGGGTGGAATGCTTTGAGTGTTTTTTACTTTTATTTTTATTCTTACTTTTATTCTTTTTGGAGTAAGGAAAATGTTCAGAAATTGATTGGGGTGATGAATGCCCAACTCTATGATGGTACTGTGAACAGCTGATTGTGCACTATGGGTGACTGTATGGTATGTGAATCTATCTCAATAAAACTGAATTTAAAATAAAAAAAATACAAATATATATATTGGAATTTCCAGTCAATTCTGACATGTAAAGAACTTTGAAGTAATCATACACAAACTTAGAACAAGAAAAAATAACTGAAAAAATGATAATCAACAAATTTTTTTTAGGTCACAGGAAAAATCACTGTTCAAAAATCTGGCAAAACAGGTACATACAGAGAAACACAGCTGAGATCAGTTTACCTGGAATAGAAGTGGCTGGAGCCATAATTTAGTAGGAACACTGAAGTAGAGGAAGGGACACAGTCACTATTATATCAAAAGACTTCAACACTCATCTTTCGGTATTTGATAAATCAAGCTAGCAGAAAAATCATTTAGGCTATAGTTGGAACCAAACACCATCAATCAACTGGATCTAATTGACATTTCTAGAATACTTGATCCAACAACCACAGATCACACACTCTTCCCAAGCTCTCATGGAGCATTCACCAAAATAGACCACATCTGGACCATAAAACATACCTTGACAAATTTAGAAAAATAGAAAGCATACAAAGTATGTTCTCAGACTACAATGGAATTAAACTAGAAATCAATAACACAAAGATAGTTGGAAAATCCAAAAAGATTTGGAGATTACACAACACACTTCTACATAATACATTGTCCAAATAAGAAGACTCAATAAAAAGTTTAAAATGTTTTGAACTAAATAAAAATGAAAATACACCTTTTCAAAATTTGTGGAATTCAATAAAAGCAATGCTTAGATAGAAATTTGTAGCATTATATGCATAAATTAGAAAAGAAGAAAACTCTACAATCAATAATTTAAGCTTCTACCTTAAGAAACTAGAGGAAGAAGAAGAATTCAAATCAAAAGCAAGCAGAAGAAAAAAAATAATAAAAATTGGAGAAGAAACAAATGAAACTTAAAACAGAAAAACAATACCCCAAAATCAATAAAATTGATAAACCTCTAGCCAGGCTAATCATAAAAAAAGAGAAAAGACACAAATTACTAATATCAGAAATGAAAGAGGGGCCATGAACATTAAAAGGATAATAAAGTAATACTAGGAACAACTTTATGCCTGCAAATTTGATAGCTGACGTGAAATGGACCAATTCCTTGAAAGACATAAATTATCAAAACTCACACAAGTAAAAATAAATAATCTGAACAGGCTTATAGACATTAGGGAAACTGAATCAATAATAATAACCTTCCAAAAAAAGAAATCACCAGGCACAAATGGTTTCACTGATGAATTCTACAAAATATTTAAGGAAGAATATATACTGATTCTCTACAGTTTCTTCCAGAAGATATAAGTAGAGGGAACACTTCCTAACACATTTTATGAAGCTACAGTTACTCTGATACCAAAAATAGTTAAGGATATTAAAAGAAAGCAAAACTGTAGTCCTATATCTCTCATGAACATAGATTCAATTAAAATCCCAACAGTATATTTTGTAGGTACTGGCAAACTGATTCCAAAGCCTATTTGGAAAGTCAAGCGTTAGACTAGCCAACATAATAGTGGAAAAATAACAAATTTGGAGGACTCAGAATACTCTACTTCAAGACTTACCAAAAAGTTACAATAATCAGTGAAAAAATAGACACAGATCAGTACAATAGACTAGAAATCCAGAAATATAACTGTACAAATATAGTCCAATTTTCTTTGAGAAAGGAACAAAGGAAGATCATAAAGAAAGGATAGTCTTTTCAACAAATGGTGCTGAAACAATTGGATATCCACATCCAAACAAAAACACAGAATCTAGACACAGACCTTACACCTTTCACAAAAATAAAATTAACTCAAAATGGATCATAGACATACAAGTAAGATGAAAATTTTCAAAACTTCTAGATGATAACATAAGAGAAAATGTAGGTGACCTAAGGTTTGCCAAAAGGTCTTAAGCAACAACCTTGAAAGCACAGTCCATAAAAGAAAAAAATTGATAAGCCAGACTTGATTACAATAAAAAATTTATGCTCTGCAAAAGAAAAAAAGAGAATGAAAAGAAAAGCCACAAATTGGGAGAAAATATTTGCAGAACATATATCTGATAAAGGACCTGTATCCAAAATGTACAAAGAACTCAAAAACCTTGACAAGAAGAAAACAAAAAACCTACTTTAAAAATGGACAAAAGATCTGGACAGACACCTCACCAAGGAAGATATACAGATGGAAAATTGGCATATAAAAAGATGCTCAACATCATTTGTCATAGGAGCTGCAAATTAAAACAACGAGATACCACTGCACATCTATTACAATGGCTAAAATTTAAAAAAAGCAACAGATGCCTAAGAAAAGGAATTCTCATGTTGGTGCTGTCATGCTGGTGGGAATGCAAAATATTACAATCACTTTGTTAGATTGTTTGGCAGTTTATTACAAAATAAGACATAATATTTCCATACCATCCAGTAATCACACCCTTGGTCCTTATCCAAATGATATGAAAATGTGTATCCACTCAAAACCTGCATGCAAGGCTTATAATGGCTTCATTCATAATGGCCAAATACTGGAATCAACCAAGGTGTCCTTCAATAGGCAAATGGATAAACAAAACTGTGGTGTATCCATACAGTGGATCACTGATTAAAAGGAATGAACTATCAAGCCATGCAAAAACTTGGATGAATCAAAACTGCATATTGTTAAGTGAAAGAAGTTAGCTAGACTATCTTAAATGCACATTAATAAGTGAAAGAATTCAGTCTCCATACTATATGATTCTATTTATATGACATTCTGGATAGGACAAAACTATAGAGACAATAAACAGTGTTTGTTAGTGATTGAGAGATTATGGAGGGTTGAAAAGGTGAAACATGGGAAAAATGTAAGGCATATATTTAGGGCATAAAATTATTCTGTAAGATACTGTAATAGTAGATATGACACTATGCATTTGTCAAAACTCATAGTTCACAAAGAGTGAACTTTAATGTATGCAAGTTAAAAAAAAAAAAAAAAAACAACACAACATTTAGGAGCCAAGGCTTCCAGGATAGAATGCAGATGGTAACAAAACTCTAACTGCATAACAAATGTATGAAACAATCTCACTGAACAGGATTGGGTAAAAAGTTGCTGACTTAAGTAACTTTGGAAATGAGTGGAGTGTGTAAGACTAAAGGCAAAAGGAACTGTTTATAAGCACTATACTCTAGTTGATAAAGTTTTCATGGAAGTATAGGTTAACAATACTGAAACCACTTTACAAAAATACTAGAATTAAACAATTAAGTAAATGGATGGCAGATAGTAGTAGCCAGGTTTCTCATTTGTTTTATCCGATAATTACAGACAAACGAGTGGAGAAAGCCAGAATGACCCATTTGTTAATGTATTAGAGTTGGACACATCAGTAGGAACTCATGTTTTGCTAAATATAGATACAGTTGTATACATATAGAAATAGTTCTAGATGTCTACATACATGGGTAGTATACACACATATATTTCCTCAGTCTTCCTAGCTGAAAAGCAACAACCCAGTAGCCATAAGCACCCATAGATCCCAGATCATGGTTTCTAATATCCTTCTCCAATAAAAGGAACTAGGAGAAAAGGCTGATTCTGGGACTGGGGAAGGAAATATATAAGATGAGCCCAGAGCATCTTGTAGTGTCAGAAAGTAAGGAAGTGTTAGATAAATAAACCCCTATATTGATGGAGGAATATCAAAGGTACATGGGAGCCAACTGAAAGAGCTCCCAATGATCAAATCTGAAACAATTTGAGCAACAAAAAAAGTAATACTGGATCATAACCCAAAGTATAAAATAAATATCCTTGAGTCCATAGTGATATAAATAAATGATGGAATAAATAACTAAATGCAAAGAAGAAAGGAAATCTCCCTTGCAGAAGAATCCTAGACAATTTATGTAGATATTCTGCTCTCAAGGAGAGAGAGCACATAAATCCTCATTCATTAAGTGTAGGCACACACAATGACTTCCTTCCAAAGAGTGCAGTATAAAAAAGGAACAGTGGAGAAACCTGACAAACACTACTTTAGCCAAATGATAAAGGTCAGTATCAACAGTGATAAATCACTGATATGATGTTATGAAAATGACACTTCACCTCTATGGCCTTCCTCCCCCAAACTCATAACCCCAGTCTAATCACAAGAAAAACACTGGACAAATCCCAACTGAGGGACATTCCACAAAATAAATACCTGACCAGTACTTCTCAAAATTGTCAAGGTCATCAAAAATGAGGAAAGTTTGAATAATATCACAGACAAGAGGAGCCTAAGGAGACATGGCAAGTAAATGTAACGTGGTGTCCTGAATGGGGTCCAGAAATGGAGAAAGACATTAGGTGAAAAAACAAGAAAATATGAATAAACTATGGATGATAGTTAGTAATAATGTATCAATACTGGTTCATTAATCGTAAAAAATATACCTGTGCTGGTTTGGAACTGTTACGTACCCTAGAAAATGCCTTGTCCTTTTAATCCAATCTTGTGTGTGAAGATCTATTGTGGGTAGGACCTTCTGATTAGGTTGTTTCAATTGGGAGTATGACCCACCCAGTTCAAGGGGTCTTCGTCCTTTACGGGAGCCCTTTATGAGAGGAAAAAGGCAGAAATACACAGAGAGAGGGCAGAAAGAGAGAAACACCCAGAGATGCTAAGAAAGGACCCACAGATGCTCAGAGAGAAAACCACTGGAAACAGAAACTAAACCAGAGAGACAAGGACCAGCAGACTCGGGCCATGTGCCTTCCCACGTGACTGAAGAACCGTGGATGCCAGCAGTCTTTCCTCTGAGAAGGTCTCCTCTTGTTGATGCCTTATTTTGGACATTTTTCATGACCTTGGAATTGTAATGTAATAAATCCCCATTGTTAAAAGCCAGTCCATTTCTGGTATGCTGCATTTTGGCAACTTTCGCCAACACGAAGGGTACTCATATTAATATAAGATGTTAATAATAGAGGAAGTTGTGTGTAGGGTATACGGGAACTCTGATTTTTCTCAATTTTTCTGCAAACCTAAAACTGTCCGAAAAAATAAAGCCTATTAAAAATTGCATTTCTTTTGTGAAAATTGTTTCTCACTTAATCTCTTTTCATGAAACCATATTTTGACTTCAGTTATTCATTAGAATTTTGTTGCTGCTGTTTGTCCAGAAGGCTAAAAGAAGAGGGAAAAATACATATCTCTAAAATCATGGATGTTTTTTCTTTACCAACACACTATGCCACTGTGAGGAAACAGTATACCTGTTCCAAGGCAAAATCTTAATGAAAAGTGCAGCAGTTACAAACTGTCAGAGCCGTAACACAATTGCAGATCATATAGTACAGCCTGCCTTGTTGCACAAACAGCAGGGAAGTTCAGGTAGATCCTGTTACTTACTTACTCATGGTCATAGAGCTAGTTAATGTCAAAATTGAGGAAGAAAAGTATTTTTAGTAGTTTCAAAGGAGGATGCTCTTGAAACCTCTAATAGAGGACCAAGTTTAAAACAAAACAAAAATATTCAAGGTTTGTAAAATAAAATAATTCCCAGATAAGAATAGCTGCAGATATTTACTGTATGTTGAGACATGGTCACAAATATTTGTGGATTGGCAGAACTCACTGGAGCCAGGTCTTATGGAAAGAGTGATTGATTAAACTATTTTTATTTGATCAAAGCCAAAGGTTATCTGAACCGTGGAGCCATCCCTGGAAGTTTCTGAGTAACTGACACAAAAAACCAAAATATTTTTTTCCAGAGTAGAAACCACTCATTCAAGGTTTTGAAGATTTTATCTACAAGGTTTCTTATGGCTCATAAATTGAGAACCTAGATCAAAAAACTTCTCTTGCATTCCTGTAAGGTTTACATTTCTTGGGGTCTGTTTATACTGACCTAAAGCTCAGACTGCTTCAAGTTGCACACTGCTTCACCTTTTGTTTCATGACATCTCTGCTGGGCATGAATTCAAGAGTACCACAGGTACAAAAACAAACAAACAAACAAACAAACAAAAATAAACTTAGGTACCTTCCAGCTCTAAAATTCTATGTTCTTTGTCCTCAGGTAAATCACCTATAATCAAGGAAAGCATTGTATGCTGTTCTTACAGGGCCTATTTAGTTTAAAGCATTTATTAAGTATATGCTAGGAAATCAAATTATTTTCCAGAAGATGCAGTTGCTTACAGATCTTATAGTTAATTTGAAATAAATTATTTAAATTTATTTATGAAATAACATACAAATTTTGAAATAAAAATTTAAAATATTGTATAACAGTAGGAAAAACATGGTCTACTAAGAATAATGTTATACACAAATGGGTGATGTAAGTAATACTAAACTTTCCTATACAAATATGATGGTAGAATAGAGCTTATTTTCATTTCAAAGCAAAATTTAAAAAAATTTTCATTCTGAAATCTTATGGGAAATGATAGTATGGCTTTATCTCCTTTCATTTTTATCAGTCATTATTTGCTTGAGAATAGTTTCTCATTATTAATTGTTAAGGTTAGATTAACTTTCTTAGTAGGAAATAGAAGCTTGATAGGATCTTAATTTTGATGTCATAAGTTGTAAGACTTTCCCCCTTATTGTCATTAAAGTTTCAGCTATTGATTTGCAGTATATACTCTCCAAAAGTGAAAACAGATGTTTAGACTAAAAATATGAAGGTCAACTTTTGACTATATTAATAGGTAAGTGTCAGAAGATAAAGTAGACACACTTCTCCCCATAAGTGGAAAGAAGAAGGCAGACTGGCTAGAAACAGTGGGTCCAAAGAAAGACAGGGCAGTGGGTTTCCTTTTTGCATCATATATCCTGGACTAAGTGCTAGAGAATCCAGCAACCCAGAAATGTCATCAGGTGCAACCAAAAACACTCCCAAGAAAAGCCTGCTCTCTCTGGCCAAAAGACCAGGAAAGGGAAGCCTAGAAAGACAAAACTAACCACTAACTACAATCAAACACCATAAACAAACAAGCACCCTGTAGCCCCAAACCCACCTCCATCATCAAAGGCCAAGAAAGGAGTCTAGACTTCCATCCTCACCAGACTGTAACAAGATGTCCCAAATTCCCAGACCACAGTGCTGTCAAGAAGGCTAAGCATTAAGAAGCTGGAACTTTTATCCCCACCCAAATTAACAGCAACCCCTCCCTCCCACAGTGTCAGTGAAAACCACATAGGGAGTCTGGATTTACTTACACCCCCACCTGGCATGACAAAACAGCCAAGACCCTTTTTGTCAAGTTAGTGTCAGAGGAGGATGAGTAGTAATCTAGGACTTTTACCATCTCCCAGCAGTAAAGAGGACTCCCCACCCCCAGGGCTAGTAGAGGCCACATGGGGAGCCTAAACTCCCACTCCTGCTGAGCAATAGCAAGGCACCATTCCCCACACCTGGGGTGTCAGTGAAGTGGTGAGGCAGCACCACCTGTCCTCCCTTGGTGAGGTGTCAGAGGAGGCCTGCTGAAAGAGAAGATTTAAATAACATCTAGAGTTTCCTAGCATAATAACCAAAGTGTCCAAGCTACATCAGAAAATTACCTGCCATACCAAGAGCCAGGAAAATCTCAACATGAATGAGAAAAGATATTCAATGGACAAAAGTATCAAGATGACACAGATGTTGGGATTATTGCACAGGATTTTAAAGCAGCCATCATAAAAATGCTTCAACAAGCAATTATGAACCTCCTTGAAATGTGAAAAAAATAAAAAATAAAAAGTCTCAGCAAAGAAATAGAAGGTATAAAGTAAAAACATGGAAATTTCAGAACAAAAAACAGAAAAACTAAGATAAAAAGTAAATAAATGATGTAAGAGCAGAATAGCGAGGACAAAGAAAAGAATCAGTGAACTTGAAGATAGAACAATAGAGAATACTCAAACTGAACAACAGAGAGAAAATAGACTAAAAAAAAAAAAATAGACCATACAAATGATCTATCATCTGTGTCACTGGAGTCCCAGAAGGAGAGGATTTAGAAGATGGGGCTAGGAAAACTGCCCAAAGAAATAACAGCTGGGATTTTCCAAAGTTTGGCAAAAGATATGAAGTACAGAATCAAGAAACTTAGTGAACTCTAACATGATAAACCCAAGATGTCTATGTCAAGACACATCGTAATCAAACTTATTAAAACTAAAGGCAAAGAAATAATCTTTAAAGCAGCAAGAGAAACTATCCCTTAACTATTAGGGAAAAAGGATTTGAATCACAGCGATATGTCATCAGAAATCATGGAGTCCAGAAGAAATTGGTACATTTTTCAAGTGCTGAAGAAAAAACTGGCAACTCTTAATCCTATAACCAGCAAAAATATCTTTCAGGAAATCAAAATATTCTTAGATGAAAGAAAACTAAGAGAATTTGTTGCCAGCAATGCTACCATAAAGAAAAAAAAAGGCTAAAGGAGATCTTCAAAGAGAAAGAAAATAACAGAAGGAATCTCAAGACATCAAGAGGAAAAAAAGAACAACAGAATGAGTAGCAATCTGGGAAAATACAATAGGCTTTCTTTCTCTTCTTGAATTTTCTGTTATGTTTCATAATTGGAGCAAAAATTATAACATGGAAGTGGCTCTCAGTATACACAGAGGAAATATTTTAAGACAATTATATTATAATCATGGAAAGTTAAAGGCACTTAAAGGAAGATAAGGTTTCTACATTTCACCTGAACTGTTAAAATGTCACTATTAGTTGACTGTAATAAGTTATGTATTTATAATGTAAAATACCTAGATCAAGCATTAAAAAATCTATACAAAGTGATAATGCTCAATCACAATAGATAAATCAAAATGGAATTCTAAAAAGAGTTATTCAAATAACCTATAGAAATGCAGAAAAAAGAAAACAGAAACAAAAAACATATGTTTATCAAACTTCAGCCTTAAAATATCAATAATTACATCAAATGTAAATGATCTAATATACCAATTAAAAGACGAAGATTAGTAAAGTGGGTAACTGTTGATACAGGTAACAACTTGGATGGATCTCAAGGACATTAAGCTGAATGAAAAAGGCTAAATCCTTATGGTTCCATTTATACAACATTCTCAAAATGAGAAAATTATAGAGATGGAGGAAAGATCAGTAGTTGCCAGATGTTAGAGATGGTGCAGGGAAAGGAGGGTGTGATTATAGTGATAGTATGAGGGGATAGTTCTAAATTTTGATTGCAGTGACAGTTGCACAAATCCACATATTTGATAAAATGGCATACACCTATATACACACATTGTACCAATGCCAATTTCATGGTTTTGAAAATTCTTTGGTGAAGGGTACACAGGAACTCGCCATACTATTTTTTTTTAATTGAAATATCAAAATTTTATTCTTGAGATGTTTGGGCTGACACACTGAAGAATGCTATTCCTAGAGGATAGGAATTTTTCAGCACTTTGGAAAGGAAAGCTAGCTATATAGTTAGCTAATGAGAATTGTGCAATTGATCCTTTGGTAATATGTCCTGAGGAAAATGGTCAGAGTCAATATTTTTCACCTTTATGATTTTTCCAATCACAGCATCTGGCATTGTTTCCCTTTTTTTAAAAATTAAATTCAGTTTTATTGAGATATATTCACATACCATATAATCATCTGTGGTGTACAATCAACTCATCGCAGTACCACCATATAGTTGTGCATTCATCACCCCAATCTAATTTTGAACATTTTCCTTACACCAGAAAGAATCAGAGTAAGAATAAAAAATAAAAGTAAAAAAGAACACCCAAATCATCCCCCCATCCCAACCTATTTTTCATTTAGTTTTTGTCCCCATTTTTCTACTTATCCATCCATACACTAGACAAAGGGAGTGCAATCCACAATGTTTTCACAATCACACTATTACCCATTGCAAGCTACAGTGTTCTACAATTGTCAAGAGTCAAGGCTACTGGGTTGGCGTTTGATAGTTTCAGGTATTTACTTCTAGATATTCCAGTACATTAAAACCTAAAAAGGGTTATCTATATAGTACATAAGAATGTCCACCAGAGTGACCTCTCATCTCCACTTAAAATCTCTCAGCCACTGAAACTTTATTTTGTTTCATTTTGCATCCCCCTTTGGTCAAGAAGATGTTCTCAGTCCCATGATGCTGGGTCCAGATTCATCCCCGGGAGTCACATCCTGCGTTGCCAGGAAGATTTACACCCCAGGGAGTCAGGTCCCACATAGGGGGGAGGGCAGTGAGATCACCCGCCAAGGTGGTTTAGCTAGAGAGAGAGGGCCACATCTAAGCAACAAAGAGGCACTCAGGGGGAGACTCCTAAGCACAGTTACAAGCAGGTTTAGCCTCTCCTTTGCAGTAACAAGCTTCATAAGGGCAAGCACCAAGACAGAGGTCTCAGCACATCAATCCGCCAGACTTCAGTGTTTGCGAGAACATCAGCAACAATCCAGGTGAGGAAGTTCAACACTTCCACATTTTCCCCCAGCTCCTCAGGGGGCCCTGCATGTATATTTTTATTCTCCGCCTAAATTACTTTGGGATGTCTCCATACTATTTTTGCAACTTCCTGTGAATCTATAATAATTTCAAAACAAAAAGTTAAAAAAAGACTGTATTTGACCCCATTAAAGCAGTTTTAAAACAGTACGCACCCCCCATAACCCTCCCCCCCCACACACACACAAGAGTACAACAAAAGCATTTGTCTCTAAGATGGCTTAATTCTTCACTTTCAGAAATAAGTTATAAAAATTGAAATTTGTCTTTAAAATAAATAAATGAATCACAAACAATAAAATGAATAAAACCTTTTTTTGGACATTTGGCCACCTCCTCTACTCACCACCGGACATGGTCTGAGCCTTGATCCTCCATCTCAAAGGGAGATCTTTGAGTCTGAACCCTGGTGCCCACCAGGACCTTCAGATCGACCTCAGCCAGGATCTCTCATTTTCCCCAACTGTAAGGGCACCGCAGACATGGTCCTCATCCATGATTTTCCAGGTAATGGACAAGAAGGCTCTGGGCCTAAGTCTGCCAGACAGAAAATAACATTTGTGAAATCTTTTTTAGGGAAATAAAAGATGCCAAATTCAGCCAAAAGAAGGACCCACTTCCTCTTCAAAAGCAACCATACTTAAAAAGACATTTCAGCAGATTGGAGACCATTCTCAGGGCAAACTTAGAGTTGAAGATAGCATCATCAGAGATAGCATCACCATGTTGTAGAAGGGGCCTGGTCACTGTGACACCACTGGAGGAGAGCCCCCCATCCAGGAGTGCTTGGATTTCACTAGGACAAACTAACTCCACTGGAAATCCATGAAATGTCAGACATTACTGGTTCTCAGGGTTGATTTCTCCTGAGTTCCTCACCATTGAAACTCAGGTCAGTGAGTTAACTTTGTTGAGACCCTTCAGGTATCTACCCCTGCCCATATGGTCTGACAGAACAAAAATGAGGGGGGTGGAGAGGGGAATGAAATTGTTATAACCTTTGTAGGCAGGAGCAGACTTCAAAGATGCAGAAGAATCTAAATCAGGAGGAGGCTCACCCAGGAACCTAGGCCTTCAAGCCCTCTGCTGCAGCTAATGATTATACCCTAACACACCTGTGGTTGGAGAATGGGTAATGGCATGGAGCTGCTTTGATCTCCTACATTTCCTGTATGGCCAGGTGGAGCTTACAGTGGCCAGAGCTCATGGGCTGGTCTCACCTGGCTACAATCTGCTTTTTCCATTACTCCCAAAGCAGTATATAAATAATGTCACTTTCTATTTGTACAATGAGCACAGTTTTATAAAACCTAGTGTCCCTTAGTCCTACTGATGGCCACACAAAAATGTTTTCCAGCCAGTCCTAGAACTACTGTGCAGTTTCTACCAGTGTTGTCTAAATGGTGGAAGCAAGGCCCAAGTTTCCTTGGGTTTCCCTGGAAGATTCTGGTATGTACTTCTGTGAGTGCTTTTATAAAAAAAGAGCTGGCATACTTTTAGGAGGGAAAAAGAGCTAGTCAAAAGATTTTCTGTCCAGTTGAAGAATATCACAAAGTCAGTGAAAAGATTAGATGTTTACACAACCTGTGAAGTCCTTGAGTCACCTCCAGTGGAGACCAATCTTCTGAAATTACATACACCAAGTCAGCAGCCTTAATAAATAATCTGAACATACCCACCACTTAACTTGAGGGCCTTCTCAAAGAAAGGGAGCCCCCTATACTATTATTTTACCAGGTGATGATGGCTTGTCTTCAAGGACAGATAGGGTCACACAAAGATGAATCAAAATCCTTTTGATCCCAAATGTCTGATGCCCAAAACATCTTGATAGCCTATCAGAAGTATGTAGAACAAATTCAGAGGGATCTAAGGATGGTTTGGATGAAAATGCCCATCTTTGGAAAAGCTTAAAACTGCTTTCCCAAGAAGTTTGGAATGTAAGGAAAGAGTACAGAAAGTTAAGGAGCAATAGAAATGCATAAAGCTCGAACACAATAACATGGGTTGTAAATGACAGAGTCAGTTAAAAATCTCTCACTGATAACATGCTGAAGATGTTAAGTTTACTGACTTTCATTAGAGACAATTACATGTATGATGGCAACAGAGAATTAGACCCCAAAAAAAAGGGAATCCAAAAATGTAGACCAAGACTATTAAGTGGAAGTCAATTTGAAGAAACGCAGCGGTGCTGTTAATGTAAATGTTTCTTTAAAAAGGCTTGAAAGAGGAAAGCAAGGAATATTTTTAAACTTACGTAAAGAGAATCAAGTGATTGTAGCACTTACCATTCAAATGAAAAGCCTCCAAACTGAACAAGCATCTTTGCAGTCTGCAAATACACAGATTTAACGTGAAATTTGAAAGCTGCATCTGAAACTTCAAATATTGCCAGAATTACATCAAGAATATATAATACAACTTTGCACAAAAATTGAGGAGGGAATTTATCACTTAGAAAATACAGAGGAAACTCTCAACATGTATGGAAAACATCACATACACACCTCAGAAGTACAGCTCCTGCAGGAAGATGGCCAAAGACTTGGAGAAAAATACTGGAAAGAACCATTTACTTCTATTGAAGCTGGACTATCTCCCATGAGATCATATATCCGTGATCTCTAGCAGCTTTGGTGATGGAGGGAAAGCTCAAGGAGATAAGAAAATGGTCGCAACAGATAAAAACTAGCTGAAATAGAGTTTAAGCCTTTTCCCAAGCCTTTCACTTTTCCCCCTGCTTTCAACATGCAGCCTGGGCACATGCACGAGAGGACCAAGGCCCCCCAGGGAAGGAGAGCAGTGAGCACCCTGGGATCGGGTCCCACTCAGGCTTAACTCAGCTTTCACGGCCAACCTGTGCACATCCACAGCCACAGCAGGACATCTGAGTGTGGTTTCTCTCACAACTAATTTTGATTTATCACTTTTGAGTTTACATGCTGCCACTTAATTGATGCTAAATGTACTCCAATTGAAGTGTTATCAAATTGTAATTCCTAAAATAGTATTTTGCAATAAAGATAGTTTTGAAAGAATTCTTATGAATGCATTATTTCCATTTCATTGTACCCTCTAGAATCAATCATAGTATGATATTCTGATTTAATTAAATGACCCACTATTATCGAAATAATAATTGAAGTTTGACATGACCAGGTAGAAACATTTGAAACAGCTAAAAAATATTTCTATACATGTTTTGAGCTATTTAAAGAAATTTGTAGAAGTAACTAAATGTTTACTGCAATAAAACTTTAGTGACTTTAAAAAATACAAAAATATTTTTAAAATGAAACTATAATAACTATCCCATCTAAATCTATTAGTATTTTTATTAGTTTCACACTTCAGTCTATAGCTTAAATTAGGAGAATTAGTATTGTGCAATCATTTGTTTCTTCTTCTGTTTTTAGTTAAATTTGGTAATTTTGTTTATGATATTCCTTACTGTACAAATATTTCTAAATTTGATTCAGTCAAAATAAAATTGCCCCTTTTAAAATCATGTCAATACATGAATATTAATAACAAATTTATAAATTAAATCTGTGAAGATTTGGAAGATAAAATGTTGGGAAATGGGGCTTCTCTTGATTTAATATATTTGTGTCTAAAACACTTGTCGCATGGAGGGAATCCATTTGAGCCTCGACTATGTCCACCTCAGGGATGCAGGCATGTGTGGTGATGGGATGATGCTGCTGGCTTGCTGGGGTCTCTCTGTGTATTTAGTGAATTTAGAAATGAGCCTCCAGGGAGGAGGTTTTGCACAGCCATCTGGAGGGGACAAAACAATGGCAGTATCAGCACTGTGCTCCTCATAGGCTCACCAGAACACTGTGGAAGGGGAGGAAGTAGAGGTAGAAAATGAAATAAATGTTTTTTTCCTGTCATCTCCAGGCACCATGAGGCTCATGGGAGTACTGCTATGAAGGTTGCCAGAGCAAACTGTCCCACAGAGTAAGGGCAAGGGAGTGTTCTACCGTCTATACCCAGAACACAGGGAGGGAACTCCTCAACAGAACACCTGTGTATACAGCTGTCCGGATGCCTCCACCACATACCACCTATCCCAGGAGATTGTCCCTTGATAATAGCATCATGGGTCTCACAAAAGGTATCAAGAGCAGAAACAGGGGTTCTAAGTAGCCTTCTAAGTGGTGGACACCAACAAGGAGGCAGAAAACAAACAAACAAACAAACAAACAAAAAATGAGTGAACATACCTGAGACCCTAGTGGGTTTCCTTATAATGGCTGGAATAGAGTTAACATTCACCTAAGTTAATGAGGCACAGAGAAGACTATGATGAGATTAGACACTACATCTCAGCAGTGTTATTTTTTCACCTCCCTCCACCTAATTTTTTTTACCAGAAAGGAAGAGAAAGAAGAAAAACACCCATATAAATGTGCCCAAAAGGAACAGCAAAGGAAAAAAAGAAAGAATGCAAAAATAGAAGGCACCATTTCAGGAGTTGCTAGCTTATACACCAATGCTATCGATAAACCAATTGTTCTAGTTTGCTAATGCTGCTGGAATGCAAAACACCAGAGATGGATTGGCTTTTATAAAAGGGGGTTTATTTGGTTACACAGTTACAGACTTAAGGCCATAAAGTGTCCAAGGTAACACATCAACAATCGGGTACCTTCAATGGAGGATTGACAATGGCATCCGGAAAACCTCTGCTAGCTGGGAAAGCATGTGGCTGGCCTCTGCTCTAGAGTTCTGGTTTCAAAATGGCTTTCTCCCAGGACATTCCTCCCTAGGCTTCAGCTCCTCAAAAATGTCACTCTTAGTTGCTCTTGGGGTGTCTGTCCTCTCTTAGCTTCTCCGGAGCAAAAGTCTGCTTTCGACGGCCATCTCCAAAATGTCTCTATAAGCTGCAGCTCCTCTCTCAGCTCCTGTGCACTCTTCAAAGTGTCCCTCTTGGCTGTAGCAAGCATGCTCCTTCTGTCTGAGCTTCTATAGTGCTCCAGTAAACTAATCACAGGCCATGCTGAATGGACGGGGCCACACCTCCATGGAAATTATCCAATCAGAGTTATCACCCACAGTTGGGTGGGGCACATCGCCATGGAAACAACCTAATCCAAACGTTCCAACTTAATCCCCACTAATATGTCTGCCCCCACAAGATTGCATCAAAGAACATGGCTTTTTCTGGGGGATATAATATGTACAAACTGGTACACCAATGTATATAACATGAAGAATAAATGAATAATATTAATGAGCGTTGTATTTTTTAAAAATCTAAGTTTTAGTTCAGCACAATAATAACCTTCAGGGATTCCTTGTGACTTAATGTGATAGACTCCTGAATGACATGAAATAATAGGAGTGGACCCTAATTCAAACAGATCTATTGATAAGTGAGGCATAATCATAGCCCACGTTAAAGAAGTTATGAGCCTATAGTTGAAACCCACGAACCTCAGGGCACTGTATTTTGGATGGCATTATGAGAAGAATTAAAAATAAATAAACAGGACTAATATATTACAAACCGCAAAGCCAGATGCAGAAAATGAAGGATATTTTCTCAGTGCAATACATGATCTTGACACTCTTGACAAAATGTAGTGGGGGCTCAAAAACAGCTGGATGATGCTTTCTGGGAAAAAGGATTTAAA
Source organism: Choloepus didactylus (assembly GCF_015220235.1). Taxonomy (NCBI): domain Eukaryota; kingdom Metazoa; phylum Chordata; class Mammalia; order Pilosa; family Megalonychidae; genus Choloepus; species Choloepus didactylus. The sequence goes on along the minus strand of NC_051308.1, from coordinate 61,337,150 downwards.
AAATTCTTTCCTTCTCCTGCTGAAAATGTTAATTCCCATGAATTACATTTTAGTGGAAAATACAGGCAATGAAATAAAAAATAAGAAAATTTAGTTAATGACTAATTTCTCAAGAAAGTATGGTTAAGAATGCTGAGGCAATCCCTCCCTCCTAAGAAAGAATAGTCACGTAATACATAGCTTGCTGTTTGTCACTGATACAGGCTGATGCAAAGAAAAATTGAGCTTCTTAAATCTTTTGCTTCTAACTTCTCTGTCAAATACAATAATTTCCAGACCAAAGTGAATGAACAGACTTTGACAGGATGAATTTAAGTCCAAGATTGGTAAGGTGATAATAAAACTGCAGGTTGATTTCCTTCTTTAAGTCTCCAAAATTGAATACACTACATCCCAGATAAAAATGCTGTCACCTAGGTAAACTGGTGATTGGCCAACACTAACATGATGTAATCCAATAGCAATAAGCATAAAAACTCTCACTTGTGGCCAAAAGAAATAACTCTGTAAGGACTGGATGGGGAAGGCATGCTTTTCAAAATAATCTGTCTCATCATCAGACAAAGTCATTTGAAAATTTGAGTGGTGAAAGGCTAAGAGTAAAGATGAAAATACCAACTGTTGTGTTGTATCATAGAGGATGGGCTGAGGTGGACTTTGTAAGAAGCCAAAACTGTGGCAATAATGAAGTAGAGTTTCACTTGGTCACATACTATTTTACTTAAAAAAAAAAAAATAATAACAAATTGAAGTATGGACACACAAGAATCAGAAACTCAAGAAAAATCAATGATCATACTACAAGAAGACAAAACACAGATCCCTAAAGAGGCATGAAAACAATCCAAACAAATACTTATGGATTGCATTCTGTAGTACAAATATCTCTTTTGGAGACTAACTTTATCTCTGTACCTAATATTTAATATGACATCAGGTAGCCGAACATCACCACATAAAAACATTGGGGATTTTTATTTATAGAAAGCTCAGTCTGTTGACAGTGGGAAGCAGATAATAATAATAATAATCTGTTGACATGTTAAGCAAAATACAGTGTGGAGAATTAATGGTGTTAGTATATCACTACTGTGTTCTCGTTCAAAGATCCATGAAGTTTAGTACTGGAAACCATAACTTGTGAAGTGTAAAAGTAGGTGGGTTCTCAAAGGACGGCAAACCTTTGAATGAAAAATGAAATCAAACTTTTATTCTAGAGTAGAAAAGCCTAAGGAAAAACAAGATAGTACTGCTCAAATGCCTGAAAATTATCATAAGAGGGCATCTATTTGTTCTATGTAATCTCAAAAAGTAGACCTAGGACTTATTGTCTTAAAAATGATATGCATTTTTAGGAATAAAAAAGAGCTCTAAGAATTTTTTTTTCACAAATTGAAGGAGGAGCTCATGGTATAGTAAATTAAAGGCATGGGTGGTAATAAAACCTTATTGGGAGAGAATTCAAATACAGAATAAGGTGATCCAATTAGATGAGTAAGACCTTTTGAACCCTTAGATTTCAAAATTTTACTCTTTGAGTGTCAAAGTGTCTGAGTTGAATTTTTTGTCTCATGCCCTTGTCTCCACATTGGAAGAACTATAGAGCATAGAGCACAAAAAGATACTATAGAGAAAAGGAAGAATATGATGGGCAAAAGTGATTCCAAGAAAAATCAATTTTGTTCTCAATGTGCCTTTTTTTCTCTATCTTGCCCAAATTTTCATTGCAGTAATCATCTGATTCTCCTTTAAAGTCTTCAGTGCTTACAGATGTCTCATTCAGTGTAACAGCCTAGTATTCAAATGTTCCTAATAATGAATTATTCTAGAACAACTCTCCAACCCAAACTTTTAATTCAAGTAAAATTCATTCTCATCTTTCAAACCATTCTTCCCCACCAAAGCATCCTCTATTCTTATCTAATTTGCTACCACTGAAGTATGTAGCAGAATGCCGGTGAGTAGATTCTTAGCAAATTGTTAGTCAATGGTTGACTATTCACTCTAGCCAGAACTACGTTTTAGAAGTGGAAACTTCCTATAAGGTTCATTTTTTTCTCAATTGTAAGAAAATCTGTTTAGTTACTGAAACACTGATGAAGATATAATGCACTTTTCGATCAGTTGGTACCTAGGTATAGCCAGTTTCAATCATAGAAATGAATTATTGAATACCTAAATTTGAAAGCATAATATAAGTCAAGAAAGAGTGTGAAGTGCTACAACAAGGCAAGCTCAGCATGCTGGGGGAGCCTCCCTCTGGGGGGCTCATGATTTTCTTGTGATAATCAGTGAACGACTTGTAGGAAGAAGTATATCAGAGCTGGTCTGAAGGTTAAGACTTAGCTTGGCAATGAAGTGGGTAACAGAGCCTCGAAGCAAAGGAAACGATGTGTGCAAAGTGCCAGAAGTCAGAGAGGGAGACCTATTGATGATATGCAGATTTTTCGGTATAAGGAGGAAGGATGAGAGATGAAGCTGAAGAGGTAAAATAGGAATCATGAGATGCCTTGCTTAAAAGTGTCTATATATTTTTTCTTGTCTGTACACAGTAACTACTCAGAAGACAGTATTAATGTAAAAAGAAATGTTTAAGTCAAGGGAGGAGGATACTCAACTGTTGATATATGATTTAAAGGGTACCCTACAATCTTTCCCAAGAAAAACACCTTCCCTGCAATTGTATTGGTGTCTCATTATTAGATTCATGTCTTTAGGTCTTCAGTACTTTATTTAAATGGTTTATATCACTGGTACGGTACTACAAAGCCATTACTGGTAACACTTCAGTCAATATTCTATGACCTAGCTAGCTGCAAATAAGGCCCTGTGGAAACACAACTCAGAATATGTCCCTGGGGGAAGAGTCAGTCCATCCTGAAAGAAACTGAAGTTTAATGAAAGGGAAGTGCTTATATCCATCCTGGATAGAAAGTCATTAATAAAATCCAGTTTCTGAAACAAAGAGGACTGTGTTATTAAAGTTCTTTGATAGGTCATTAGTTGTAACTCATGAAGCATTTTCCCATGGAATCATTGTGGAAAACAAATAGTGGTTAGATCCTTTACGTCTTCCCACTTGCCAACAAATAGGAGGCAGGAACTTCTGACTTTCCTGACCTAGGGAAGGGACTTCATCAATAAAGACAGTGAACAAGACAGACGGTGAATACAGAGATAATAGGGTTATGGAAAAGAAGGTGGAAGACAGAACAAGGGCTCCAGGGAGGGGTATCTGTGAATGCTCAGAATGTCCTTCTGGTGTATTTCCCTGGAGACCCTCTCTTCCTCCTGTTCCCTACCTCTTGTTCCTGACCATGCACACTTTCCTACCCAGGGTGACTCCAAAAACCAAAGCAGTCACCCAACCTTGTTGTCATTCTGCCACCAGAGAATGAGATATGGCCGATTCAATAGACCAGGCCACCAAACACCAACCCTGTTCTGTTCCAAGGATGTTTAACCTAAGGAGGAAGTGATGGAAGACAGGGGTGGGGACACAGTTGACAAGTGGTTGGTTTCAACACCAGTCAGCAGCTGTGATGGTTGATTTCATGTGTCAGTTTGGTCAGGTGATGGTGTCCAGTTGTTTGGTCAAGCAAGCACTGGCCTGGTTGTTACTGTGAGAATGTTTCGTGGACTTAAATCACCAGTAAATTGATTTCATCTATGGCAGACCACATCTACAATCAACTGAGGACACTGCCTTCAACAATGCGAGAAGTCTCATCCAATCAGTTGAAGGCTTGAAAAGGAGAAGTCACAATTTCAACAGTCAGAAGAGAGAATTTCCGTCTCTACTTCAGCCGGCCAGCTTCTCCTGGGGAATTCATCAAAAACTTTCATTGGAGTTCTCAACTTGAGACCTGTCCCGCAGAATTTGGGCTTGCCATCCCCACACTGCATGAGATGATTCTTGTAATAAAATTATGAAATTCTTTAAAATTTCATAATATTTACAGATATCTCCTGTCAATTCTGTTTCCAAGAGAACCCTGACAAAGATGGGTCCTGAGGAGATAAGCAGGGAAATGGTGAGCGTGAGAGACAACTAAAGCTCTTCCTTTCTTTTTCCTCTCCTTCTCTTTGTCATAACTAGTCATTCCACCCAAAGCCCTGTCCGCACTGTCATTGTAGGGTGAGATGAGAAATTGAAACTACATTCCTGTGAAGGACAGAATGATAAATTGGAACTATATTCCTAGGGAAGGCAGAATTAGATAATAGTGTAATTAAACACAGACAACTAAAGAATTAAAAGCAGCCTTAAATATTGATTTATTTTTTAGTTTAAGGAATTATTTTAAATATATTTAATTTCAAAATCTTTGTTTTGAGACAAAACACTACATAAATAAAAAAATCAAGATAAAAGTTAATTCATGTTTACAACAATATTTAAGTTCTTTTCCTTACAGAATTACACCTTGTATTTTCATAGTTTTGGTCAACGTCTACTAACTGGAACATAAGCTGCTATTTTTGGCTACAATTTCATCAGTAAAATGCCTTTTTAGTGGGGAAAAGTATCTTCCTATCTGACAATTGCACAATACATAAAATATTAAAGATCTTAAATTAACAAAGTGGTATAATCCCAGAGAGAGGACTTCTTTATGCACATGGTACTTCCCTGATCAAAAAAGATATGTTCTGACATCTGTGAAATTCAAGCTGGGATTTAGTCTCTTTGACCTTACCCAACCTGTGCAATAAACCAACAACTATTTCATTGTCTCCAATAGCTACAACATTTCACATGCAAGAAATCAAATCTTGGCTCCAATTAATAAAATGCAACTTCAAGATTGAATTATTAAACAAATTTTCTAAAAACCACTTGTATACGATGGAAAAGAAATTCTTTTAATCAAATCGTTAGTGTGAACTAACTAATTCTAACTAAGGGAGCATAAGCTCTTTAGAACACCAATTTAATGTGATAATAAAACTTGAATTTTAAGAGATATATGCTATTAATCACAAATATTACCTGTTCAAATGGTGTTAAGGGAAACTGAATGTTTGAAACAAGAAACTCCACCATTTAGAATCTGACACAGTTAAAAGTCTAAGAAACAAATGGATATCCTTGCAAATTTGGGGTAGAAGTGAATAAAATGTCAATAATTTTATCTCTAATATCATCCATACAATAATGATGTTTTGACCTTTTTCTAATAATGTGCCTTTTTAATTATTTTTTCCTAAAAATTATAAAGACATTGCAAACCAGAAGAGCAAGCATGCATTAATTATTCAATCTTATGATGCTCTTCAAAGATGGGTGATAGGCAAGAACCATTTTTCCTGCTTTTTTTTTTTTTTTTTTGCTCTACTGTATACTATGTATTATTTGTTGATGAGTTGCTACAGATCTTTAAAGATTTTATCATTTAGTTTTGATTTCTACACCACACTTCTTAATTTAAGGGCCTCATCAGGTATATTACAGGCCCCATTGTCAATTCCACAGTGTGGTGACCCAAATTATTACTCAGCAGCCACAATTCATAGCTCCATTTCCACTCTCTGAGGACAGAGTGTGGTATTCTCCTTGAGTTAGTGGTATCAAATAAGTATGTTTGTCACCACATGATTGAACAGCTCAGTGTTCCTGGGACTTCGACTCCCATATTTTCTTGTGATCTGGGCACATCAATAGTTGAATTACTCTGTGCAATGAATGAGCTCACCCTTGGCAATAGTAATCAAAGCTCCTGTGCAGGAAAAAGACATGTTAAACACACAGCCTGGAAAGTTTTAATACATATTGGAGGTTAGGATTCTGCCAATAGTCATATCCACTCATTGTTTTTTCAATGCTTGCAATTCACAAATGAAGAAGAGCACTGTTCTTAACCATAAGCAGCCTGCAATCTGATTTTGTAAATATTATTCATGAAACAGAGAATAAATGTGCTTGCTTTAAATTCAGCAGTTAGGATGAAACTGAAAACAACAGAAATCTTCTGTAATGCTCCACTTGGGGAAAAGACGTCAGATTAGCATTTGTTTAATTCTGTATGCCACGTACCTTCACGTATAATATTTCATTTAAACTAACCTGCCCAAGGAATTGTATTTAATGCCCTTTTAAGGACCTAATGCCCACAGAATGTAAGCAATTTCCTCCAAAATCACACTGCTAATAAGTGACAGAGCTAGGATATGAATAAGCTCTAACTCTAAATTCCATTGTCTTTCCACTATAGCAAAGAAAGAACTCCATTACCTCATGCTGGCTTTGCAATATTGAGGGAAATGCACAGTGCATCAAATGGAATAAAGCCCTGGATTCACAAAATAGACTGCAATATACCAAGCTCTTTGTAACAGGGATTTCAATTTTTTCAAGTGTATGAATCTCTCAATTTGAGGCTAGATGCATAGTCTCTCTCTTGTCTTGCTGGGAAAGTAATGAAGTCCATGGAGATTCCTTTTCTTGTGCCTGCTTGGCCTCATCTTAGAGAACTACTCTGGCCAGTCTACCAGCCATCTTAGGTAAGTCAGGCCCGGAAAACATAAAATTGCAAACAACCTTCTTTCCTGAAAAATACTTCTTTGACAGGATTAGAAATACCTGCTTTTATTTTGAAATAGAAATGCCTTTAAGAAATGGGAAGGGACCACTGCAGTCTTCACATTTAGTGTTATTTGAAAATTTCCCCTGGTAATCCTATGTTCTAGTGTACAAAGCAGTGTATTCAAAACAGTTGTGGGAGAACAGCTGTACTGATCAGACTTAGATTTTATAAGTGGATGAAATAGCAGTATTGTGTCATCAAATCTTCCAGCTCCAGGAGCAAATGATAAGATATGCGCCCTTTTTTTTTCTTTCATTTGCAGGTGCAATCATTTACAACTAAATGGCAGGAATGTCGTTCATACAAGCAGTTAATACGCACTAGAATTTTCCCAGTAACCAGATGGCATGCATTTCATACCAAGCTTGTTGAAATAAGAACTAAAATCATCTGCCAGTAAGTTGCATGGAAGTTTTCCACAGTCTCCTTAGGTGACCCCATTTAAGATTTTTGAGGTCAGAAAGCTTATAAATATTCAGTTCGCAGTGATTCACTTTCAGGGCTGTGGTGGAGTAATTATAGAATAATTCTAGCTAGCCATCAGTGAAAATATTCTGACTAAAGCTCATGTTATGTTGTGCTTTTCCTTTCTTATTAATTTCCTCTTGCTTGTCAATACATTATTTACTCAGAGTACTACCTAAAGATAATTGTATGAATCTATAAAGCTCTATACAATGTTATTTTCCTTGACTAGAGACATTATCATTGCAAATCCAAAACTTCAGAGAAGGTATGAAAGTATAGAAATTATACTTAAAATTTTTTGAATTTAGTAAACACTGTTTTGGTCTGAACAGCATACACTGCCCATCACCTGCTACAGGCACTCTCATTTTCCCTGGAATGGTGTCCACCTACCCTAGACCCATCCCTGGCTCTAGAGGAGCATTTAATCTAGATCCATCTAATCAGAGCATCATAGCCTCTCACCATAGGAATTGCATTCAATATGGTCAAGTGTCCCAAAACAGGCTCATGAGAGCCAGCAAGACACAACTGCGGGATTTTTGTTGCAATAGCTAGAGAGAAGCATCTTTCTTTTCCTTCAGACTTAAAGCTTATAGGATGTAAACATGGAGATGCTGGTGGTTATCTTGTTTACAATGTGAGGAAGCTTGTTTGCAAATAAGTCCCAAACAGTGGAAAGCAGGCCTCAGGGATGAAGAGATGAGAGAGAGATAGAGAGATCAAGATAGAGAGAGGGAGAGAGAAAGAGAGGCACCGGTGGGGGGTATGGAGAGGAAAAAGAGAATGTTTGAGTACTGATGCCATTTTTGAACACCTGGATGTATCTGGTGCCTAATTCTAACCCCAAGATTTTTGTTAGAGACAAAGCATTCCCTATTTGATTAAGTCAGTATGAGCTGGGTTTTCTGCTACTTCAGCTGAAACGTTCTTGAGTATTACATACAGAAAATCACATTTGTGCTCTCCCCAACTCTGGAAAAACAATGATGTGTTCCAGGCTTTGAATAAACTATTCTACGGGTATTTTTTTCTCAACTTTTGGAATAGGATTCATTTTCATGGTAATATGAGTCACAATTCTTGTTTTATCTAAATAAACAAAAAGACAGATTGCTTACTTGTCCGTCTCACATTAGGAGACAACCTAGTGAAGATGAGTGAGGCCCTTGATGAGGAACATTCTCTTTTCCATGAATTGTTCATTTTTATCTTTAACATTTATATACTTGGACAGCAATTTCATAAGCTTCAGGGTAATTTTTTTTTCATAAACATAGGAAACCCCATCACTTTAAAATGACTTTCTTTTCTCCTGAAGAAAGAAAGGGAGTAAAACACTTATTTCAGATGCCATCTAAACTGATGATTTCCTTTGTCCTTTTGTGTTCAGTTTTCAGCTTCATTTGTTCAGTATGGTGCTGACTCGATTTATGAGGCATAACTAGGCATCTCTAGTTCATTTCTCACAGTGACTGTTTCAGGCTTCCCCTCTCTCTCTTCACTCCAACACACACACACACACACACACACACACACACACACATACTATCCATATACATATATTATGTATATACACCTTAATTTCAAAATCACCATGGTCTCAGAGGACTTGTTCATGCTCAAGCTGCACATTTTTCCTGTGTTTTTTATCACATTCCTTTCCATCTATCTAAAGACTTTGTTCTATCAAATACATGTTTTTAAAAAATATTTATAACCTTTCCAATTTCAATCAACTGGATCTTTTCCTTCTTCCTTCAAATATAAAATATTCAAACTTGCCTTGAAAAAGAATGTCCTGGATACCATCACCCCCTTCAACTTCCATAGCATGAGAGTTATTCGTGCCACCTGTCTAGGTCTAGGTTTTGTCTCCTGCTGAAATCTGTGTTATTAGGTGGGGCCCCATGTGATTAGATCAGGCCAAAGAGTTGTGAGTGGAAGGGACATGTGTCACTTCTGAGCCAGAATACTTAATTGCCAATGCAAGACCCCTCCCACCCCTTCCACCTCCCCAGAGCTCCCTTTCTATCTGCTGGTGTCTGTCAATACTCAAAATGGTGATTGCTTCATCAACTTGGGTACCGAAGAGCAGAGGCCTGGAGCAGAACTCTGAAAGACATGGGTAATAGCTTTTGTTGTGTCGAGCCTTTAGGACTTGAAGGTTGTTTGCTATTGCAGCTTAAGTTGGCCTACTCTGTCTGATACACTGACTATTCTTTCTATTATTATTTTTTAATTGTCAGTTTCTTTAAAAGAGGGTTCTGTAAATATCACCACTATTTTCGGAATATTCCTTCACTTCTAACGGGTAAGTCTGGCTTTCTTGCCATCCTTGCCTGTTGTTTCTGCCTTTGTTCTGTGCCCTCTTGACTGTCTGCTGTGTCCCACACTACTGACTGTGATGTCCATCTTGAAACCACCACAGCTCCCATTGCCCTCAACTTCTCTGATTTTCCTGCTTACTCTCAGAACTTTCTCCTGTTTCTACACCAATTTGTCTTCTGTTGCCTAAGTTTCAGTCTCAGCAGTATAGTGTGATGAAAGGAATCCAAACTATGGAATGAGACGGCTTAAGTTTAAATTCCTCCTCACTCATGCATTAGCTAGGTGACCCTGGGCAAGTCACTACCCCTCTTTAAGTCTCAATTTCCTTTTCAACAAAATAGGAATAATAATGGCTAATTAGCACTGTCTAAAGATTAGTAATATAATGAATGTATAGTGTTTAGTTCATAGGGGAGACTAAACGAATGACAGTGGTGATTTTTAATGCATTCCAAGGCCTCCAATCAGTTTTCAGGGTGTAATATTTTCCTTTAAGCAGCATTGCTAGATTATACAATTCTAGAAGGCACCACTCACATTGCATTTAAATATTGTGCCTCTCTCTGAACTTCAGTGTGACTATGCCCTTAGAGTTGTACATTAGAGCCCACCAATTTAAAAATCCAAATAATAATCCACCCCAAATTGCCTCAGGTACTGTCCACTAATGACAGGAAAACCAATCTTTTGCTACTTTTCCCTTTTCATGTAATTTCTGGTAATTCAGAGAAATTCTTAATATGTTATACAAATCCATGATGGCTGTTGCTTTGATGGTCTAAACAATTGCGGCCTCTGATGTCTGCAGGTCCTCACCATCAATAACTGGCTGCTCCAGGCTGACACTGGGTGGCGTAAAGCAATACACTTCAAATACCTCTCCTTTTATCCCCTAAGTAGAGTTAAGACATGGCTGAGGTTTAACCAACTCCTCCAGAAGCCTTGGTGATTACTTAGATGTATCACAACAAGCAGCTGGTGGATGCCAGTGGAATTGGTCCTGAGGAGAGGGCCCAATGGTTCAAACCTAGTACTCTGGAGACCGTCCATTAGCTCAGCATCTAGTAATGGAAAGTCCCAGCTTGGATTCTGGGCTCAAATATCTTAAGACCCAAAAATAAAAAATGGGTCATTCCCTGCCCCAATCCAAGGCCTCTTTCCTGTCTAAGGGTGATTAACAAAGGAAGACAGAACAGATTGGACTCCAGCATCAGCTGGCATAGGTTTGAATCTCAATTCCACTATTTATTAATTGTGTGATGTGCATACTCACACTCACACACACAAACACACACACACTCCCACTGACATACCTCCTACTCTCGCATGCATGCACATGCACATGCTCTCACGTGTACTCACACACACACACCCTCATCCAAAACTCAATTTCCAGAGATAGGGAAATAAAATCCATGTTTAAGAAAAGTATCCCTGCTAAGCAATCCAATTTACATTACTCACCAGAGGACTTAGTAAATCAAGCCTTCCAAAACCACTGTGTACTTAACATATAGTTGTTCGACTGAAACTGCTTTCCAAAGTAACCTCTTCCAAAAAAAAAAAAAAAAGAAAGAAAATTAACTTTTATCCTAGCATATAAGAACTTCCTCCAACCCCTAAAATGGCAATGTTTTGAATATTTTTAGACTCAGTCTTCACTGGCCTGTTTCTCCTACTTATTTGAAAATACAATCCTCTCTTTAACACAAGTATCACCACCATATGCTGACTCCTAAATGAGAAACTATTGACTAAACCCTTCAGCCAAGCTCCAATTCCATTTTTTGCTACTTCTTCCAGGACATCTCCACTTGGATGCCTGACTACTAACTAAAATCACAAGTATAGGGGAGAACAGCTTAGTACACTGACTCAAACTGTGGCTTTGGGATCATCCAGCCTGGTTCGAATCCAAGTCCTGCCATTTACAGCTGTGTTACCTTGAGCAACTTACATAGCCAAGAGGATTCAGTTTCCTCATCTCTAAAATGGGACTAATAATAAATAATAAAGCCCATGTCACAGCATTGTGAGAAAGAAATAAAACATATAAGGCATAGCAGAATGCCTAGAACATTGTATGTGTCTGATAAGTCTTTTTCTACTTTTGACATTATAATTATTATTATGCATAAATTAAATTTCTTTCTTATTGTTTACATGTAAATCTCTGTTACACACAATGGTGCTTTTCCTAAACATCAAAACCTTGAAGCTTTCTTTCTTTCTTTTTTTTTACTTAAATTCAGTTTTATTGAGATATATTCACATACCATACAGTCATCTATGGTGTACAATCAACTGTTCACAGTACCATCATATAGTTAAGCATTCATCACCCTAATCTATTTTTGAACATTTTCCTTACACCAGAAAGACTCAGAGTAAGAATAAAAAATAAAAGTAAAAAAGAACAACCAAATCATTCCCCCCCCATCCCACCCTATTTTTCATTTAGTTTTTGTCCCCATTTTTCTACTCATCCATCCATACACTGGATAAAGGGAGTGCAATCCACAAGGTTTTCACAATCACCCTGTCACCCCTTGTAAGCTATATTGTCATACAATTGTCTTCAAGAGTCAAGGCTACTGGGTTGGAGTTTGATAGTTTCAGGTATTTACTTCTAGCTATTTCATTATATTAAAACCTAAAAAGTGTTATCTATATAGTGCGTAAGAATGCCCACCAGTGTCCTCTCAACTCCACTTGAAATCTCTCAGCCACTGAAGCTTTATTTTGTTTCATTTCGCATCCCCCTTTTGGTCAAGAAGATGTTCTCAATCCCATGATGCTGAGTCCAGATTCATCCCCAGGAGTCATATCCTGTGTTGCCAGGGAGATTTACACCCCAGGGAGTCAGGTCCCCTGTAGGGGGGAGGGCAGTGAGATCATCTGCCGAGGTGGTTTAGCTAGAGAGAGGGCCGCATCTGAGCAACAAAGAGGGACTCAGGGAGAGACTCTTAGGCATATTATAAGCAGGTTTAGCCTCTCCTCTGCATTAACAAGCTTAATAGGGGCAAACCCCAAGACAGAGGGCTCGTCATACCAAGCCGTCAGTCCTCACTGTTTCTAACAACATCAGCAGCAATGCAGGTGAGGAAGTCCAACACTTCTGCATTTTCCTCCAGCTCCTCAGGGAGGCCCTGCATATATATTTTTATTCTCTGCTCAAATTACTTTGGGATGTGTTGCTATTTCACTCTAACCTATACAGACCTACCATAGCTCACTTCCTATTCAAAGTTCCATGTAATTGTGGTGTTTGAACAAACTGAGTGTGGAAGTTATATTGTTTAGAAAATATAGATCCAGCTCCAAATAAACATCTCTTCCCTTGGTCTCACATGGAAGTTGAAGTTTTAACACACAGTCAGTTTCAGCCTTTACCCTTTGGCCCAATTTGCCCTAGTCTTAACCAGATCTGCTTCATTCATATCTCTAATTGAAGTCTGGGTTCTTTTTCACCTTTTTTTTTTTTTTTTTTTAACAGGTGCTATATGCACTAATAATGATATTCATATCTGCTGAGCTCTAGTAAAGCTTTCTTTAACTCATCTTTTGTTGCCCATATGTCACTTAAATTCCTGGTAGAATTATATATGGCATATTAATAAAAGAATTAATGAATTACAAATGAACCAATAAATGGACATAATCACCAAGTACTGGCTTGTTTAAAATTTTCTCTCATTCTCTTTATTCCTACCATCAAGCTTCTGGGTTAAACTTCTATCTCATAGTGCAAAATCACCTCCATGAAACCCAAACTGAACACTCAGCCTCTAGGCTTTTACCCATACGATCCATTAATCAAATTTAGTTAAGACGCCTGTCTTAGTTTCCAGGCTGCTATGACAAATACCACAATCCAGTTTTGGCTTTTACAACAGGAATTTATTTGCTCATGGTTTCAAAGGCTTGCTTCCTCCTCAGGGTTGGTAGTGTTCCTTGGGTCCCTTGGCTTTCCTGTCACTTGGCAATGTCCTCTCCTTTCTCTTCTGAGTTCTCTTGACTTATAGCTTCTGACTCCTCCCCATAGCTTTCTCTTTGTAAAGCCTCCAGCAATAGTATTAAAACCCACTTCAATTTGATTCGCCATGCCTTAACTAGATTCAAAGTGGTCCTATTTACAATGGGTTCACACCCACATGAATTGGATTAAGATTAAGAACATGATTCTTCTGGGGCACATAACTCAATCTGCCATAACACTGTTTCAATCTATCACCCCAAAATGGCTCTGGATTTCCCTTTGTGATTTTAGTGCAAACCTCTCAGTTGGGCATTGAAAGATCACCATCAACAGCCCCTACCCACGCAATCTCATCTCTCGCTACTCCCAGCCCTGACCCTCTGTTCCCAGTCTGGAGTCCTCCCCCTTCCACATACCAAATACACCGGATGTCATCCTGACTCTGCCTTGGCTACCTATATCTCCTCAAACTTTCTAAAATACACAATATAAATGCATTTCATCCTACAATCGCTCGTTTGCCCTCAGAATAAAACACAATCTCTTTATCAATATGTTTATAGAGTTAACTATATTTCAAGCATTTTTCTGGGCAAAGATAAGCAAGACACAGCTCTGGCTCCTAAGGAGCTCACAGCCTTAAAGCAAGATGTAAAAATGTCCTTTGTATCTGGCCCCTGCCTACTTCTGAGTAGGATTTTCCACTCCTTGCTTGACTTTGATGCTTTAGCCTAACTTAATTAACTACCAGTACTTCTTCAAATGTGGGTTGCTCCCTCACCCTCCCAGGAAGATTTCTCTAGATCCACCTCCACCCATGTCTGGGTGGGCACTCCTCTTCTGTGCTCCTATAGCACCCTGTAATGACTTCTTTCACAGCATCATAAAAGTGGGTGGGAGGTCTCCCCAACCAGAAAATCAAAAGGAAATGTGCTAGTAAGCTGCTAAGATTGCTAGTATATACTTCAAAGCAATGGCACTTTATTCTGGTTATTGAAATCTATGTCATGATGCTTTGATTCTTGCCTTCAGGAAAAAAAAGTTCAATATATTTGAAAGTTGTTATGAGCATACCTTCACTGGCCTTCCTTCCTTAAGGGAATCTATCTTTCCTTACCAGTCCCTAACTTAGCATTGTCCCATTGGGTTTGTGTTCACCACTCTCCTCTGGGCACCTTGCCCCTAATAACTCATGCTTCTCTCCTACTTAGGATATGGTGCCCTGGATCCTGTTTCCTAAGCATATAATTAAATAGCAATTAAATGGGTTTGGGGTCAAGGAGACCTGATTTCAACTTCTAGCTCTGCTATAGTGAAGTTTACAAATTTATTTACCCACTCTTGAAAACTGTGGTTTGTTTTGGTTTTCTTTTTTTTTTTTTTTTTCATGTCTAAAGTTGGGATAATAAAAGGTTCTACTGTATAGAATTGTTGGGAGTATTAATAAGACACTCCACATAAAAAACTTACAACAGCAGCCAAAGCTTATTAGAAAATCTAAGCCTGTTTATTTACCTATCCATTTATCCAATCATCTATCTATCTATCCAATAATGCTTTGTTGTTCAACTCCTGGCTTTTATCACAGTCACTATTATAAAGATCACCAGGTCTGCTTTTTAATTCCTTACAATTTTAGACAGAGGGCACCAACGGAGATGGCCACAACAAGGACTCACAGGCAGAGACCTTCTAGTCACTGAGCACATGAATAAATTATCAGAGCGCTCACTCTCCTCCTGCACTCTCAGCAGAGGCCTTGCCTCCTGCTTGCAAGAGAGAATAACAACATCAGACAGGAACACCTCCAACTTCTCACTCCCAACCTCCCTGGCCTGCAGTGGGAGAATATGTGCCAATCTAGCACAGGACTTCTCCTCCTCCTGCCTTCTCAGACTCTTCTGCCACCATTTAACCCTTGAACCACTCTCTCCCTCTAAGAAATTTAATCACTCACTCTATTGAATCCTCTCCATCAGTAGGTGCAATCACTTACTTCTGTACCCTGAGTCCTAAGACTGTGGCAGGTACAGATTAGTAATGGCCTGGTAAATATTCATGGAATGAATAAATAAATCTGAATCCCTGTTTGCTGAAGTCTTACCCCTCCATGAATTCAGTTCAGCTGCAGATGATCTTCCCTGACGGTGAGGTTCTCCTATATTCCTGTGACCACATCATCCTGAGATGGACCCTGGCAATCTTCTCTTTACCCCTTTCAAAGTCTTCTCACTTCACTCAGAGGAAAAGCCAACATCCCTAAGGATGGCTTATGAAGTTCCCTGAAGGTGTGCCTGCCTCATGGCATTTGAACTTGTTTCCTCTACACAGTATGATCTTCCTGCAAAGTCCACTCAGCTTACTCCTACAACTCCCTCATCTCCTTCCAATTTTTCACTGTCTTCTTCTCAGGCACTCCATCAACATCACTAATCTCCCCATCCCTCTTCTCTGAATTTTTTCAATAATACTTATCACTAATTTAACTTATCATCTCTTTTACTGATTTATTTCATTTATGTATTGTCTGTCTCTCCCCCTCCATGCCACACACTGTAACATAAGCTTTTTAAATATTATTTTTACCAATTTTATTCTTTCTTAACTCCCAGGACCTAGAATAGTGCCTAACTCATAGTTGATGCTCCAAGTATATTTGTTGAATGAAGGCATAACCCTGCAACTGATCTTTTTTTGTCTCAACTCATTTCAAAAATATGTATATTTAGAACTTGCTATGTGTGAAACACAGTACTATGAACTACCAAGAGTAATGATCATGAGGGACAATGGCCCTGCACTTATGAAAAACTGCATTATTTTTAGTATATATTTTAGTATATATATGTGTATATATATAATTTCTTCTCTCAGTATCAATTTTAAAAGACATGGAAAGAAAGGGGCCATGACTTCCACTTTTTGTGTGCTGCCTATCAGAATATGACACTCAAAATTTTCATAATTATTTCATATCAATTTATATGTCTGGATAAAATCATAAACTTCATGAAAATGGAAGGATCGCTTGGTAATAAAATTCTCAATTAGTGGAAATATGAAAAAATAGGAGAATAGAATTTAGGAAGCAAGAGTGGAAACCTTGAGACTAGTTAGGAGGCTACTATGGTAATCTACGTAGAGAAAATGAATGCTTGAACTATGAGGAGGCAGTTGAAAACAGATCCCATGACAACACTAAACATGCAAGGATTTTATTAGGGGGCACACCTGTGTGAGAGAAAATAGGAGGGAGTCATATAAGACTTGAAGAACCATCAGGCTGAGAATAGTGTGGAGGTGGCAAAGTAGGGAGCTTCAGGGCTCAGTCCTTCCACCAGAACAACTACTAATCAGGCAGGAACTATCTGAAACAACTATTTTGAACTCCTAAGGCCAGAGAATACTGTATGGCATCCAGGGAAGAGCAGGAGGAAGAGGCTGATAAATAACAATAAAGAACAGCAAATTGCCTTCTCCGCATGGTGGCTACCAGAGCCCATCCCCCACTCTTGCAGCAGGCTGCTGTGGGGACCAGTCCCTGGCTAGCTCACTGGTGACAAAAAGGTTCATAAAATCATCTTCTGCAAGACCAGGAATAGGTGCCATTGATCACTACACAGCTTTTAATTAGTCACTACAGATTGCTGGGGGCCCAGCTCTGAGGGTGGTCATTGATTCATCCTGCCCCAGACAAAGGCTGTGGCACTGGACACTTAAAGACACTAAGCTTCCTCAGGGCTGTGGGGGACACTTGGTTAAAGGGCTGCATTTACTGGGCAGGCCAAGAAAGCTCAGCTTTGGGGAGGTGTGAAAGAAGCTCTTGGTGCCCTTCCTGATCCCCAGGGCACTTTGGAGCCAGTTTGTGCCACCTTTGTAAGTGCCTGGCCTGGCTTTCATCAGGAAAGACTGACCAGGGAAAGTCCTTCCCACATGCCCCTCCTCCCAGACTTTGTCCTCCAAGCAAAAGAAACTTGAAACAATGAAAAGAGTGTAAAAAACTAGAGGCAGATAATCTGCGGAAAACTCCTGCTTGCTTCAAACACCTTGGAGCTGGAATTCTGTGTCATGGAAAATAAAGGAGATAACCAAAAAGGGGTACTCCAAAACCAACTAACAAACAAAAGCCTGGCACAAAACACAGGCTCAGAATGACTAGGAAATCCCTGAACACTGCATGTGCCTTGGGCAGAGCTTCCTGATAGAAGGGCTGATCTTCAAAACAATCTCTGTCTTATCATCAGTTGGTTACAACATCAAGAAACAGACTTCTCAGGGAATAAATCCCAGAGTTAACATTTCAAAATATTAAAATGTATGGTGTGCAACAAAAGAGAATAAGATGAACAAACAAACAGGAAATGATGGCCCTTCCAAAAGAAGAGGATAAAAATACAGAAAACACCAATGAAGAAGACCAGAATCCTGGACATACCAAAGTCTTCCAAAAATTGTCTTAAAAATGCTCAAGAGGAAGCAATTTAAGCAAATAATACAGCTAATGGACTGATGAACTATGAAGTATTTCAGACCCAATAGTATAGCATCACTCTGCCACTCATTCCTTTATCACCTACTAGTTATTTAAATTGGACTTTAAATATCCAGCCAGCTGCTCTTCAAACACACATGGTGCGTTGTTGCCATTCCCCAGATTGCATCTTTGAAACACAGGCTCTTGGTAACCTTCAGCAAACAAAGAGGCAACCTCCAGGGCACGTTCAGCAGGAGGGAGTCATCCTGACTGCCCTCTAGCTTTTGCTGAGTCTGGACTTGAATTCCACCAAAGAGCCTCACATGGAGTCCTGCCTGGCACGGATGTTGCAGAAGAACATAGAGAAGTGACTGCAGGTTGGTCCAGAATTTATAGATTATTTCTCAGACAAACAGAAGTCCACTGACCTTGAGCATAACCAGACCATGTTAGATAAACTTGTGGAGAGTCGCTACCTCTTGGGTGAACTCTAGCAATTACAAGGGAAGCTGTGCTTTAGAGAGCATTCTTGCAGGTGACTGGACTGCCTTGGTGTGGATCAGAATTTTTCCTTAAATAACATCCTTTGTAAGCAATCAGCATGATTCCCTGGTTCCCAATAAGACACTCCGTTATGCACTCTATTGGCTTTTGGACATTTCATTCTAGAGCAAGTAGAGTTTTCTTTGATTTTTGATGGAGAGCAAAAAGTCTTTATCCTTTGGCACTTTGGGAGTAGGCCAATAATAAATTCTCTTCATAAAAGCCAATCCATTTCTGGTATTTTGCATCCTGGCAGCCTTAGCAAACTGGAACAGTAGTTTATAAGCATTTGCTGCCTTGAAGTTAAACTGTCTATTGTGTCTTGCAGCAAATGGGTAACGGGAGAAAATGTCTTGGTGAGTAGACATTTTTTGTTAATGACAGGTGTCCTCATTATTTTCTCTAAGGGATGTAATTGGTAATGGGATATGGAGCATTTCACCTCCAGGTCACTGTTTTGAAGTCAGTTTGGGTGTCTGGCCAGAAATAGTATGGGGTACCAAGGATACTTCAGTGATCTGTGTGGAATGGCTTGGAGGATATCCCTCACGTTCTAGAGATCAAGGCTATTCATGGACCATTGTTAGGGGATGGATTCTATGGCACAAATAAGTTGTGAAGGTGGACTACTTTATTGTTCAAGGACTGAACTCTCATGAATAAAACCTGGAGTGTGTGTGTGCAGGGGTGGGGGGAATGCTCAAGAAGATGAAAGAAAATAGAGAAAAAGAACTAAAGAATACCAGGAAAACAGTGAATGAACAATATGAGAATCATAGTAAAGAGATAGAAATTTTAAAAAGGAACCAAACAACACTATTGGAGTTGAAGGCCACAATAACTGAAATTAAAAATTCCCAGGAGGGTTTCAAGAACAGATTGATTCTGGCAGAAGAAAGAATCAGTGAACTTGAAGACAAGACACTTGAAATTAGTTAGGCTGAAGAGCAGAAAGAAAAAAGATTATAAAAAGTAAAAATAGCCTCAGACTCTGGCACACCATCAAGTGTACCAATATAGACATCATTGGATTCCCAGAAAGAGAAGAAAGAGAGAAAGGGGCAGAAGGAATGTTAAAAGAAATAATAGAAAACTAGGTATTGAGTTACCCTATGATCCAGCAATTTCACTTCTTGGTTTTTACCCAGAGGACCTGAAAGCAGTGACACAAATATAGATATTTACAAAGCGATTTTCATAGTGGCATTGTTCACAATTTCCAGGAGATGGAAACAATCTAAGTGCCCTACATCAGATAAGTGGTTAAACAAAATGTGGTACATACATATGATAGAATACTGCACAGCAGTGAGAAGGAATGAATTCATGAAGCATATGACAACATGGATGAACCCTGAGGACATAATGTTGAGTATAATAAGTCAGAAACAAAAGAAGAGACTGTGTATGTTACTACTAATGTGAACTCTGTAAAAATGTAAACCAAGTGGGAGCATGTTGGAAGCAATGGGGTTATTTCAGGATATTTGTTTTTCTCATTTCTTTGTTTTGTTTTGTCAGGATTTTTTTTTTTATTTTTTTATAAATAAAGTTTAAAAAAAAGAAAGAATGACATAAACTTCCCAAACTTAGCAAAAGACATAAATATGCACATCCAAGAAACTCCAAGAATACCAAACTGGATAAACGTGAAGAAAAATAAACCCCATAATATATTGATCACACTATTAAATGCAAAAGACAAGCAGAGAGTTCTGAAAGCTGCTGGAGAAAAGCAATGTGTTATGTACAGGGGAGTCTGAGTTAGATTGAGTGGTGATGTCTCATCAATTATCATAGAGGCAAGAAGGCAGTGGGTTGAAATACATAAAATGCTGAAAGAAAACAACTGCCAGCCAAGAATTTTATATCCAGTGAGACTTTGTTTCAAAAATGAGGGAGCAATTAAGACATTCCTAGATACACAAAAGCTGAGGGAGTTCATCACCACTAGATCTGCCCTGCAAGCAGTGCTAAAAGGACTTCTTCTGACTGAAAAGAAAGGACACTAGGTAGTTACCCCAGTTTGCTAAGGCTGCCATTATGCAAAATTCAAGAAATGGATTGGCTTTTATAAAGGGGATTTATTAGGTTACAAATTTACAGTTATAAGGCCATAAAAGTGTCCAAACTAAAGCATCAACAAGAGGACACTTTTACTAAAGAAAGGCTGATGGTGTCTGGAGGACCTCTGTCAACTGTGTTAGCTGAGAAGGCACATGGTTGGTATCTGCTGGTCCTTTCTTCTGGTTTCTGGTTTCAAAATGGCTTTCTCCAAAATGTTTCTGGGTTCTGTCTCTCTTAGCTTCTTTCTCTCAGCCTCTGGCATCCTTGCTTGTTCTCCCAGGGCATTTCTCTCTAAGCATCTGGGAGTCTTCTCTAAGTTTCTCAGGGGCAAACTCTGGGCTTCATCTTCAAACATCCTTCTGTCTGCTTCTCCCAGCATCTCCAAGTGTCTGAA